>NC_135333.1:171481598-171798820 GCF_023851605.1 Tamandua tetradactyla
CAGTCATCATCAAGAAACATGGCTACTGGAACACAGCTCTACATTTTCAGGCAGTTACCTCCAGCCTCTCCACTACATCTTGAACAACAAGGTGATATCTACTTAATGCACAAGAATAACCTCCAGGATAACCTCTCAACTCTGTTTGAAATCTCTCAGCCATTGACACTTAGTCTCATTTCACTCTTCCCCCTTTGGTCGAGAAGTTTCTCTCAATCCCCTGATGTTAATTCTCAGTTCATTCTAGGGTTTTTCTCAGTCCCTTAATGCTGAGTCTCAGCTCATTCCAGGATCCCCGTCCCACGTTGCCAGGAAGGTCCACAACCCTGGGAGTCATGTCCCACGCAGAGAGGGGGAGGGTGGTGAGACTGCTCGTTGTGTTGGCTGGAGAGAGGGGCCACATCTGATCAACAAAAGAGGCTCTCCTGGGGGTGACTCTTAGGCCTAAATTTTAAGTAGACTTGACCTATTCTTTGTGGGGTTAAGTTTCATGTGAACAAACCCCAAGCCTGGAGGCTCAGCCTATAGCTTTGGTTGTCCACACTGCTTGTGAGAATATCAAGAATTCAACTTGGGGAAGTTGAATTTCTCCCCACTCTTACCATTCCCCGAAGGGGGCTTGCAAATACGTTTCCAGTCACTGATCAAATCACTCTGGGATTCATCGGGGCATCACTCTGGACAAACCAACAAAACCTCATGTCCTACCTGAGGTTCCAAGTACTTATGACATTCAATCAAACTATTTACATGAGTTATATTAGAAAATGCTCTAGTCAAAACATAAATTTTGTGCCAAATAAACATTTTTTTGCTTTAGTCTCACACATAAGGTGACATTTTAAAGTATTAATTATCATCTATTTTCAACACCCTGCAATAATGACATTCTTTTGTTCTTCCTCAGGCAAAAACATTTCTTAAATTTGTACATTGTACATATCACTATTATTATACACTCTAGGCATTCCTAGATTATACCATCTCGATCTTTACCATCTATCTTTCTTTCTGATTTCATTTATGTCCCCAGTCCTCCTCCCTCTATCATTCTCACATGCAGGTTCATTCAGTGTTTTAACATAATTACATTACTGTTAGGTAGTATTGTGCTGTCCATTTCTGAGTTTTTATATTCAGTCCTGTTGCACAATCTGTATCCCTTCAGCTCCAATCACCCAATATCTCACCCTATTTCTATCTCCTGATGGTCTCTGTTACCAAGGAAATATTCTAAGTTTATTCACTAATGTCAGTTCATGCCAGTGAGACCATACAGTATTTGTCCTTTCGTTTCTGGCTAATCACACTCAGCATAATGTCCTTAAGGTCCATTCATGTTGTTACATACTTCATAACTTTATTCTGTCTTACAGCTGCATAATATTCCATCTTATGTAAATGTCACAGTTTGTTTAGTCAACTGTCTGTTGATGGACATTTTGACTGTTTCCATCACTTGGTAATTGTTAATAATGCTGCTATAAACATGTAAATGTCCATTTGTGTCCTTGGCCTCGTGACCTTTGAGTAGAGACAGCATATACATGGGTCCTGTTTTTTAAACCATTCTGCCAGACTATGTCTTTTGATTGGAGAGTTTAATCCATTAACATTCAGTGTTATTACTGTATGGGTAGTACTTTCTTCTACTATTTTGCCTTCTGGATTTTATATGTCATATCTAATTTTCCTTCCTGTTACCTTTACTCATAGTCTTCCTTTCTACACTCTTCTCCACACCTCTCTCTTCTGTCTTCGTATCTGTCTCTAGTGTTCCCTTTAGTATTTCTTGCAGAGCTGGTCTCTTGGTCACAAATTCTCTCAGTGATTTTTTGCCGGAAAATGTTTTCATTTCTCCCTCATTTTTGAAGGACAATTTTGCTGGATATAGAATTCTTGGTTGGCAGTTTTTCTCTTTTAATAATTTAAATATATTATCCCACTGTCTTCTTGCCTCCATAGTTTCTGCTGAGAGATCTGCACATAGTCTTATTGGGCTTCCCTTGTATGTGATGGATTGTTTTTCTCTTGCTGCTGTCAAGATCCTCTCTTTCTCTTTGACCTTGGACATTCTGATTATTAAATGTCTTGGAGTATGTCTATTTGGATCTGTTCTCTTTGGGGTACGCTGCACTTCTTGGATCTGTAATTTTAAGTCTTTCATAAGAGTTGGGAAATTTTCAGTGATAATTTCCTCCATTAGTTTTTCTCCTCCTTTTCCCTTCTCTTCTCCTTCTGGGACACCCACAACACGTATATTCATGCGCTTCATATTGTCTTTCAATTCCCTGAGTCCCTGCTCATATTTTTCCATTTTTTTCCCTATAGTTTCTGTTTCTTGTTGGATTTCAGATGTTCTGTCCTCCGGTTCATTAATCCTATGTTCTGCCTCTCGAAATCTACCATTGTAGGTTTCCATTGTTTTTTTCATCTCTTCTACTGTGTCTTTCATTCCCATAAGTTCTGTGATTTGTTTTTTCAGACTTTCAGTTTCTTCTTTTTGTTCCTTCCTTGCCTTTTTTATATCCTCCCTCAATTCATTGATTTGGTTTTTGATGAGGTTTTCCATGTCTGTTCGTATATTCTGAATTAGTTGTTTCAGCTCCTGTATGTCATTTGAATTGTTGGTTTGTTCCTTTGACTGGGCCATATCTTCAATTTCCTTAGTGTGAATTTTTATTTTTTGCTGGCGTCTAGGCATTTAATTACCTTAATTAGTTTATTCTGGAGATTGCTTTCACTTCTTTTATCTAGGGTTTTCTTGCTGGATGAATTTGTTGTCTATCTGTTCTTTGACATTCTGTTCAGCTTTATCTGAACCTTTAGCTTAAGTTTTGTTTAACAGAGGAGAATTTTTCAGTTCTTGTTTTCTTGTTTCTTGCCCTGCTTGTGTGGTACCTTTCCCCCACACTCACTTAGAAGGGTCTGCTTAGATATTGTAGACCCCAGCCAGATTTTCCCAGACCAAACTGGCCTCCTATCAGGAAGAAAGAGTCACCTGCATCGTTTTTCCCTGAGGGTGAGACCCAGCAGGTTGAAAGACTTTCCTGTGAAGTCTCTGGACTCTGCTTTTCTTATCCTGCCCTGTGTGTGGCGCTTGTCTGACTGCAGGTCCCACCAGCATAAGATGATGCGGTACCTTCAACTTTGGCTGGGGGGTTGTTGGAGACAGAGGAGAGGTTGTAGGCTGGTTTTAATGGCTTCAAATTACCAAGCCCTGGGGTCTGAATTCCTTGATGGAGGGATTCCACCTGGGTGGGCCTTCACCCCTCCCCTGGGGAAGGCACAGGCTCCAGATAAGCCCTAAAAGAGCTCACTTCTGCCTATGTCTGGGGCAGTTGCAGCCTGAAAAGTCCTGCTTCTGTATCCAGAGGCAGTCAAGCCTTTGTAGATACACAGCTACAAAAACCTGTTTCCTTCTTTTTTTTCCCCCTTTTTCTGTCAGTCCTGCCCACTTGGTGCCGGGGCAAAAATGAGCAACCTCCGCTTTGATCGGATTCACCTAAGCTGGGGGCCTATTTTTAGTAGTCAGAATTTGTTAATTAATTCCACAATTGGCGTTTGATTGTGCCCAGTCACTGCTGCTGGTAAAGTCCTTTCCTTTCCCCTCTGGGAAGTGGCCTGTGGGGGAGGAGCACTGGCTGCCACAGCTTTGGGAACTCACGGTTTTGGTGGGTGCTCGCAGCCGGTCCGGCTGGTCCAGACTGGGGTACGCTGTGTGTCTGGTCACTGACGTGGCCCCAGGAGCTGTTTGGTACTGTTTCTGGTTATTTAGCAGTTGTTCTGGAGGACGAACTAAAACGCACACGTTGTTAAGCCGCCATCTTGACCCGGAACCTTGAGTTATTATTTTTAATAGACACATAAATGTTCCACCTTGTCAGAGGAACATAAAAAATGAATCGTTCTAAAAGTCCACAATCTCTTGTCTGAAACCTTTAGGGCCAGATATGTTTTGGAACTCAGAATTTTTGGATCTGAGAAAGATAATATTGTGCTTATAACATATATTACACAATATCATTGGCCTTTCTTGAGTGTCATACCAATATGATAAAATTGTTGAAGAAAGAGACTCAGAATTTGGATTTTATAAGACCGAAGAACAAGAACATAAGTTGAACTATCCGACCTCAAAAATGAACTTCTATCCAGTAAGAAACACTTGACCGAGAAAGAGAAGAAAAATAAAAATTCCAAAGAGATGCAAAAGAAAACACAGTTACTCTCAAAGAAAAAAAGGACAACTAAACACAGACTGTCTTGATTGGAAACTCCTAAAAATAGTTATCAGAAATTTGATCCTTAAGCAGATCCTTCACAGAGCATATCTCAAAAATTTACACCAGCTGATAATGGAAAATCCAAAAATAAAAAAGACTATCTGAGGACATCTGCCAAAAGTACTTTATACCATCACCACAGGAATATACTGTGAAGATGCCAACGAAGGTAAAAACACAGCAAAGAGAAAATCGGAATTTAACCATTGAAGCATTTATTAAAAAGAGAAAAATGGTCTTTGAATTCGATATTAATTCAGATAACTGATCTTTTGAACACAGTTTCAGAGGAAGAAACATTTTTAAAAATCTACAAGAATAATAATCCACCTGCCTCTGATCTTTCTGCTTCAATCAAAAAAGACCCTTCCTCTCTAATAATCCCTGGGTCTACGCTGACGTTGGAGCCATGAGAAAAATACAGGATGATTCTTGGACCACAATTGCTAAAATAGATAGGAAGAAAAAAATAAAGAAAGCAGAAAAGCTACTTGTTTAACTTCAGAAAATCCATGTAATTAATGAGACTAATAACCTTGAACTTATAGTTAATTTTTTTAATTCTTATTTTCCAAAGAGCCAAACTATATCTAGAAATTGAAAAATTTTTGTAGTTGCACAATGAATTTGTTTCATTATTTATATATGTATATATATATATATATATATATTTATATATATTTTTTACATGGGCAGGCACCGGGAATTGAACCCGGGTCCTCTGGCATGGCAGGCAAGCATTCTTGCCTGCTGAGCCACTGTGGCCCACCCTCATTATTTATATTTTTATATTTTGCCCTAAATATGTAAGAATTTCATGTTACCTGAAAATTGTGGTTGTATTGAGACAAATAGATAATTATATTTTGTTGCTACCGCTTCTTGCAGTCATGAAAACTGTTTATGCTAAGTTTTCAAATTTGAAGAGTCAAACTTTGAATGCTAGAAATACGTTATTGAGATTTCTTCTTTATTCTTTACTGTTAAACTGTTTTGAATTCAAAAAACTCTGTTGTATAATTTTTTTGAAAAAAAAAGAATTTATATAAAAAAGAACGCAAATCACAAATAAACACCTATAAAATTAGAATTTTTATCAAATCCACAATAAGACTTAATCTAATGGAATGGTAAAAATATCTTAAAATTGTTTTCCTGATTATGTGAAATTATAAAAATGGGCAATGTATGGAAATCTTCCAGCTATGCCTAAATATTGATCCAGAATTATCCTTCTAGAATTTTTTTTTCAGTTAAACATTTATTCAACTTGTCCTCAAGGAGCTCAGTCTAAAGTTGCAACCAAAAGTGGGTTTCACAATTTCCCCACATATTTCTCTGTTGTCATTCAATGAGAGTGAAGTGAAACAAGCACCAGATCCTTTAGCCATTCCAGGTTTCCTTCTGTGTTTCCCCATCCTCTTCTCTGGGCTTCTCGTTTAGTAATCACTGTTCTTTTTCATCATAACCAACTTTCGTGTGTGTGTGTGTGAAAAGTTTGGTATGGGTTACAATTCCACAATTTTAGGTTTTCCTTCTAGCTCCTTTAAGATACTAGAGACTAAAAGAAATATCAGTTTAATGATTCAGGACTCATCCTCATTTGCTAAACCCTACCTTCTCTGTGTAACTCCACCATCACCTTTGATCTTTCTCCCACTCTTTAGGGCTATGTCTATTCTAACTTCATGTTGGAAGGGATATCCCAATAATATGGGATAGGGGGATGGAACTAGTGGATGTTCTGGAGAGGCTGGCCTCTCTGCATTTCAGGACTTATCTGGTCCAGGCACCCATTTGGAGATTGCAGGTTTCTGGAAAGTTACTCCAATGCACGGAAACATTGTAGAATATTAAATATTGCCCTAGGCGTTCTTTAGGATTGGCAGAGATGGTTTTGGTTGGGTTTTGGCAGGTTGCGATAGGTAGCAATGTCTAACTAAAGCTTGTGTAAGAGTGACCTCCAGAGTAGCCTCTTGACTCCATTTGAACTCTTTCAGCCACGATGCTTTATTGGTTACACTTCTTTTCCCCCTTTTGGTCAGGATGGTACTGTTGATCCCACAGTGCCGGGGCCAGATTCATCCCTTGGCGTCACCTCCCATGCTGTCAGGGAGACTTTCACTCCTGGATGTCATGTCCCATGTAGGGGGAGGGCAATGATTTCACGTGCAGAGTTGGGCTTAGAGAGACTGAGGCCACATCTGAGCAACAAAAGAGGTCCTCCAGAAGTAACACTCAGGCATACCTATAGGTAGTCTGAGCTTCTCTACTATATACATAAACTTCACAAGAGCAAGACTCAAGATCAAGGGCTTGGCCTAATGATTTGTGTGCCCCTAATGTCTGACACAGTATCAAGGGGTTCCCCAGTGGTGAAGTTTAATAGTTTCATATATTTTCTCTCATCCTCCAATGGACTTTGCCTGTCATATGATTTTAAAACTGCAAATCTATGCTTCTCAAATTATGTGTATTTATTTCCATGACTCAGAGAAAATGTACCATGTTGTGGGAACATGGTGATAATCACAATACATCATTCAGGAGAACAAATTCTACTCACAGTTAAGGACAATATAAGTTTTTTTCCCATTAAAACCAATTCTAATGCATTAATGTATAGAATGCAATGTCTCCATGAATTCTAATGGTAAATTATAAAATGATTTCTCAATTCTAGTGGACTGTTTCATTTTCTTTGAACATTTAATGCTTTAGAGAAAAGTTTGAGAACTACTGATTACATCTTATTTCACTTCCTTATCCTTCCGTATTGCACTGATTGCAAGGAAATTAAGAAAGTCATGTAATAGACACTCAGTAATAATAAATCCCATTAAATTATTAATGTACTTACTAAAACACTCCCATTCATGGTGTCTGGTACAATTACCTCTCTTTTGTATACACACATACACATATATATAACTTTGCATTGATTCTTTTATTCATAATTTTTTTTGTAAGTCAAATATAACTGAATGAGTTGTCTTCAAAGACAGTGGCATGATTTATTAATTTTGTGTGGCACTTTAAAATACAAGGAAAACCATCAGTGTTAACTAATTTGGATACAGGTAATTAGGATTTCTTTTAGATTTCCCCATACAAATTTTTCAGAGGCTAAAGCAACCCTACATTTACTGTGGATATTTTTAGAAGCATTTATATGAAGGGACTACATGATAGCAGGATGACGTAAAAACATTTTTGCAAAGTAAGAATATCTCTATCATGTTCCCTGAATGGCAGAAGGAATATGTCAATCCAACTCATAAAAATATTTTTGCTATCTTATTACCACATGCTGAATAATTTATTCAGTTCATTTGCTTTTGTTACAGAGATTCATTTTTATTGCAATAAATGAGAAAACTTTAAAATAAGTTGGAAATCTTTTTTAATTGGCGTAGGATTTTTTTTCTACAATTCATTTTTTTATTGGCAGAAATTTTTTTTCTGTTCTACCTATATAATCAGTAATTCACAATATCATCACATAGTTGCATATTTATCATCATGATCATTTCTTAGAACATTAGGCATAGGACTTTTTTTTAAAGGAATTTATTAAGTTGCAAGTTCACAGTTCTAAGGCTATGAAAATGTCCAAATTAAGGCACCAACAAGAGGTTACCATCACTCAAAAAAGGCCAATAAAGTTCAGGGTTTCTCTGACAGCTGGAAGGAAACATGATGAAGTCTGCTAGTTTTCTCTCCTGGCTTCTTTTTTTTTTTTAATTAAAAAATTTTTTAAAAAAATATAACAACAAACACACACAAACATTCTTAACTTTTGATCATTCTGTTCTACATATATAATCAGTAATTCACAATATCATCACATAGTTGCATATTCATCATCATGAACATTTCTTAGAACATTTGCATCAATTCAGAAAAAGAAATAAAAAGACAAGAAAAAATTTATACATACCATACCCCTTACCCTTCCTTTCACTGATCACTAGTATTTCAATCTAAATTTATTTTAACATTTGTTCCCCCCATTATTTATTTTTATTCCATGTTTTACTCGTCTGTTGATAAGGCAGATAAAAGGAGCATCAGACACAAGGCTTTCACAATCACACAGTCACATTGTGAAAGTTATATCATTATACAATCATCTTCAAGAAACATGACTACTGGAACACAGCTCTACATTTTCAGGCAGTTCCCTCCAGCCTCTCCATTAACATCTTGAATAACAAGGTGATATCTACTTAATGCGTAAGAATAACCTCCAGGATAGCCTCTCGACTCTGCTTGGACTCTCTCAGCCACTGACACTTTATTTTGTCTCATTTCAATCTTCCCTCTTTTGGTCAAGAAGGTTTTCTCAATCTCTTGATGCTGAGTCTCAACTCATTCTAGGATTTCTGTCCCACTTTGCCAAGAAGGTCCACACCCCTGGGAGTCATGTCCCACATAGACAGGGGGAGGGTGGTGAGTTTGCTTATTGTGTTGGCTGGAGAGAGAGGCCACATCTGAGCAATAAAAGAGGTTCTCTGGGGGGTGACTATTAGACCTAATTTTAAGTAGGCTTGACCTCTCCTTTGTGGGGTTAAGTTTCATATGAACAAACCCCAAGACTGGGGGCTCAGCGTAAAGCTTTGGTTGTCCATACTGTTTGTGAGAATATCAAGAATTCAACTTGGGGAAGATGAATTTTCCCCTTTTCTCACCATTCCCTGAAGGGGACTTTGCAGATACTTTTTTATTCACTGTTCAAATCACTCTGGGATTCATCGGGGCATCACTCTGGACAAACCAACAAAATCTCAAGGCATAGGCTTTTTGATGAGGAGAATGTGGCTGCCTGGAGATTAAGTTTTAGGGGAAAAGAAATTGCAAGTATATTAAATAGAAAAAAGTGTGTTACTATGAGGCTTATGACATAGAAATGTTGTGACAGTTACTGATATAACCAAATATGGAGGCATTGCGTTTTTAAAAGATGTGTAATGTTAAGGAGTATTTGGTTTCCTCTGTGACTGTTCTCCAGACTTAGAGTAGAAAAATCTGAGTTTGAATCTTCACTCTTGGTTAAGTGAATTAAATCACCTGAGACACAATTTATTCATATTATAATGTAGATATTACCATCTCTCTTATAAGGTTGTTCTGAAGGATAAATGACATATGTGCTTCAAAAAATACCATGTTCACCCCAAATAAAAGCAAATCCCAAATATAACTCAATCCCTCATTTTCTCAATATGAAGTTAGAAAAATAAGTGTTTAGTAATGTGAAATCTAGGGTTTCAAATAACTAGCCAAATAACTATTCATATTTAGTATAAGGATTTTGTTCCTCATACATAGTTAGAATTACATATGCAAAATAAATAATAATTTGCAATTATATCAATAATATAAATACTAATTCAGAAATGTTGATTTTCTTAATAGCATTCATGTTCTTTGAAATATTTTTATTCATACTTTTACATGCATCCTTTGCATCCAGGCCAAGGAACCACTTTGTAACAACCCAATTTTTCCCTACCCTCTGAATTTTTGCTCTATAGGTCTGCTTGAATAAGTTATGGTTCTATCTTGAGACAGTTTACTCAAAGGCAAGTACTCATTTGCTAACATTACGTCAATTTATATTTTACATTGATTTATAAAGAAAATGCTAAAAAAACTTGTTGCACCAACATCCATCACTCACAATTGTGAAGTTACATTCTTAAGAATAATGACTAAATCTGTGTTCAATATTTTGCCTCCGTTTTTTACCAATTTTGTTAAGACTAACCTTGATTGAGGTGGGTTCAGGCAAGTATTTCTTTCCCAAAAAGAGTTGTGTCGTATAGTTTTGGGAGTGCCCCAGAATACAAGACATGTTTTTTGAGGAGCAATATTGGAGGAACTGCATTTGCACTATTTGTTTAACCTTGTCTCTCCTTGGTGCATTAATACTTCACTCCCCAGGGATGCCCACTGTGCTGGTATGAAACCGTTATGCACTCCAGAAAAGCCACATTTTAAAATTCCATCTTGTGGGGTAGACCTATTTTGG
Organism: Tamandua tetradactyla; assembly: GCF_023851605.1. Lineage (NCBI taxonomy): Eukaryota > Metazoa > Chordata > Mammalia > Pilosa > Myrmecophagidae > Tamandua > Tamandua tetradactyla. Next base: position 171,491,919 of record NC_135333.1, read on the forward strand.
GGTGGGATCTTCTGATTAAGCGGTTTCTGTGGAGATGTGGCCCAGCCCACTCAAGGTGGATGTTAATCAGCTTGCTGGAGTCCTTTAAGAGGGAAGCGTTTTGGAGAAAGCTCAGACACAGACATTTGGAAATGCAGAGGTAAAACTCTCCAGCAGACGCTAGACGCTGAGAGAGCCATTTGAAACCAGAAACCAGGAGAGAAGGACAGTGGATGTCACCATGTGCCTTCCCACGTGACAGAGAAACCTGATGCCAGCAGTCTTTCCTCCAAGAAGGTATCCTCTTGTTGTTGCCTTAATGTGGACATTTTCATGGTCTTACAGTTGTAATAAGTGACTTCATAAATCCCCTTTATGAAATCCAACCATTTCTTGTATATTGCATGCTGGCAGCTTTTAACAACCAAAATGCCACTCTCCCTGAATCCACTTTGAAAACTCACTTGACTATGGTTGGGAAAACCAAAGAGCAAGAGCAACTATTTGTTGCTCTTATGAGCATCTGTGGTATTAACTTTTGATTAAATGGAGATGTGGCTCCACCAATTCCAGCTGGGTCTTAATTAGATTACCGGAATCCTTTAAAAGAGGAAACGTTTTGGAGAAACCTCAGAAATGACAGAACTGCGGGAAATGACAGAAGCCTCAGAATTGTCAGAAATTTCACAGTAGAGCTGACACAGATGTGGACATGTGGAGAACAGAGACATGGATGTCTGGAGATGCGTGGAGCCCAGCAGACATCACCATGACATATTAAGCAAGCCAGAACCTGGAGTGAGCCAAGGGAAGCCAAGAGATGAAAGTCAGACCCAGGGAAGCAAAGTGAGGAACCCCCACAGGAACAGAGGCTGAAAGCAACAGAGCCCAGGAGCAAGGGACCAGCAGATGCAGCCACATGACTTCCCAGCTGACAGAGGTGTTCCTGACCCATCAGCCTTTCTTGGGTGAAGGTAACCTCTTGTTGGTGCCTTACTTTGGATACTTTCACTTCCTTAAAACTTAGTAAACTTGTAGCTTATTAAATTCCTCCTTTTAAAAGCCATTCCATTTCAGGTATATTGATTCTGGCAGCTTGCAAACTAAAACACCCTTCAACGCCAGGGTAGAAAAGTTTGCATTCCAAGCAAAGGGTTGGTTAGATCAAGACATACGGCTTTACCATCTGCGATGTTCTAACAATTTTGGTTGAGATCTGAGAAGCACTCAGATCTAGGAAGAGAACATGGATGCAGCGTCTCCTCTAACTGATCTTGGGCAAGCCCTTCACTTGTTAGTTTCCATGACATTCCCACGTAAATGAGGAGAATGTGATGACCCATCTGAAATGCCTGCTGGTAGAGATGAATATATCATTAGGATATATCCACATAGAACTTTGTGTTACATACTGGAAGTTGCATAATACTTAATATATACTTACTATATTTTACAAAGTCTTGATGAGGAAATGTCTTTCCAGTTAAATATTTACTCAAAATATCTTTTGTCGTTCAAATATGTCAACATTTAGGCAAAATATCCAGTAGAGGGTAAATTCAGCAGCAGGTGGCAGGGGGGTGGGGACACTCTAAATTGAAAAGTGAGGAAAATTGAATGTGGGATGGTGAGATAAGCTTTCCATTTCCCCTCTGCAATGTATTTTCCATATTGACTCTCATAGTCAAGATGCTGGAAGCACTTTCATCTCCTATCTTAGAGTTAATCCACACCTTATCTCTCTGCCTTAGCAGAGTTCTAGTGGTCCTGGCCTCCACTGAAGCATTCAGAGTTAATTAGTTCCTATGCACTCACTATATATTTGTGGATGTTATCACTAATTAATTTTACATTTGTGAACTCTTTCTTCCTTTCTCCCTGGCTGATTTTTAAAATGTTTTTCAACATAAACATACATAGCTAATCTATACCTCACTCGAATCCACATAATATAAACAATTTGGGGCCACAGAGCACTCTGCTTTCATAGGAACTCTAGAAACAAAGCTTGAGCTGAGAACTTTACCCCTTGCTTACCCAATCCTTTTCCCACATAGTTCCCTTCGTTACTTGTTCAGGGAACCCTTCCATCACCATCTTTTCCCTTTAAGATGAAAACTGCTTTATTTTCAATTATATATACATAATCCATTGCTACTTATGAAAAATTCATAAAATACATTTAAAGGCATATTTCAGTTTGCTAATGATGCCAGAATGCAATATACCAGAAATAGATTGGCTTTCACAAAGGGGACTTATTAAGTTAGAACAAATTTACAATTCTAAGGCCATGAAAAGACCCAAATTAAGGCCTTAACAAGAGGCTACCTTCACTATGGAAAGGCCGATCACTCCCGGGTTTCTCTGTGACGTGGGAAGTCACATGGTGACATCTGCTGGCCCTTTGCTTTCAGCTCCCACTTCCAGTGGCCTCCTCTCTGAGCTTCTGTGGATCTTCTCTTAGCGTCTTCAGGGCAAACTCTGAGATCTATCTCTTAGTTTAGCATCTCCAAATGTTTGTGTCTTGGTTTCATCTCTCTGCTCTCTGTGTCAGTTCCTTTAAGGACTCCAGTAAGCTAATTAAGACCCACTTTGAATGGTGGGGTCACATTTCAATGGAAATAATCTAATCAAAAGGTCCCACCCAAATAATAGGTTTGCTCCCACAAGATTGGATTAGGATGAAAAGGACATGGCTTTTCTGGGGTATGTAATAGCTTCAGACCAGCACAAGACACAAATAACCACCGTCTACATTTTTGCATGTATTCCATCAAAGTTACTCCGTACACATATAAACATGCATTTATTTTACAAAAATTATGCCATAATGTACACTGTGTTTTATGATCAACTCTTTTCATGGGAAAATGTACATGGACATATTTCCTTTTCATCAAATAGAGCTCCATATTATCATTTAAATAACTGTGTGGTATTTCTTTATAGAGTTGTATTATGATACGTTCCACAGACTAACCCTCCAATCTTCATTTACGACATTTTCCAGAAGATTTTCTATATTGCACACCCACTTTTACCTCTGTCCCAGCGGCCGGACTTTTTAGAGTTCAAACCGCAAGTTTTAGCAATAAAAATAGAAACCCAGGACACTGACACCTGAGCTGTAACTCGTGTCGGGTCACAGTCCGATGCTGCTTGCCATCACTTTCCCACCGTGAAACCTTACTTGAAGAGATTCAGAAATAGCACTCCCTCTTTTAGCATGCCGGCATCTCGTCCGTGCTAGCTGGCCAGCAAGAATTCTCGACAACGAGGCCTTGCAGTCTCTCTGCCCCTGTGCCAGACCTGAGTGAGCGATCAGGACATAATGCTGGAAGCTGCCGGCAGCTGGACCCTTGGGACAGCAAGTGGGAATGCAGACGCGCGGAGCTGGCCAGCCTCCTGTCTCCACGGGGGTAAGAGATCCTGGCGACACGCACAGGAGTCCTCGAAGCTGGGAAGAGAAGGTCAGGGGTACAGGCTATGTGTGCCCTGAGGCCAGCCTGGCCAGCTCTTCTTTTGTACTTGCTGCTCCCTATAAATCGCAGGGCAGGTTTAGAGAGGAGCTATAGAGTTTTCAATTCTCTATACTTTTTTTGTTTGTTTTTTTAACTTTTTTTATTAATTAAAAAAAATTAACAAACAAAACATTAAGAGATCATTCCATTCTACATATACAATCGGTAATTCTTAATATCATCACATAGTTGCATATTCATCATTTCTTAGAACATTTGCATCAATTTAGAAAAAGAAGTAAAAAGACAACAGAAAAAGAAATAAAACGATAACAGAGAAAAACAAGATTATACATACCATACCCCTTACCCCTCGCTTTCATTTACCACTAGCATTTCAAACTAAATTTATTTTAACATTTGTTCCCCCTATTATTTATTTTTATTCCGTATGTTCTACTCTTCTGCTGATATAGTAGCTAAAAGGAGCATCAGACACAAGGTTTTCACATTCACAGAGTCTCATTGTGAAAGCTATATCATTGTTCAGTCATCATCAAGAAACATGGCTACTGGAACACAGCTCTACATTTTCAGGCAGTTCCCTCCAGCCTCTCCACTACATTTTGAACAACAAGATGATATCTACTTAATGCATAAGAATAACCTCCAGGATAACCTCTCAACTCTGTTTGGAATCTTTCAGCCATTGACACTTAGTCTCATTTCACTCTTCCCCCTTTGGTCGAGAAGGTTCCCTCAATCCCCTGATGTTAATTCTCAGCTCATTCTAGGGTTTGTCTCAGTCCCTTGACACTGAGTCTCAGCTCATTCCAGGATCTCTGTCCCACATTGCCAGGAAGGTCCACACCCCTGGGAGTCATGTCCCACGCAGAGAGGGGGAGGGTGGTGAGAATGCTCGTTGTGTTGGCTGGAGAGAGAGGCCACATCTGAGCAACAAAAGAGGCTCTCCTGGGGGTGACTCTTAGGCCTAAATTTTAAGTAGACTTGACCTATCCTTTGTGGGGTTAAGTTTCATGTGAACAAACCCCAAGCCTGGGGGCTCAGCCTATAGCTTTGGTTTTCCACACTGCTTGTGAGAATATCAAGAATTCAACTTGGGGAAGTTGAATTTCTCCCCACTCTTACCATTCCCCGAAGGGGGCTTGCAAATACTTTTCCAGTCACTGATCAAATCACTCTGGGATTCATTGGGGCATCACTCTGGACAAACCAACAAAACCTCATGTCCTACCTGAGATTCCTAGTACTTATGGCATTCAGTCAAACTATCTACATGAGTTATATTAGGAAATGCTCTAGTCAAAATATAAATTTTGTAACAAATAAACATTTTTTGCTTTAGTCTCACACATAAGGTGACATTTTAAAGTATTAATTATCATCTATTTTCTACACCCTGCAATAATGACATCCCTTTGTTCTTCCTCAGGCAAAAACATTTCTTAAATTTGTACATTGTACATTTCACTATTATTATACACTCTAGGCATTCCTAGATTATACCATCTCGAGATTTACCATCTATCTTTCTTTCTGATTTCATTTATGTCCCCAGTCCTATCATTCTCACATGCAGGTTCATTCAGTGTTTTAACATAATTACATTACTGTTAGGTAGTATTGTGCTGTCCATATCTGAGATTTTATATTCAGTCCTGTTGCACAATCTGTATCCCTTCAGCTCCAATCACCCAATATCTCACCCTATTTCTATCTCCTGATGGTCTCTGTTACCAAGGAAATATTCCAAGTTTATTCACTAATGTCAGTTCATATCAGTGAGACCATACAGTATTTGTCCTTTCGTTTCTGGCTAATCACACTCAGCATAATGTCCTTAAGGTCCATTCATGTTGTTACATACTTCATAACTTTATTCTGTCTTACAGCTGCATAATATTCCATCTTATGTAAATGTCACAGTTTGCTTAGTCAACTGTCTGTTGATGGACATTTTGGCTGTTTCCATCACTTGGTAATTGTTAATAATGCTGCTATAAACATGTAAATGTCCATTTGTGTCCTTGGCCTCGTGACCTTTGAGTAGAGACAGCATATACATGGGTGCTGTTTTTTAAACCATTCTGCCAGACTATGTCTTTTGATTGGAGAGTTTAATCCATTAACATTCAGTGTTATTACTGTATGGGTAGTACTTTCTTCTACTATTTTGCTTTCTGGATTTTATATGTCATATCTAATTTTCCTTCCTGTTACCTTTACTCATAGTCTTCCTTTCTACACTCTTCTCCACACCTCTCTCTTCTGTCTTCGTATCTGTCTCTAGTGTTCCCTTTAGTATTTCTTGCAGAGCTGGTCTCTTGGTCACAAATTCTCTCAGTGATTTTTTGTCTGAAAATGTTTTCATTTCTCCCTCATTTTTGAAGGACAATTTTGCTGGATATAGAATTCTTGGTTGGCAGTTTTTCTCTTTTAATAATTTAAATATATTATCCCACTGTCTTCTCGCCTCCATGGTTTCTGCTGAGAGATCTGCGCATAGTCTTATTGGGCTTCCCTTGTATGTGATGGATTGCTTTTCTCTTGCTGCTTTCAAGATCCTTTCTTTCTCTTTGACCTTGGACATTCTGATTATTAAATGTCTTGGAGTATGTCTATTTGGATCTGTTCTCTTTGGGGTACGCTGCACTTCTTGGATCTGTAATTTTAAGTCTTTCATAAGAGTTGGGAAATTTTCAGTGATAATGTCCTCCATTAGTTTTTCTCCTCCTTTTCCATTCTTTTCTCCTTCTGGGACACCCACAACACATATATTCGTGCACTTCATATTGTCTTTCAATTCCCTGAGTCCCTGCTCATATTTTTCCATTTTTTCCCTATAGTTTCTGTTTCTTGTTGGATTTCAGATGTTCTGTCCTCCGGTTCATTAATCCTATGTTCTGCCTCTCGAAATCTACCATTGTAGGTTTCCATTGTTTTTTTTCATCTCTTCTACTGTGTCTTTCATTCCCATAAGTTCTGTGATTTGTTTTTTGACTTTCAGTTTCTTCTTTTTGTTCCTTCCTTGCCTTTTTTATATCCTCCCTTAATTCATTGATTTGGTTTTTGATGAGGTTTTCCATGTCTGTTCGTATATTCTGAATTAGTTGTTTCAGCTCCTGTATGTCATTTGAATTGTTGGTTTGTTCCTTTGACTGGGCCATATCTTCAATTTCCTTAGTGTGATTTGTTATTTTTTTTTTTAACTTTTTTTTTAACTTTTTTTTATTGTTAGATTTGTTATTTTTTGCTGGCATCTAGGCATTTAATTACCTTAATTAGTTTATTCTGGAGATTGCTTTCACTTCTTTTATCTAGGGTTTTCTTGCTGGATGAATTTGTTGTCTATCTGTTCTTTGACATTCTGTTCAGCTTTATCTGAACCTTTAGCTTAAGTTTTGTTTAACAGAGGAGAATTTTTCAGTTCTTGTTTTCTTGTTTCTTGCCCTGCTTGTGTGGTACCATTCCCCCCCACACACTTAGGAGGGCCTGCTTAGATATTATAGACCCCAGCCAGATTTTCCCAGACAAAACTGGCCTCCTATCAGGAAGAAAGAGTCACCTGCGTCACTTTTCCCTGAGCATGAGACCCAGCAGGTTGAAAGACTTTCCTGTGAAGTCTCTGGACTCTGTTTTTCTTATCCTGCCCAGTATGTGGTGCTTGTCTGTCTGCAGGTCCCACCAGCATAAGATGATGCAGTACCTTCAACTTTGGCTGGGGGTTTGTTGGAGACAGAGGAGAGGTTGTAGGCTGGTTTTAATGGCTTCAAATTACCAAGCCCTGGTGTCTGAATTCCTTGAAGGAGGGATTCCACCTGGGTGGGCCTTCACCCCTCCCCTGGGGAAGGCACAGGCTCCAGACAAGCCCCCAAAAGAGCTCACTTCTGCCTATGCCTGGAGCAGTTGCAGCCTGAAAAGTCCTGCCACTGTATCCAGAGGCAGTCAAGCCTTTGTAGATGCACAGCCACAAAAACCTGTTTCCTTCTTTTTTTTCCCCCTTTTTCTGTCAGTCCTGCCCACTTGGTGCCGGGGCAAAAATGAGCAACCTCCGCTTTGATCAGGTTCACCTAAGCTGGGGGCCTATTTTTAGTAGTCAGAATTTGTTAATTAGTTCCACAATTGGCGTTTGATTGTGCCCAGTCACTGCTGCTGGTAAAGCCCTTTCCTTTCCCCTCTGGGAAGTGGCCTGTGGGGGAGGGGCGCTGGCCGCTGCAGCTTTGGGAACTCACGGTTTTGGGGGGTGCTCGCAGCCGGTCCAGCTGGTCCAGACTGGGTTACGCTGTGTGTCTGGTCACTGACGTGGCCCCAGGAGCTGTTCTGTACTGTTTCTGGTTATTTAGCAGTTGTTCTGGAGGACGAACTAAAACATGCACGTTGTTAAGCCGCCATCTTGACCTGGAACTCCAGTTCTCTATACTTTTTACTAGAGGTGAGTAGTATAACTTAGTGGCTAAGAGCTTGGGCTTTGAATCAGTTTTGGGTTCAAGACAAACTCTGCCACTTATTACCCATGAGATGGCTGCATGTAAGGCACTCAAAACACATTTACTGAATAAATTTGTTCAATGGATGCCTGTGAATTTCAGTTCCCCCAGCTGTAAGGTGGAAATGAGAATCGTATCCACTTCACAGGGGCGTTGTAAGGACTAACCGATGGAATGTATGACTGATGTGGTAGTTAGATTCACGTGTCAACTTGGCCAGGTGACGGTGCCTGGTTCTTTTGCTGTGGACATGAGCCAATGGCATGTGAACCTCATCTGTTGCTGATTACATCTGCAGTCGGCTAGGAGGCATGCCTGCTGCAATGAATGATGTTTGGTTTAATTGGCTGGTGCTTAAATGAGCGAGTGCAACATAGCACAGCCCAGGCAACTCAGCATACCTCATCTGAGCACTCGCAGCTAACCCCAGGCCTTTGGAGATGCAGAAAGAAATGACCCTGGGGAAAGTTGTTGGAACCCAGAGGTCTGGAGAGAAGGCCAGCAGAGATCACCCTGTGCCTTCCCAAATAAGAAAGAACCTCAGATGAGGTTAGCTGCCCTTCCTCTGAAGAACTAATGAAATAATCCTCTTTTGTTAAAAGCCAATCCATCTCTGGTGTCTTGCATTCCAGCAGCTAGCAAACTTGAACACCTGGCATATAAAGTAGGCTCACTCAATTAGTGCTAGTTTTATTATTGTCAGAAGAAAACTTAGTACCTTCTTACCAGCATCCCTTTTGCAGTCCTCTTGCCAGATTTATTCATTCCACAAATATTTATTAAATAGTCACTGTGATAAGTACCAGGAAACATGGTGAACAAGACATTGCCCTGGGCTACAATCTAGAAATAGCCATTCATTCATTTGTTATGTTTGTTCATTGTCGATTATGTCAGGTACTGAGCCGGCAGTCATTGTCTCCAAAGTATACTTTGTACCTGTCTACTTATCTCCATCCCCAATGTCTAACCATCATCTCTCACGTGGACCCCAGCCACACCTCCTAACTGTTCTCCCCCCACCACCCTCCCCTCTTCTAAGCCATTTCATAGCCAGCACAATCTTTGAAAATTGCAAATCAGATCACGCTGTTCTTTTTTTCAAGCATAACATTGCATTTAGAATAAAATGCAAACTTTTTACTTTGACCCACATGGCCTGCAGGAACTGGCTCCTTCCTCTATCTCTAACCGCAGCCCAGCTGCCCACACCACTCTTCCCCCACCTCGTCAGGTCTTAGAACCAGCCCAGCCTCAGGGCCTTTGCACATGCTGTTCCCTACATCTGCAATGCCATTTCCTAGGTTCTTTGGATGACAGGTTTGTTCTTATCCTTCATAAAACCACTCCTCAGAGAGACCTTCCCTGGTGATTATTATTTATTCCCTAACATATTATGTTTCTTTCTTTTGGCTGATTTTTACAAATCAGTGGGTTTTGTCGAGTTCAGCTCCTGGCTGCTCCCTCTGTGATCTTCTCTCTGTGTCTGATTTTCATTTTCTTATAAAAGACTCAAGGAATAGGACCGAGACCCAACCCGGGTGAGGTGGGCCATGACTTCACGGAAGGAGCCTCATCAAAAAGTCCCACTTATAATGTGTCCACACCCACAGGAATGGAGTAGATTCAAGAACATGTTTTTCTGGGGCCCGTACAGCTTCACCCCACCAGAAGGGGCAAGATGAGCTGCTTCTCCCTTGGTCTCTACATAAGGCCTGGGGGGAGAGGATGGGTGTTGGCAGCAGCAACCTGGGCTTACATCCCTGCACCATCACTTAGGAGCCCTGTGACCACGGGCAAGGCATCTGCCCTAAGGCCATTCGTGTATAAGGCAGACACCTGTCTCCCTGCCCCCAGACCTCTGATTCAGTAGGTCTGGTGGGGGCTTGAGAAACTGAATTCCTAACACTTTCCAGGTGGTGTGGACCATGAGCGTGACTTTGAGAACGGCTCAGTGCGATTAAACATGCCAGCTCTGGTGTCAGCCCGACAGCATACAAATCCCAGCCCGCCACCTCACGAGCTGTGGGAGCTGGAGCAAGGCATGTAGTCCTCTGGCCTCAGTTTGTGCGTGTGAAAACAGAAGCAATGATGCCTTCCACATGGAGTTGGTGTGAGGTGTAAATGAAACATCTACTGTACGAGGCCTCCCATAGAGTAGTTGTTTGATAAGCATTGATTGTTATATACATTCATTAAGTGCTGCCTGTAGAACGTTCTAGATTGATAGAAATATTCTATTCTGGACTGTCCCATTTGCCTATTGACATGAGGTTACTGAGCACTTGAAATGCTGCTAGCACAGGCAAAGAACTGAATTTTTAATATTAGTTTAAATTTAAATAGCCGTACAGGGCTAGTGACTAATATACTGGAGGGCACTGATGTCTCCTTAAAGCTTCTCCCCAACACCTCTTCAGACCCATTTTAACACAGTCTCATCATTAAAACAGGAGTAATAACAACTGCCCTGACTTCCTAAGAAATTCTGTTCTTTAATGTGATAATTAATGTAAACTCATAAATGCAATACAATTGTAAGGATTTATTTTAAGTTTTATTTCACACCTTCAGATTTTATCCCATATGACTGCCTTAATGGCAAGGTTTTATCACCTGCAGCCTTTTGTGCCCGCAGGGCCTGACGTCTGGTAACCTCGTAAATGTTTGCTGCGTTAAAATGCAGCCTCTGACTTCGATTAGAGACATGAATGAAATGGAAGGACGATATTGACTGAAATTTAATATTTTAAAACTTCAATGTTTGTGTGAGACCAAAGGAAGAGATGATTATTTGGTACAAAATTTATATTTTCTGTAGCACATTATCTAATTTAACTTGCATGGTCAGTTGATTTAAACAACATATGTCCACAGAACCTAGACTAAGGAATGAAATTGTGTTATTCTGTACAGTTTAATGTAATACCCAACACATCCCAGGGTATCTTGGGTAGAAACTAAAAAAGTATTTGCAATGTTTCCTTGAGGGGCTGGGAAAAATATGGGAATATTAAATTTCCCCACCTCAGGATTCTCGATATTCTCACAAGCATTAGGGGCTCCCAGTTTAATAAGTCAAGCCCTCAATCTTGGGGTTCTCCCCTATGAAACTTATTCCTGTAAAGGAGTAGCTAAGCCTACTTATAATTATGCCCAAGAGTCACCCTCAAAAGAGTCACCATCTTTTGTTGCTCAGATGTGGCCTCTCTCTCTAAACCCAACTCAACATGTGAACTCACTGTCCTTCCTCCTACATGGGACATGACTCTCAGGGGTGTACATCTCCCTGACAACGTGGGACAGGACTCCCAAGATGAGCCAGGACCTGACATCGTGGACTTGAGAAAGCCTTCTTGACCAAAGGGAGAAGAGAGAAATGAGACAAAATAAAGTTTTAGTGGCTGAGAAATTTGAAACAGAGTCAAAAGATTATCCTGGAGGTTATTCTTATGCATTACATAGATATCCCTTTTTAGTTTATGGTGTATTGGAGTGGCTGGAGGGAAGTGTCTGAAGCTGTTGAGCTGTGTTTCAGTAGACCTGCTTCTTGATGATGGCTGTATAACTATATAGCTTTTATCATGTGTGATTGTGGAAACCTTATATCTAATGCTCTCTTTACTTAGTGTATATAATAAAATAAAGATAAGTAATGAAAGAAAGATAAAAAAAATACATGGTGGGGGGTAAGTGGCATGGGATGTTTGGGTGTTTTTAATTTTTGTTTTATTTCATTTTATTATTTTTGGAGTAATGAAAACGTTCTAAAATTGATTGTGGTGACGAATGAACAACTATGTGATGACACTGTGAGCCACTGATTGTATACTTTGTATGGATTATAGGAAATGTGACTATATCACAATAAATTATATTAAAAATGTTTTTAAAATGCAGTCTCTATACCTAATGTCTTCTAATTTGTCCTGCAACAACTGGTTGTCTCGGAGATGTAGTAAAAAGGAGGAAATGTCTGTAGTGTGTATATACATATATATATTTTTTTTGCATGGGCAGGCACTAAGAAATGAACCCGGGTCTCCAGCATGGCAGGCGAGAACTCTGCCATTGAGCCACCATGGCCTGCCCCGTAGTATTTTAACTAAACACAACTATGTGCTTTAGAAAGTTGTTGTTTGCATGGCCTTTTAAAAATATTCATTGACTGTTTATTGAGTTTCTCTTATGTGCTGGAGACAATGGTAGATTGTCAGAGATGCACTCCTGCTCTGGAGGAGCTGTGCCCAGGTGAGGGGCCCAAACATGGGGATATTTCTAACCCATGGAAGGATGGGATGGAAAGAGATAATGGAGCCCACTGGACTTGGAGAAGGAAGCTGGAACAGCTCTACTCTGGAACTCAGGATGCTTCTGGTTCAGGTGACAGAAACGTAATTTGAACAACAAAAGGGAAATATGTGGGCAGGAGACCAAGCCCTGGCCTTAGACGGGCCTCAGGAGTGACCAACCAGAACCAGAGTGGAGAGCCCTCAAGGGAAGGCTGTGGGGCTGCTCCCTGTGTCTGGAAATCTCTCCTGGTTCTCATTTGTAGGTCAGCCCTAGCTACCTGCTCAGGGAAGCGCCTCTCCGTCTCCTGGCTGGACCAAATCCAAGGTCCTGGCTGGGCTGTTCAAGCCTTTGGAACAAATGAGACGAAGGCGTCCTCTTTGGGTGGACAGTACCAGCGCGTGACGAACAGTTGCCCCTTCCTCTGGCAGACACAGCTTTATGCTATGGCTCCTGGCTCGGTGAGCAGAATGTAAGTGGGATTTCAACCCCCACCCGCCCCCTCTGCTAGGCAGCTGTGCAGTGCCAAACCACACAACCACCTGCACCAAACCAGATCCTGTTGTGTGCTCTCAGAAGGTTGCGTAACAACTTTACAAAGTGGCAGCTTTAGCTTTGATGGCACGAGGGTTCCAGGAACGCCTGTCCTGCAAGCTCACAGGGTCCAAGAGGGCAGTGACTGCTTCTGTGTTTGCTCAACATTTCATCCCTACACCTAGCACAGCATCATTTATTCACCAACTAGCTTTTGAGCACGTGCAATGGGCAGGCAGTTTTCTAGGTGACGGCAAACCAAACAGACAAAAACCCCTGCCCTTGTGGGGCTTACATTCTAATGATGACATTGAAGACTCAGTAAAAGAAAAAAAAAAAAAATATATATATATATATACAAATTAAAAAACTAAATTGGGTAATGTTGTTTTATACTGTTTAAATGCTATTATTGATTTTCTACTTTTCATTATGTTGGGAGCATTTTCAAAAATGTTTTTAAGGCAGACCTTCGATTAAGTCTTTGCCTCCTGAATCAACACACTGCCTTACTTGGACAAAAGGCAAAATAGATGCTTAAGTTACAGCTTCAGGATGCTCATCCTGGGCGCGATGTCCTGGGAGGTAGACGGACGCCCAGCGGGTCCGCATCTCCTACCCCGGAGTATCTCATCCGGGCGGCCAGAGAATTTCAAATCCAGGACTCGATATTCACACCTCAGCGTTCACTGAGGCTTTGGGCATATCCACTTCATCTTGTGACTTGAAAACATTTGTGTGGGCCTTGAGAAGAAAGTTTGCAGGGGTCACAAAGACTCTTATTGTTTGCAGGTCACCTCTTGGATCCCTAAGGGAACCGCCTGGCTAGTGACCCTGCCCCTTTGGAGGTTTGGGTGAAAACAACTCAAACTTACATCCCGAAAGAGGCTTTTCCGGCTGCTGTGGAGGCTGTGGAAGCAGCAAGGCCCACATTGTGATGGGGAAGTTGTGGCTACTGGACAGAGAAAGGCAGCGAGGCTGGTTCCCTTCCGGGCACTAGGCTATGACGGCCACAGAGCCGTCCTGCCCACCTGGGCCCCTCTTTGGTTTCTTTCCATTCCCAAACTCTTCCAGGCCCCACATCCTTTCCCCTTAGGGTTTGTCAAAAGGGGGAGGAGAAGCCCATATTTCGTGAAAATATCGAGGGCAACGATCTTGTCTGACTTGGGAATAAAAGACAAATCCATAAATGAATGAATTTGTTGGGTGGATGGAAGTGCTTTGTTGATAGGCACAAAGGAAAATCACCAAGAGGGATATTTTCCTTCTATCGTCTGGAGGGGAACAAGGAATCTGTCAGTTGGTTGTAGGTTTCTACCCATCAAAGGTTTGATTCAAGACAGAGTCTGGAAGGCAGGGGCATTCTGGGCACCGAATGGCACCACAGAGCCGTCTTTAACTGATGTGCCTCGCTGCTTCAGGTGCTTAGTGCTGAACTCTCTGATCCTTCTCTTCCATTCCACATTCTCCAACCCATCATTCCTGCTGGCAGTTCACTCACTTTACCAAAAACTCTTCAAAATGCAACTGTTGGCAAGGAAGGGCTTTCCCACCAGATGCAGAGGCAGACTGGAATAGGAGCGCGGACCAGCACTGTCCAGTAGAAACAGCATGCATGCCATGAATCAAACTGAAAATGTTTCTAATAGCCACATTTAAAATAATAAAAAGAAATAGATAAAAATAATTTTTCCATGTCTTATTTAACCCTTTATATCTAAAATATGATCATTTCAACATGCAATCAGTAGAAGAACTATTACTGCTTTATATATTTCATACTAAGTCTTCCAAGCCTGGTGTGCATGTCCCACCTACAGCACATCTCAGTTCTAACTTGCCACATTTCTGGTGCTCCACAGCCGCCTGGGCTAGTGGCGACCACACTGGCAGTGCAGGTGTGAACTCTGCAGCCACAGTACCTAGGCTTGTAGTCTTGGGAAAGCCATGCAAACTTTCTGTGTTTCAGATGCCTCATCTATAAACTGGGGAAGATAATAGTACCTGCCTCATTTAGAATTGTCATGAGGATTAAGTAAGCATTTAGAATTTTGCCTGGCACAGGGCTGTTGCTCAGCAAACGGTGGTTCTTACCATCATCAGATATAAGCGTAAACACATCCTTATAGTGGTCTAAGCAACCTCTCAGTAATGTTCTCAAATAAGGGGTATGTTTGATAACTTGCGATGATGAAAATCATATGTCACTTCGGAATTCCAAGCTTACCTCCTACAAAGGTTCTCAGGGAGAGTTAGTGCCTGTGCTGTGCTTTCACAACCTGCAACTCGACAAACTTCATTACACTCTTCAGTCTGCAAATAGATTCCTAATGAATTTTCCAAATAAGTAGGATCATATTTTTATAAGGATGTGAAATGAGGATCGCAGCTATACAATTTTCCCAGCTTGCACTTTCATGATACTTTGCTAAGGTAAGAAGATAGCATTTATCTTCTTGGGCCTATGGCTTAAGGCCAGAAATCCATTTTTTTTTTTTTGGTACTAAATAAACATTTTTTGCTTTAGTCTTACACATAAGTTAAAGTTTTAAAATATGAATTACCATCTATTTTCAACACCCTGCAATATTGACATTCCTTTGCAAAAATCCATATTAATATCACAAGGTATCTGTGAGGGTCCAAGTGACATGATATATAAATTGTCACCTGGGACACTTGCATGACAGACTTTGAATAAAGAATGGATTATTTCTACAACAACTGGTTTGGCCATTTCTCTTGGATTATTTACAGATCTCGATTCATTTATATATTCACTTATTCATTCATTCATTCAGCAAATATATATTGAGGGTTTATTATGGGCCAGGAAGTTTGCCAGGCACTGAGGAGCAGATGGTAACCAGAACATGCAGTGCCTGCCTTCATGAGCTTATACTCCAGTGGGGGAGAGAGGCATTAATCAAACAACTGCACACATAAAATTACAACCGACATAGTTGCTATTACGGAGAGGAAAGGTTGCTCCAAAAGCCTAGGGGAAGGGAATAGGATTTTTTCAGGGGTGTTCTCCCCAGCGTGGAGGAGTGGGAAGCATTAACCAGGTGGAGAGGGGAAAGATCAGCATTCGTAGCAGAAGGAACAGCATGAACAGCAGCTCTGAGACGGCGGGAGTGTGGTGAAGGGGCGAGACTGGAAAGGGCTTGAAAGAGAGGGTGGGGCCAGGCAGGCGGAAGCGGGACAGGAGGAGTGGTCAGACGCGGCAGGGCTGTCCTCCACATTAAGGGTTTTATATTTACGCAAAGAGAGCAGGAAGTCATTGCTGGGTCTCCAAAGCTTGGGGCTGCTTCCCTTTGCTGGGCCAAACCTCACTTATCTTCATTTTAATTGTGAAGAAGTGAAAATATTGGGATTCCAAGAGACAGAGATCAGGCAAAAGGCTTCTTTGCACAGTCTTTAATCTCTATCAACTACAACCTCCTTTCGGGAGCTCCTCTTCTTCAGTTATACAAGTTCTGAGACTCAAACTTGTTGGTTTTCTCTCATTGTTTGAGAGAGCAGACAAAAGAGGAATCTAAAACATCTATTTTTGTTGAGAAATCTTCATACACATACAGTCCATACATGTTGTACAATGTCATCACATAGTTGTGTATTCATCACCATGATCACTCTTAGAACACTTGCGTCACTCCAGAAAAAGAAATAAACAGTAAAAAGAAAAATCTCATACATCACATACCACTTACCCTTTCATTGACCTCTGGTATTTAAATCTACTTAATTTATTTTACCCCTTATCCCCCCCATCATTTATTTATTTTTAGCTATATTTTTTTACTAATCTGTCCATATGCTGGATAAAAGGAGCATCAGACACAAGGTTTTCACAATCACACGACCACATTGTAAAAGCTATATCATGATACACTCATCTTCAAAAATCAAAGCTATAGGCAGTGTGACGGTGGCTCAGTGGCAGAATTTTCACCTGCCATGCTGGAGACCTGAGTTCGATTCCCGTGCCTGCCAATGTTAAAAAAAAAAAAAAAAGGTGAAAGAATCAAGGCTACTGGAACACAGTTCAACAGTTTCAGGTACTTCCCTCTAGCCACTCCAATACACCATAAACTATTCATAAACCACAAATAGTTATGGTATATCTAGATACGGAAATATCTAGATAATGTATAAGATTAACCTCCAGGATAATCTCTCAATTCTGTTTGAAATTTTTCAGCCACTGATACTTTTTTTTTTCTCATTTCTCTCTTACCCCTTTTGGTCAACAAGACTTTCTTAATCCCTTGATAACAGGTCCTGGTTCATCTCAGGAGTCCTGTCCCATGTTGCCAGAGAGACTTACACCCCTGGGAGTCATGTCCCACACGGTGGGGAGGCCAGTGAGTTCACCTGTTGACTTGGCTTAGAGAGAGAGGCCACATCTGAGCAACAAAAGAGGTTCTCTGGGGGTGACTCTTAGGCATAAATATAAGTAGGGTTGGCCTATCCTTTGGAGGAATAAGTTTCATAGGGGCAAACCCTGAATTGAGGCCTCAGCCTATTGAATTGTTTTTCCCCACTTCTTGCAAGAATATCAGGAATTCCTCAGATGGGGACGTTTAATAGTTCCTCCTTTCTCCCCAGTACCCCAAGGGGACCCTGAAAATACTTTTTATTCTCTGCCCAGATTACTCTGCGATTTATCAAGGCATCACACTAACCTGGCAAACCAACAAGATCCATTCAAGATTCCATGTAATTATGGTGTTCAAATCAGCTGACCATACAAGTTAAATTAGATAATGCCTTACCCAAAATGTAAATTTTGCACCAAATAAACATCTCTCCCTTTGGTCTAAAAGAGGAATTTTAACCAGCGCTTGGAAGTGAATCCCCGAGGGAGCCAATTGTTTCAGCAAAGCAAGAAAAGCTTTCATACCTTTTGTTTGTTTCAGCAATACAAGTAAATTTTTATTTCACATTTCACTAGTGGACAGATGGGCAGAAAAATACAAAATAAACCACTAACAGGGAAGACAACACAAAATGCTACAGATATTCCTTTCTCATAAGTTAAACTGAAGAAAAACATCTACACTTTTAGCTAAGAAAACTATTAAAATCAGGCGTGTTCTCCTGGTTTCAGAATAATCAAAAAATTGCCCTTGAATCTTTTAGTTGTGAATGTGACCCTTGTCTATCAGGACAGGAGGGTGGAGAGTTAATTTTCAGTGGAGAACCGCACGCTTCTCCCTTCAACCTCTTAGTCTCTATGCCCGAAACAAAAGGAAACCAGTGAGTAAAGAAGCGAATAGTTAGCAAGGAAGGGGAAAGATGGACTGCAAGAAAGTATGGCTTCCTAAAGAACACCCAGTGCTCTCTCTGCGATCCTACAAAAGCTGCACGTACTAAGTTTACTTTTCAGAAACCTAAAACTTCAGATGGTTCCGAGGTCAGATAAGTCCTGAAACCCAGAGGGTCCAGCCTCTCCAGGACATCAGCCAGCTCCATACCTGTCCCATATTGCCGACACCTCTTTCCAACCTGAAGGAAGTTAGAATGGGCATAACCCAAATATCCGTCAAGGTTGGAAGAAAGATTAAAGGAGAAGTATCTGTTATAACTTGCACCAAATAAAGGTGCAAATAAAGACAAAATCTGACAAATAAATATGACTGCTGAGTCATAATATTGATATTTCTTTTTAGTCTCCAGTGTCTTGGAGCAGCTAGAAGGAAAAATCTAAAATTGTGGAACTGTAACCATACCAAACTCTGAAATATGTTCTATAACTATTTGTTAAAATGCATTTTGACATGTACTGCTTTTTTGCATATATGTAATATTTCACAGTTTTTTAAAAGAGCTTGAGACACATGGTTTATGAATAGACTAAATAAATTAAAAAGTGTGGCCAACAGAAAAGAACTCTGGAGTGGGAAGGGGGAAGACCCTGGGGGAAGCAACAACGGGACTATGTTATTATCTCCCAGCCTCAAAATATGCAGAGCTGAGACGCGCCCAGTGGGGCCTAATGAGATTCAAACCAAGTCTAAAATGTTGCTGAGCTCAGGCCACACCAAGAATCTGCACAATTGACTCAGGAGACGCTGGCCTGAGCCTGAGGCCTCCACTCTAAAAAAAAACAGAGGAGAAAAAAAGGATGATTATGCTCAAGTCTTTTTTCCCTATAGGACATATTCTCAGGGACAGTGCCCTGGGACGGCACCCTGGGTTTTATGTCAGCGGGGCTGGCAGAACATGGACCTGCCAGCAATTCTACACCCCCGGGCCCTCCTGGAAGTGCCTGTGCTCTACCCCGAGGCACACACACGGCAGAGGCCGGCGGGGCCAGAGGGCAGGGCAGAGCAGTGGCACTTCCCGCAGGCTGCCCTGGCGGAGATGCCCCAGCGAACGGGAAAAGGAAGGCTAGCATCAGGGCTCGGGGAGAAAAGGCCAAGGCCGGCCTGGGGCTGGGGCTGGTGTCAGAGGGTGGGGTGAGAGGTTTGCAGGTTTTCTTAAGGAAGCATCACCTAAGCGTGGGAAGCCAAAAGCTAATTCCAAAACGCTGTTGAGGGTCTGCAGCCAGCCAGCTCGGAGCGTGCGTGGTGTCACAGAGAGCTCCTGTGCCCTAAATCTGGGGAGAATTGTTAGATTCGGGGTGCAAGTAGTAGCCCTGCCCCATGGGGATTGGATGTACGGCTGCCAGGGCCAGACTCGGGGGAGAGTTGGCAAATGTCTGGGGAATCCGAACAGCCACCGAAGGCTCTGGCCCAGAGAGGGAGGAGGTGGTGGGGCTGAGGAAGGGAGCGTCCCCAGGCTGGCCTTGCTCCGCCCTGCTCAGCCCTGTGTCTCCTTCTGAGTACAGATCTGAAGCAAAGGACCTGCAGAAAGAACTGCAGGGAACCCTCACTGCATTTTCCCACCAGATTTCAAATCTGAGTTTACATCATAGAGGTTTTCCCCACTGAAAGACCGCTGGTCTCCTCTGACCTCTCCCACCACCATAAAGGCAAACATCACTCGTCAGTGCTGAAGTCCCGGGAAGGTGAAGGCCGCTGGATCTCAGCAGACGCCGCTGCAGCCAGCCACCCCCCACCCAGCCACCCCCCACCCAGCCACCCCCCCACCCAGCCACCCCCCACCCAGCCACCCCCCCACCCAGCCAGCCCCCACCCAGCCACCCCCCACCCAGCCACCCAGCCACCCCCCACCCAGCCACCCCCCACCCAGCCAGCCCCCCACCAGCCACCCCCCACCCAGCCAGCCCTCACCCAGCCACCCCCCCACCCAGCCACCCCCCACCCAGTCACCCCCCACCCAGTCACACCCCACCCAGCCACCCCCCACCCAGCCACCCAGCCAGCCCCCACCCAGCCACCCCCCACCCAGCCACCCCCCCACCCAGCCAGCCCTCACCCAGCCACCCCCCACCCAGCCCCAGGCGAAGGTGGCCAGGGAAGCCCCATGCACAGCTTCTGCTGGCACCCTGCGGCCAGAGCACACTGCACGAGGGAGAAGCCCAGCTCATGCCCACAGAGGAGAGCAGGCCAGGGCACTCCACTCTCACACTGTTCCGCAGTTGTCACGATTGGGGAAAGCAGGTCAATGAAAACCCAAATCTTAACACATGACCTGGACCAACGTTGAGTCAAACTGGCCTCTTGAAACCCTCATCGTGAGAGCATATCTTTGAGAGGCCAAGTTAGGGGTATAACACAGATGCTTCCTTTCTCAACAGTGGTGAGTCACCAGCAGTTTTAACTTGTTTTTCCCTGGCAGCATCAACCGGAAATGGCATAGTGATTTTTAACCCTGTTCCCATCATTAAAAACCCCCACACAGTTAGAGAGGATGGAGGCAACTGCCTGAAATGGTAGAGCTGTGTTCCAGTAGCCATGTTTCTTGGAGATGATTGTATAATGATATAGCTTTTACAATGTGACTGTGTAATTGTGAAACCCTTGTGTCTGATGCTTCTTTTATCTAAGGTATGAATAGATGAGTAAAACATATGGGTAAAAAAAATAATAGGGGAAACAAATGTTAAAAAAATAGTAATAGATGGATACATGGGGGAAAAATGTACCTATTGCAAACCATGGACTATGGTTAACAGTAATATTTTCACATTCTTTCATTAACAATTAACAAATGTACCACACCAATACTATGGGTCAATGGGTGGGTGGGTGGGGAGAGGGATAAGGGGTATGGGAGGATTTGGGTTTTATTTTTTATTTTTATTTCCTTTCTGGAGTAATGAAAATGTTCCATAATTGATCATGGGGATGCATGCACAGCTACATGATGATACTGTGAGCCAGTGATTGTGTACTTCGGATGGTCTGTATGTGAGTGAGTGTATCTCAATAAAACTGTATTAAAAAAAAAACGCACACACTATCCCCACTTCTCCCCCCACCCTCCCCACTCTCTGGAGAAAAAAATAACCCTGCCTTTAAAATAAGTAGCAACCCAAGTGCCATAGAAGGTTTGAATATTTACTTCAGTCTTTAGATCCCAAGAGATTAAAAAAAGCAAAATCTGACTTCTCTTCTCAAAGCAGCCGCGGCCTCCGTGCTAGTAAGATTTCAGGGGGGCTGGAGGGGCGCTGGCCCCAGGAACTCACATCAGCCTGCCCAGCGCTAACCCGGCACCAGCTGCACCCGGGGAAGCAGGGAACCAGACTCAGCATGCCCGGCTCAGCCATCCCAGGCTCACACACTGATGCTGGAAATGGGCAGCTAAACCTTGGCAATTTTCCTGGTTTGTTTTGTGGGGTTTTGTGGGGTTTTTTTGGTAACTGTTGGTTTTTTGTGGATTTTTGTTTTCTTTTCTTTTGCTACTCCATATATGCAGCACTTATGAACCCGCAGTGGTTCCCAGCTTTAAATGCATGAAACGTCGTGATGAAAGACGATTTAATTCTTCAAGAATCTAAAAGCAGACCAGACATGTTTCACTGTGAATGGAGAGACGAAGTGAGGCGCGAGTTTGGGGTGGTTGTTTTTGTAAAAGAATTAATAGAGTGATGGAAGGGAAAAGAACGCAAGAATTCAGACATTCTAAGGAACGGGTTATTTTCTCCCCATTAAGAGGTCCCTAAAAAGGAGCACACCGAGATCCCCAAGGGGAGTCGGCAGGGGCCGCGCCTGATTTCCCCACCCCCATGACCAGGTTTTGGTGCCAGGTCCCCGCTGGCTCCCCTCCCCTCGGCCTGAGACTGCAGGGCAGTGCAGGGGCATCGAAGGAGGCCACGATGCCCGTTCCCAGAATCACCATCATCCTAGCAATCGGCGCCTTCCCCCTCCCCCTCACATCCTCTTCCTCGTCATCGCATCACCGCCCAGCACATCCTTGCGTTGCCACCGGAAGGCACTGTGGTTTTGCCGCGGTATTTTCCTAGGCTCGTGGGGGCTTTTACTCCATCCTTTGCTGCTTCGGCCTTCGTGGCTGAAACCTGTTTCCTAATGATTCCAGCACATTCTTTGTCGTTTCCTCCCCTGTCCCTCCATCTCTTGAACATGACTGAGGCAGCCCCTTGGATGCGGAGAAGCTGGGACGTCATTCACCAGGCTCGCCGGCCGCAGCTCTCACGTCCTCAGGACCTGCACCGCCCTGGCCGTTCCCTGCCCACCTCACTCGTACAAGGCAGGTGCGGCCGCAGAGGCTGCCCGTCTTAGGTCAGGTCAGTAAGTCTCAGTCCTCAGGAGGGGCAAGAAGGAAAAGCATGGTCACGTTTACCTTTTGAAAAGATAACTGGATAAAATGCAAAAATAAAAATATATATACATAAAAAAAGACTAGGAGAGGTTAAGAGAAGATGTGGAGACAAGAGAACACTATTGCTATCATCCGAGTAAGTGGGGGTGGTAGGTACGAAAACAAGCAGAAGACTTGGAAAATAGAAGGCAGAACTAACCGGACCCAGTGACAGATGAGCTGCAGAAGATGAGAGGGAAATGTCAAGAATGACTCTTGGATTTTAGGCTGTTTGACTCAATGGATGGCTGCACCATTCTTCAAGAGAACAGAGAGGACAAGAGTTGATGGAAAAGACAATGATTTCAATTTTCACCTTGGGGAATTTGAGGTGCCTCAAAGACATAGAAAAGAAGATGTGGTGGGAGCAGTGGGACTCAATGTCTGGGGCTAGAGACATACATTCTCCATTAACAAGGTCATGGTGTGGCATTAACTAGTTCTCTTTAGCAGTCAAATAATACCTAGTCCTGACCCTTGAAGACTTGCTTGAACTGATAACATGGGTGAACTCTCCTCGGCTCATACTTATTTTACATTTTCTTTTTGAGGGGGTGCATGGTCCAGTAATCGGATCATATTCATTTTAAATAAGACTAAGGTGATTTCAGGGACTCAAATTGAATTCAATTCAAGATGCTAACCTGTGTCAGACACGAGGGTTGTAGAGATGAGTCATTCACAGACATTGACCTTGAGCAGGCCATAAGTGAGAGGCAAATCTACCTTGAAGAATAGGAAGCTCAATCATACCTATTTCCTGGCTTCTCCACTGTAAATCTAACCTAAGAAAAAATATGCCTTTTTCCTTTCAGAAGAAGGGACCATAAACACTTCAAGGGCAGAGACCAAGACATTTTTAACTTTATGCCCCTTAAGCTAATCACAGTGTCTGCCACACATTTACCCAATACATATTTGAAAGCATGAAGGGCATGCTTCCATCTTCCTCCCAGAATAGGGTCTTTTATCATAAACATTGGTCTGCTGAATCTAGACGAAGATGGCACATGAGACCTATGCAACAGTCTCCACTCTCCAAAAACTCCACTAAAAAAACAGTAAAGGGTTAAAGAACAGACACAAACTTGAAAGGGCAAAGAGAATGGATCATAAAAGCTCAGCAACAACATTTTGGAAGCTTGGATGTAAATTGATAATTGCTAACTGACTTTAGCAGACCTGAGAAAACAGAAACTCAAGCCAGAGTAGGGAAAGCCAACCAAGAAGAATTGCACAACAGAACTTGCCAGTATCAGTTACCTGAGGAGGTGGGAGGATGTTAGGCTGAAAATCAAACCATCAGTTAAGAGTCTGTTACAAAGAAAGAGTTTGATTCTTTGTGCCTAGAGCAGTGCTGTTCTAGTTTGAAAAGTGCTGGAATGCGACTTAGCAGAAACAGATGGCTTTTAAAAAGGGAAATTCATTAAGTTGCAAGTTTGTAGCTCTAAGGCATGAAAATGTCCAAACTAAGGCACTAACAAGAGCTTACCTTCACTCAAAAAAAGCCAATGACGTTTGGGGGTTCTCTCTCAACGGTAGGAACACATGGCAACATCTGCTAGCTTTCTCTCCCAGCTTCTTATTTCATGAAGCTACCCCAGCGACATTTTCTTTCTTTATCTCTGTTCTAGTTTGCTAGCTGCCAGAATGCAATATACCAGAAATGGAGTGGCTTTTCAAAAGGGGAATTTAATAAGTTGCTCGTTTACAGTTCTAAGGCTGAGAAAATGTCCCAATTAAAACAAGTCTATAGAAATGTCTAATCAAAGGCATCCAGGGAAAGATACCTTGGTTCAAGAAGGCCGATGAAGTTCAGGGTTTCTCTCTCAAGTGAGAAGGCACATGGCGAACACAGTCAGGGCTTCTCTCTTGGCTGGACAGGCACATGGCAAATACGGTGTCATCTGTTAGCTTGGTCTCCTGGCTTCCTGTTTCATGAAGCTCCCCGGGAGGCGTTTTCCTTCTTCATCTCCAAAGGTCGCTGGCTGGTGGACTCTCTGCTTCATGGTGCTGCAGCATTCTCTGCTCTCTCTGAGTCTCTCTCAATCTCCAAAATGTTTCCTCTTTTATAGGACTTCAGAAACTAATCAAGACCCACTCAAATGGGTGGAGACATGTCATCCCCTAATCCAGTTTAACAACCATTCTTAACTAAATCACATCAACCAGGGAGATGATCTCATTACAGTTTCAAATATATAGTATTGAATAGGGATTATTCTACCTTTAAGAAATGAGATTTATATTAAAACATGGCTTTTCTTAGGGGGCCTACTTCCTTTCAAACCAGCACAATCTCCAAAGGTCTCTGGCTGTGTGGGCTCTGTTGGTGCTAAAGCTTTTTCCAAAATGGTTCCTTCTTAAAGGGCTCCAGTAAGCAACCCCACCTTGAATGGGTGGAGACATAGCTCCATGGAAACCAACTAATCAAAAGTGACCACCCACAATTGGGTGGCTTATAGCTCCATGGACACAATAAAAAAGCTCCCACGCAACAATACTGAGTGAGGATTAAAGAACTTGGCTTTTCTGGGGCACTCAACAGGTTCAAACCGGCACAAGTGCCTTGCATATAATAGGCACTTAATAAATATTTGTTAAATAGATTAAAATAAGTGAAATTCAGCTACATGAAAAACCTTCAATATCTAAAAAGATCTTTATTCTACCCTTGCACTTAATTAATAATTTGGCTGGTGTATCAGCTCTTGTTGCTGCCTAACAAACCTCCCAAAACTTAGTAACAAAATACAAATACCATTTATTTAGTTCACATTTCTGTGGGATGCCAGTTTGGGCTGTATTTGCTTGGGCTTACTTGTGTGTCTGTGGTCAGTGGCTAATTAGATAGGAGGCTTTGCTTTTCAGTGGCTTTCCCCAGTGATTGGCTGGGCTAACAGAAGTGACTGGGCCATTCTCTCTCTCACATTCCAGCAGGCTGGCCCACGCTAGCTCGTCTGCTGGTGTCAAATTCCAAGAGCTCCAAGAGAAGAAGCTCCAAGGCCTCTTGAAGCATAGGCTTACAACTTGTAGAGCATCCTCTCTCCTCATTCTATGACTCAAAGCAAGTCACAAAGCCAAGTCCAGACTCAAGGAATGAGAGATAAACTCCACTTCTTTATTGGGATGAGCCGCAAAGTAGTGAGTCTATTTTTGCAAGTTAGCACATCTGGGTATAGAATATTGGATGGAAATAATTTTCGTAAGGAATTTTGAAGACATCATTCCCATTCTCTTTTGCTTTGTTTCCCAGTTTCTGTTATTGCTGTTGAAAACTCGGATGTCACTTTGGTGTTTGTTTACATATAATTTGTTTTTCTTCCATCTGTGGAAGCTTTTAGGGTCATTTTTATCCCAAGAATTCTAAAATTTTATAGCCTGACTTGGTGTGGATCCATTTCTATCCATTGTGCAAGACGCCTGATGGATGCTTTCAGTCTGGAAGCTCAACTACTTCAGCCTTGAAAATGTTCTTGAATGATTACTTTGATGGTTTTCTTCCCTCAGTTTTCTCTATTATTTCTTTCTACAACTCTTGTTATTCAGATGTTGGAGCTCCTAGGCAGGTTCTCTAATTTTCTTATCTTTTCTTTCCTATTTTTCATCTTTTCTATTTACAGTATTTCCTGGAAGTTCTCAAATTTGTCTTCCTACATTTCTACTGAATATCAGAGAAAAAGAAATAAAAGCAGGCATAGCCTCACAGGGAGATATCTGAAAATTATCACAGAAACATGACTGATGACTGATGGCTTTTCTGAAGTTTGTGACATGGTTACCTCTCCTAATATGGTCATGCCCCGCCCTCCCCCACCCCCTCTTTTCTAGTCTTGCACATTTTGTTAAGGTTGAATTCTGCCCTGAGTCTGAGGAATGCCTGTGGAAAATTTTCCGCTTAAGGAAAGACTCTATCAGAGACTCTTGAAACAGGAAGAAGAGGCAAAAAGAAGAGTAGAAGAAAAACAAGAAAGAAGTCTACAAGTCAAAACACTTTAGACAGAAAATGACCAAACTCTACTCAAATGACCTTGAGCAAAGTAAGAAAAATTTTTTTCAATTATTAATGGAAAATTTCATCTTTCTATTTATTGATTGATTTAATATTTATCAAGCCCCTACTGTTTGTGAGGACCCATTTTAGGTCTTTGAGATACATTAGTAAACAAAACAAACCAAGATCTCTGCTCTTGTTGGAGCTTACAACCTAGCAGGCAAAAATTGATGATGAACAAAACCATATTAAACAGGAAATTATCTAGTGTGTTAAAAGATGCTAAATGCTATGGAAACAAGAAAAAGGAGATCATGGTCAAGGGGATTAGGGTTTGGGACAAGATGGCTGTGGTAGTTAGATTCAGTTGTCAACTTGGCCAGGTGAAGGTGACTAGTTATATTGCTGTGGATATGAGCCAGTGGTACATGAACCTCATCTGTTCCTGATTACATCTGCAGTCGGCTAGGAGGCATGCCTGCTGCAGTGAATGATGTTTGACTTAATTGGCTGGGGCTTAAATGAGAGACTCAATGCAGCACAGCCCAAGCAGCTCAGCATACCTCATCTCAGCACTTGCAACTCAGCCCAGCCTTTGGAGATGTAGAAAGAAATTACCTCGGGGAAAATTGTTGGAACCCAGTGGCCTAGAGAGAAGGCCAGCAGAGATTGCCCTATGCCTTCACACGTAAAAAAGAACCTCAGATGAAAGTTAGCTGCCTTTCCTCTGAAGAACTAACAAAATAAATCCCCTTTTATTAAAAGCCACTCCGTCTCTAGTGTGTTGCATTCTGGCAGCTAGCAAACTAGAACATTGAGGAATGTGTTCTACCAGCTTAACAACTCTGGAAGAGAGAGAGAGAGAGAGAGAGAGAGATGGATAGAAATAGAGACATGAGATGGAGAGACAGAGGGAAAGAGAGTGAGGGAGAGATTCTGTTCTAATAGTTGTAACAAAAGTCTCAGGCTTGCATCTCAGTGTCTAATTTGGGCCATGTGACCAACTGTGAACCAATCATAGTGGCACAGAGCATGGAATGTTTTGATTGGACAGTTTTGGGCTATATTCTTGCTATCAAAATCTGGGAAAGGTAGACAGTCAGAAGGACTGGGGGTGGGGCATGAGTGATTCCCAAAGTAAAACTGAGTTGCTGGAGAAGGGAACGAATGTTGAGCTGCCAAAGCAAAACAAAAAGCCATGTATTTCTGCCATAGGGTTTGTTGGCAAAGGCAGCAGGTAGTAAGATACCACTGATCACCAGGTGAAAAGGTAACTAACTACCTGTGGATTACTTTAAATGGAAAGTTCTGTTTCCTCCAGGCCTTGCAACCAAAGCTATTTGTAACCTACATTCACTTGCAGATTTTCCAGGTAACTGTTCTCCCAGAAACAGTCTTTTTAATGCCAATGATCTTTGTGTTGATGCAGGGTCAGAAAGAAGACTGATCACTCTTTTCCCAGATATTATTTTAGTTAATCCCTAGATCAATTGGAAGGTACCTGGGACGTTTGTTTTTATTTTACTTGTCTACTTTTGTGTTTCCTGAATGAACAGTGTGTTGGCCATAGATGCCTTTCCATCTGTCACTCTCTATCTCTGGTTGTTTGAAATGGAAATATTAAAGATGAACCTTTGATCAATTTTTCGTTAATTATTCTGGCAGCTTAATTTGTATACCATTGAAAGGGGAAAAGAAATACTAGCTCCAACGAAAAGTTCATGATT
Source organism: Tamandua tetradactyla (assembly GCF_023851605.1). Classification (NCBI taxonomy): domain Eukaryota; kingdom Metazoa; phylum Chordata; class Mammalia; order Pilosa; family Myrmecophagidae; genus Tamandua; species Tamandua tetradactyla. The sequence goes on from NC_135333.1 coordinate 171,520,147, forward strand.
ATAAAGAAGGTCAGGCTGACCAAACTCAGAAAGTGAGTTTCAAGCAAGTGACTTCATGGCTTAAAAATAATAGTTACAGCTATTGCGTCAATGCGAGACTCCAAGAGGCACAATGTCAGATGCTCCACACGTTTTGAAAGAGAGCCTTTAGTTGACATTTGACACATGCTTGAGTTGACATGCACCCTAATATAGAAAAGAATCCACATCAAGAACGTCATTGATGCCAAGTAAAAAGTCCATTTAGCTTCCTTGAGTATGGCTTCTCAAAGCTGCCCTTATACTTTGAGTTGACCTTTTTTTTGAGACATGTAGGCCATTTTTTAAAAAACTTTGTGAGGTAAGTTCTAATATTACCCCTGTTTTATAGGTAGGGAAACTGAGGTGGGGAAAGATCATGGACATTTCCCATAGCCACATAGTGAATGATAGAATAGTATCAGGATCTGAGTTTGTAATTATTTTTTTTATTTCATTGTGGAAAAATACACATAACATAAAATTTGCCATGTTAACAATTTTGAGAGTACAGTTCCACAACACTCATTACATTTATAATGTTGTGCAACCATCACCACTATTTATTTCCAAAAGTTTTCATCGCCCCAGATATAAACTCTACCCATTAAACAATAACTCCCTGTGCTCCCCTTCCCCAGCCCCAGTAACTGCTAACAACTTTCTGTCTCTATGAATTTGCTCATTTTAGATATTTCATATAAGTAGAACCATACAATTTATGTCCTCTTTTGTCTGACATTTCACTTGGCATGATGTTTTCAAGATTCACCCATGTTGTAGCACTTCTCAGAACATCATTCCTTTCTTTTTTTGAGAACATCATTCCTTTTTATGGCTGGATAATATTGCATTGTATTGATAGACCACATTTTGTCTGTCCACCCATCTGTTGATGGACACTTAGGTTGTTTGACCTTTTGGTTATTGTGGATAATACTGCAATGAGCATTGATGTACAAGTATACGTGTGAGTCTCTTCTTCAATTAATTGAGATATATACCTAGGAGTGAAATTGCTGAATAGTATGATAATTCTGTGTTTTTTGAGGAACTGTCAAAAACTCTCCCACAGTGGCTTGCACCATTTTACATATCCAGCAGCCATGCATGAGGGTTCCAATTTCTCCATATCCTTATCAACACTTCTTTTCTGTTTTTTCTTTTTGTAATAGTCATTCTAATGGGTGTGAAGTGGCATCTTCGGGCTTCATTTGCATTTCCCTATTGGACACTGATAATTGAGCATTTTTCCATGTGCTTATTGTCCATTTGTTTATCTTCTTTGGAGAAATGTCCATTCAAGTCCTTTGCTCAATTGAAAAAAATAATGGTGCTTTTCTTTTTTTGTTGTTGAGTTGTAATTCTTTATGTATTCTGGAGGATAAACCCTTAACTGATGTATAATTCACAAATATCTCCCATTGTGTAGGTTGTTTCTCACTTTTTTGACCTTTTTTAAAAAACATCATATTAACTTCTTTTTATTGAAATTCCTGTCCTTTATGTTTCTGGCATTTTCAGTTCATTGAAAAAGTGTCTTTCAAATCATTTTTTTAACATTTTTAAAATTGTGAAATATAACAAATACACAAAAAAGCAATAAATTTTCCAAAAACATTTTAACAAGTAGTTATAGAATAGATTTTAAAGTTTGGGATGGGTTACAGTCTCACAACTTTTCATTTTTTTCTTCTAGCTGCTCTAAGACACTGGAGACCAACAGAAATATCAATATAATGATTTAACAATCATATTCATTTGTTAAATCCTATCTCTTCTGTTATATACTCCTCCTTCTCTTTTTCAAATCACTTTTGCAAAATTGCGCAACACAGAGTCCTAAATATGTCACTAGTATGACACTGTAGATCCTTCTCCAAATGGAATGGCCTTATAGAATTCTCTGTGCCTTAGTTTCCTCATATGTCAAGGAGAGGAACAAAAGTACATATCTTGGAGGGTTATTGTGGGGAGTAAATAAATTAATGCATGTAACATGTTGAGAATAGTTTCTCTATGTAGTAATTACTCAAAAAGTCTTAGCAACTGCTTAATTCTTATCAGTATAAGAACTGAGTGACTGGTACAATACATTCCTGGTACTGAGTTCTCTTGGGATGACATCAGAAAGGGAGACAATTGGTATTTTATTTTTAAATTTTTTTAATTTTAACATTTGTTAAATAGGGGTATTATTTATTTTTATTCCATATGTTCTACTCGTTGTTGACAAGGTAGATAAAAGGAACATCAGACACAAGGTTTTCACAATCACACAGTCACATTGTGAAAGCTATATCATTATTCAGTCATCCTCAAGAAACATGGCTACTGGAACACAGCTCTACATTTTCAGGCAGTTCCCTCCACCCTCTCCATTACATCTTGAATAACAAGGTGATATCTACTTAATGCATAAGAATAACCTCCAGGATAACCTCTCGGCTCTGTTCGTAATCTCTCAGCCATTGACACTTGGACTCATTTCACTCTTCCCCCTCTTGGTCAAGAAAGTTTTCTCAATCCCTTGATGCTGAGTCTCAGCTCATTCTAGGATTTCTGTCCCATATTGCCAGGAAGATCCACACCCCTGGGAGTCATGTCCCACGCAGACAGGGGGAAGGTGGTGAGTTTGTTTGTTGTGTTGGCTGGAGAGAGAGGCCACATCTGAGCAATAAAAGAGGTTCTCTTGGGGGTTAGTCTTAGGCCTAATTTTAAGTAGGCTTGGCCTATCCTTTGTGGGGTTAAGTTTCACATGAACAAACCCTGAAACTGGGAGCTCAGCCTATAGCTTCAGTTGTCCACACTACTTGTGAGAATATCAAGAATTCAACTTGGGGAAGTTGAATTTTCCCCCGTTCTCACCATTCCCTGAAGGGGACTTTGCAAATACTTTTCCACTCACTGATCAAATCACTCTGGGATTCATCGGGGCATCACCCTGGACAAACCAACAAAATCTCATGTCCTACCCAAGGTTCCATGTACTTATGGTGTTCAACCAAGCTATCTACATAAGTTATATTAGGAAATGCACTAGTCAAAATACAAATTTTGTACCAAATAAACATTTTTTGCTTTAGTCTCACAAATAAGTTGAAATTTTAAAATATTAATTACCATCTATTTTCAGCACCCTGCAGTAATGACATTCCTTTGTTCTTCCTCATGCAAAAACATTTTTAAAATTTGTACATTTAGTCACTATCATTATACACTCTAGGCATTCCTAGATTATACCATCTCAATCTCTTTCTTTCTGATTTCATTTATGCCCCCAGCCCTCCTCCCTCTATCATTCTCACATTCAGCTTCATTCAGTGTTTTAACATAAGACAATTGGCATTTGAGAGTTCTTGATTTTTCCAGCATGGATGAGTGTTAGTTTCCCTTTTCATACCCACCAGAGACCCATGGGTAACTAAAACTCTGCTCTTGTGTCACCCAAGCAGGTAGAAGATTTGTTGATATTCTAACACTTGCCCTTTAAACCTACAGATCTAAAAGATAATGCTTTTTACCTTTTAAGGAGCCCAGAGCAGACAGAATTTGTTACCAACTCCTGCGTCGCAATACCAAGAGACTAAATAAAGGAGGGGTATTGTGACCGTGATAGGTTAAGTTACCTGGCTGATGTGGCAAAGCACACAATCTCACCAAAGAGGGCTTGCCCTTGTTTTTCATTTAAAGAATGTTAGACCCTGCCATTCCTAGGGCTAATCCATTTGCATAGCAACCTCTGCCCTCTGCCCCCCACTCTGGGTGTGATTTATGGATGCCTGAAAGCACACCAGCTAATTCTCTTTGAGCCTAAATCTCTCCCCTGCTGGCCATTTGAAGATGGTTCATGGGCACAGAGCTCATTCCCCGGAATGATGAAAGAGCTAAATGTTTGCCCACAGGGCACTGCACCAAAAGCGGCCCCAGCTTTTTAGCTTTGATGGTAGCTTCAAGGTAAGATTTTGCAAATCTATCTGCTGCATGCTTAACCTTTGAGAGAGAATTCTCAGCTTCAGGAAGAAAAGCCAATTCACAAATTCCCTTTACCTAAACCAAATCAACCTTCCATTCGTGCCCCCAGGCTGCTGATTCCAAGTGTAATCCTTTTATGTTACTCCTGTAAATTAACTTTGGCTGGAGAATTATCAAACAGCTTTAGATTAAAAAGAGGCTATCTCGACTGAATGTGAGGAGGTCGGTTCCTTTCAGCAACTGCTGTTGTATCTTCATACATATACAAAAGTGTTCTGTAGAAATGTCAGTCCTACAGACCTGGGAGGCAGGACATAAGATAGATTTAACCAATAGGGAGATATTTTTCATGTCATCACAAAGTAATCCGCAGATGCCTGACAGCGGCAGCTGCTCGGCCCCATGCGGTGGCATTACCCTATGACTCAGAGAGATGTTTGTGCCAGAGAATGCTGCCGCTGGAACACTACCCCAGAGCTGCCCCAGGAGGAAATAATTTCAGACTTGGTAAACGCAGCCTCATATCTTAGTGCAAGTGGAGGTATGTAGAAAGGTGGAAAATGAATGGGCTTTGGAAAGATCCAGACATAATGACTTTATGTTCATTCAGGCAGTCCTTTATTAATTCACTCACTCATTCAACTAATATTTATTATGTGCCATACGCTATGCTAGCCACTTGGCATAAAACAATATGAAGACTCGGCTACAGAATTTGAAGGACCAAGTGCAAAAAGGGAAATGTAGCTCCTTTTGTCCAAGAGCGGTTGAGAACTTCACGCTGCTGACAGCAGAGCTTTAAACCAAGTGTGGGGTCTTTCTAAGTGCAGGGCTCTGTGCATCTGCAGAAGTTGCCAGCCCATGAATTCTGCCCTGATGATAGACCTTAAAATACAGGAGACATTGTCCTCATCGAGTTGAATTTGGGGGAAGATATTCATTAATGACATCGATTGATCTAAGATTATGGCTGTGACGAGGGCTGCGGAGGAGACGGGTGTGGTGCTGTGAATGTCTGTAAGAAGGGGACATGCTAAGCCAAGGTCCAGGAAAGGCTTCTGCTAGGGACTGAAGCTTAGGATGAGATGTGAAGGATGGATGGGAGTTAACGAGTCTTGTTCTTTGCAAGACTCCATCACTTCAGGGTCCAATGGACTGTGATGAGCCTGCAAGGGAGAAAGAGTGGAAAATATCAAAGAAGTTGGAGGAAAACCAGGAGTGTTGAGTCCTGGAACCTAAGGGAAAAGAGTGTTTCAAGGAATAAGAAAAGATCTGCTTGGGGGATCCTGGCAAGTGGTGTCAGGTGTCAACACACGGTCCCTTTGAGACTCCCAAGGGTTTAGCATGATTCCCTCCCATATTTTGTTTTAATTCCTACTTAGTAATTGTGTGTACCTGAATGCAGGCACATCTTTTCCCCAAAGAATGACCCAATTCGCAATCTCAGAGAGGGAAGCTGAGGCACAGAGAAGCCATGTTGAAGTGACTTTTCAAGGAGTGACAGAACAATCTTCAATGGAGAGAAATGTAGCCACCCTTGCTACGCCCTGTCTCCAGCTCCAGCCCCTGGCTTCTCCCCAGCTCTCCCTCTCGTTCCCTACACCCCACTCTCACTGCTCTTTCAGTTCCAAGAATGCAGGACTTTCTTTACTACCCTGCAGCCTTTGCAACACAGTCCCTCTGTTGTGAAAACTCTTCTCCATTGCCACCCTTCAGGTTTTATCTGTTTGGGTCTTTACATGTTTTTCTGACCTCAAGTTAACTAATATTTTCTCACAGAACCCATCTTCAGCTAACTAGGTAGATGCCCTCTGTTTTCCTCTTTTATGATACCACAAATTTAATATGTAAAGTAAATAACAAATGCAAATTCTTCTTAGAGCCCGCTGTTGTTTTCTTCATACCGTTCACCCTCTATCTGTGTCTACTTGCTAACAAACGCGCCTCGTTTCTCCGTGAACTCCTGGTAGGCAGGTCCTATGTCTGTTTGTGTCCCCGTGGTGTGCAATCACCCACACAGTGGAATTATCTAATTCATATTCACTCAATGAATGAAGGTAGAAACAAGCTCTCCCCAAAGCCAAAGGAGCTTGATAATGCTCCAGTCCAAGCCAGACTTAGAGATGAGAATGTTTATGAAGATTATATGTCTCAATTTATAATAGGGACCCCTCAATGCCACAGCTCTCCCAGTACTACAGAAACCCAGATTACAAAAGGGTAATGAAGCTTACCCTCTGTCTCTTCATTGAAGTAATGTGTGTGTGTGTGTGTGTGTGTGTGTGTGTGTGTGTGTAGGGAATATCCTTATTATCTAGCAAAAAGACATCATATTAAGATCAACACTGAGCTTTTTTCAGAGCTCCAGCTACTTAAAATGTACATATCAGTGGGGTTGGGATCCTAACTGAGTGATGGGGCCGGGGTAGGGCTGGGGCTGGGAGTGTAAACCCTGGGATTGATCATGGACACACATGGCCATTTCAGAGCATTCAACCCAGAGGAGCTTATGTCAGATTCCAAGAAAGAGTGGGAAAAGGAGCAGGTTCTAAGTTTCCTGCCCCCCATTCATTCATGCCCACACTGCTTGAATGTTCAATTTCTTTATGAATAATACTGAGCTTCTGCAGTGTCTGTTTTCTACAACCTGAACTTTTTCAACAAGTTCAGTAGCAGAAGAATGCAAAACCATAAGACTAAGTTCCATGTGGGCAGGAACTCTGGTGTCTTCTTCACCAGTGCGTATCCAGTGGTTCACAACAGGCCTGGCTATAAGTCAATACTCCTGGAGGTAGCACTGATAAAGAAACAGGGGAGTGAGCCAGGGAAGACAATGCAGCATGTATCAGTGAGCAACTGAGGCAATCCTTTTGGGGAACTCTGGGAGATGATATCAAACACATCTCAGAGTTATCTGCCTCCCCAGAAGGGAGGAAGTGAAGGTATTTATTCTCCAACCCTCATCCACCTGGCCAAGAACTTTAGTGGAGCTTTAGTTAGACCCTCGAGGCACAAAGAAGAGTGGGGTGTTCCCTGGAGATATGGACAGAGAACCAAGTCTGCAACTAGGAAAAGAAAAGCAAAGAGAACGGTGGAGGAAGACAACAGAAAACATTGAATGTGTGGGTGGTTTACGTGTATAGTGTGATGAGGATAATTAACAGAAATTTTAACATAAAGAATAGAAAGATCTCACAGTCAACCCCTCTACATAACTCTCTTTTTCATCTGAAATAAGGACTTTTAGATTCATGAATTTATAAAAAGGTTGTCATTTCTTATGCATGGATTTCCAAATACAGCAATATAAAGAATTTACAAATGGGAATGGGTTCATAGAAGAGAAAATACCCAAAATGGCTAGCAAACATGAAAAGATGTCCAACCTCAGTAATCAAGGATATGTGTGCTTTAACTTAATTATGTAAAAAGTTGTTTATGCAATGATTTAAGCCGATAAATAAAAGGTCATAAAATTTTGTAAATGTCAGTAGATGGCTAAAATTTTATTGATATATTAAAGCTGGTTAATTATGTAATAGCTGTATTTGTCTGGTTAAAAAAAAAAAGAAAGAGACCAAGCTCCTTAGCCCAGCATGTAAGGTCCCTCAGAACATGTCAGCTTCCACTCCTGGCACAACCCAGTGCCCTGCCATGCACGCTTGCTTTAGCCACACCAGCCTTCGTACCAGTCTCTGAATGTGCCATGGGTGTGCATGCCTCCGTGCGTTTTCCTGGGCTGCTTTTTCTGCTGGGAATGTCCTTCAAACACTTTAAGTTGCAGTTGGACTGCTACCTCCTCTGGGGGACTCCCTGATTACTGTCTTCTCTTCTCTGCTTCCCACAGAGGATGGAATTGAGGTCTCTGCACACAGCATTGGGTACATTGGGCCTCCAGAGCACCTGCCACCCTGCACTCCAACTATTTTGTTCCACAGCGTGACGCCCCCAACTAGATTATCACCCCCACTCACTTTTTTCTCTTCCTCCCAGCATAGTCACTAGTAAAGAGCAGGCTTCCAAAAGTTGTTGGTTGGCACGAATTGCAAACTTTATGGAAAAGGAAAACACAAAAAGAGATTTCCTTATTCAATGACATCCAAGGACAATTCAATGCCAAACCAGCTCTAAGAAAGAACTGAGTATAAAGCTAGGTCAGGTTCAGATATCAAACAGAGGGTTCTAATTACAAGCAGCACACACATACAAAGCTATGGTCATAATTTCACCTGTGTCCTATAGTATAAGTCTAAACCAATTTTACCTCTTTCATTAGCTCAAACAATGCAATGCAGCCTAACTTCACGTCTATTTCTTTTCTTCTCTTCCCCTTTTCCCTCCTGTGATGGTTTGAAGCTGTATGTGCTCCAGAAAAGCATGTTCTTAAAGCTAATCCATTTCTATGGGTGTGGACGCATTGTAAGTGGGATCTTTTGGTGAGTAGAATCTTAAGTTGAGATGTGACCCACCTCATTCAGAGTGGGTCTTAATCCTCCTATTGGAGCTCCTTAGAAGAGGATAAAAGACAGAGAGAGAAGGTCACAGGAGAAAGCCCAGAGAAGCTGAGAGAGGACAAGGTCAGAAAGAAAGCCACAGAAACAGAGAGGAAGCCACTGAAGCCAGAGATCGGAAGCAATGATACCCGGGAGAGAAGAGAGACCAGCTGACATCACCATATGCCTGGTCATGTGAGAGAGGAGCTGAGGATCACCAGTGGCCAGTGTTCGGGGAGAAGTTAACATCCTATTGATCTTTAATTTGGATATTTTCATGGCTTTAGAACTGTAATCTGTAAGTTAATAAATCCCCATTGTTAAAAGCCAGTCCAATTTTGGTATATTGCATTTCATCAGCTTTAGCAAACTAGAACACTTCCCTTCCTTTCTGCCCATTTCATTCATACAACACATTTTGACCAAGTACCTAGTATTTGCTCATACTATGCTATGGGGATACAAGCATTAATAAGATATAATTCTCACAATATTTAGATTTAGAATCTTGGCTCCATTACTTACCAGCAGAATGAATTTTGGGTAAAACCTTCATCAGTGTTTTGCTGTGAGAATTAAATGAGGCCATGGATTATTCCCATCAGCATGAAAAAATGCTCTAGTATCACACATGCAAAAACAGAAGAAAAAACACAAAATCTATCTTGAATCCAACCTTCCCTTGAGCTACCCCCCCGCTCCCCCTGCCCCCAACTCTCTGTGGCCCCTCAGGTGTAGAAACTTCTTGAGTTATGAATAACTGATGTCTTCGCTTCCTTATCTCATAGTCTCTCCTCAATTCACTCCAGTTTGGTTTGCTTCCTTTCCTCTCCACTGACACTCACCAAAGTTACCAAAACTTCCAGTATGTCAAGTCCAACAGTCAGTTATCTAGTTTTAGCTTCATCTCTCAATAGTATTAGACACCCCTGCCCCTCCATCCTTGGAAATCTTCCTTCTTTTCAGTTTCTACAACACCACACTCTATTTGTTTTCTTTTTAGTTCACAAGACTCTAATCCTTAGTCTTCTTTACTAGCTCTTTCTCTAATGGTCCACTTTTGGAGAGTCTCAGAGCTTGTTCGTGATCACCCTCTCTTCTGCAGCAGTATAATTTCTCTAGGGCATCTCATCCAACCCCATGGTTTCAATCCATGTATATACTAGTGACTCCCAAATCTGTATCTCCATCTCTGAACACTCCCCTTAACTCTAGGCTCACATATGCAACTGCCTACTTAATGTCTTCACATGAATATCTGTAACAGGCATCTCCAACCTAGCACGGCCCAAACAGGCTCTTTTTCTTCCAAGCCTATTCCTACTTCTGTCTTCCTCTTCTCAATAAAAAAGTCAATATCACGCACCAAGTAGCTCAGTTGAAAATTTAGAAGAGATCCTTGATTTCTCCTTTGCCCTTAACCTCCCTACATGAATTCATCACCAAGAACCGTCAACTCTAATCTATAGACATATCTCTAATTTCTACACTTTTCCCCATTTCCTTGCTGCCAGCATCCTCTAAGCCAACTGGACTGATGTAACAACCTTCCTAACTGATCTCCCCAATTCTAAGAGGCTCCGTACATCCCAGGCTCTGATGGAGTTACATTTAAAGAAACAATATCAACAGCCAAAAAAAAGAATTCCACTTTTTACTTGCATCTCTCAAGGAACATTCAAAGGGATCAAAGTACAAATTTCAGAGCTACAGTTATTAAAATTCCTTCTACTGTCTGATTTCACCTCCTTTGCATTTTATAGTGACAAACCTCTCTTCAGTGCCTCCAAATCTCTTTCCAGCACCCAACGCCAGAAGGCTTTCTCTCCACACTAATTCCCAGAACCCCCCCAACTTCTTTCTTTTTTGGATTGACTGAGCTTTTCTTCCATCAAGTAAGAATGTTTCCTCTTTAAGGCAATGAGAAAAAGGGAGAACTCATTTTGGCAGGCCACAGAGAAAAGGAAAGCTGTGGATACTCTTACATGAATTTTTTTTTTGACTCATCACAAGGATGTTTGGCTACCTACAGGGTAGAATGTGTCAGAGCCAAATGTAAGAGGAGATACCAAATTAGGAGTGGAAAGGCATGTCAGAGGAGCTGCATGTGGGTTCGCCAGGATGAAAGGAGGAAGAGGTGACCCAATGTCCTGATTGTAACTTAAAATATCTTCTCCACCATACTGGCTTCTCTCTCGGAGGTTACTAGTGTAGTAGAATTTTCGCAGTTGCTGAATACATTCTATCCATAGGCATGAGGGGATTTGGTGTCTTTAGGGAAAATGTCATTGCTTACTTTTTAAAGTGCCATGTGTGAAAGTGAATTATTGAAGGAACAAGCACATTGTTGGATGGTCCACAAATGTGCAAACTAGCTCATTGTCGGGAATAGTAGATAAAATAAGAGACCCAGGGTATCAATTGGCTTGCATTTCCTCTGAGGTTCGGAATTTGGGCTTAGAGCCTGACAATATAGAGTTCAAATCTCACCACTTATTAGCTGTGTGACTTGGCAGTAAATACTTAAACTCTTTGTTCTAGAGTTTCTTCATTTGAAAAATAAGGATAAAAATGGTACCTACTCATAGGATCGTGGTACTTCATAAAGAGTGGTCACTAATATTAACGTTCTTATATAATTACTAATATTATTACATTAGTCCTGTTAAGATGGAGAGCTGAGGAAGAATTTTTTCCTATATTAAATATTTTGGTGAAATAGAAGTTGGACATTAAAATTAAATCCATATGGGATGAGGAACAATATCAAAGGTCTGGGAGAAACTTTCATTTGGCTAGGCTGCTATTAGCTCAAATAATGCAATCACAATCCATCAAATGCAAAGAGAGCACTGCAAATGTTTTGCCAGGTATTCGCTGAAACATTAGCATTTTGGATATCAGAAATCAAGACCTAAGCCCAAGAGTGAGACAGTTTGAAGCCTATATTTATAACGGCCTTGGAAGTCTGCGGCTGAAATAATAGAACCTGATTCATTTGGGATCTTACTGGAGTTCGGGCAGTTGGAAAAACAAGGAGAAAGCTTCCAGGTAGCTGGCAGTACAGTGAGACAGGGCACGGGTCAATGTCATAACTTGTCACGGAGTTGTTTTCCAGAGCAGTTACAGACTGATGTTGAACTTGGAGGGATGTGAATGTCATTCAGCTAAGCAGAGCGTGGCTTATTTATTCTTTTATTTATGTTTTTTAGATGTTTCGCCTTCGTTATTATTTTTAAATTTATTCTCCTGTGTCTATCACAGGGAAGCGCTGAAGGCTTGAATATGCCTGGATTGCCTATCCATACGGGAAACTGACTTTGGGCATGTGGTTTTGGCAATGCTGTTTTTCTCTTTTCTAAATTCAAGTGCCACCCGTACCCATGGCAGTGCTAAGAGAACAAAGTTGGCTAAAACCAAGCTGTAACTGGAGTTGAGTTGTTTTTTTTTTTTACTGTACCTGTCACCAACTATATCAGATGCCCACTCTGTGTCATCAGTCCTATTAAATGTTCCACTTGTAGACCATTATAAACTCCATAAGAAAACGTGGTTTTGGAATGCTCTGCTAAAAGAAAGGCAAAGCAAAAGAATGGGCAAGACCCCCATCTGCTAGCATTCTGGTTGGGGTTTTCATAGTTGCTTTGGTTTCGGAGCCCTTGAAATACTTTACTCCCATCTGCAATAGGATAAGACAAAGAGAGGTACTTTGTTCAGGGTTCAAGTGCTCTCGTGACTGTCTTAAAATAACTCCGAGTGTAATGTGGAAGGGCCTCATGAGGCTTAGCCAGCGAGCCTTTGACCTGTCATCATCGTCACCCCAACGCATCTCTCCTCAAGCCTGCACTTGAATACAGTTTTCCATCAACACTCAGAGTTGCATAAACCCTTGTTTTTGCTTTTCCACATCACCAGGAGCCACCCCGTCAGTGAAAGAGAAAAGTAAAGTAGCTGGACTTATCAAGCACTTCTTTTCCAAATAAATTTTCCTGGTGGCTTAAGAGTTCTTCACTTGGATTCATTCAGATTAAGCCAACTAGATTTGTTTCTTAACAAAATCTTCCCAGCTGATTTTGTTTCACTGAAGGATCTAATTTTCTTAACTTGGCAGACTGTAGTAAAATGGTGATAGTTTCAGCAACCCTTTATCCATGAGACTACGTGTGCCGCCACCCAGCGTGTATCTATTCCACCAGTCAACTTTTTGTGCTGAGTTGAGCATTAAGGAAATCTGATAGTTTCCTTGGTCTCTATTTTGGAAGATACTGGAGCTTTATCCTTGGCAATACCACGAGAACATTATTTAAACAAGGTTGACAAAGAAAAGGGCTTAGAAGGGAGGAAAATGCTGCAAAAGCTTTTGTTTAAATTTACACTGAGATACAACACAGGTAACAGAACATTTCTTTTAAACTAGAAGGCTTAGGGTATTATAACGTGACATAAAAAAGTAACACATGAAGTACATTTATGTAGAACAGTGTGAAATCGGCATAAAATGTACCATTAGCATTGAATGTTTGAGCAAAGGAATTTCAGGTGATTTATTTTTATCTTTTTCTATAGTGCGTAGGTTTTTATTCTCTCCTCACTTCTATAGTTTTTCTATGTCCTAGCTGTATCTGTATACATTAACATCATCTTTGCCACCTTTTCCAAATGTTTTATGTGAAACAAATTCCTGGAAGTGGAAGTATATATATATAAAAAACAAAAGTATAAAAAATAAAACTGCTTTTATTTTAGAAATGTATAAAATTTAAATAAATATTTGATTTATTTAAACAAATATCTATTTATTAATAAATGAAGTATTACATAGACAATCTTTCCGAAATTTTCATTTTCCTTTTAAAATTATCAGCATTGGTTTCTTCTTTTTTTTTTTTTCATGGGTAGACACTGGGAATGCGTTGGTTTCTTTTTATTCTGGTTACAAATGGTATATGCTTTTAAAAGATAGAAGTTTGACTAATCTAATAAGTAATCCTCCTCCTCCTTTTTCATCTCCTTCCTCTTTATAAACAGAACAATATTATAATACTCTTTTGTAACTCACTGATTTCCATGGATACGTCTTGACCGTGTCACTGCATGCTAACACACGTAACTCTACTTCCCTCTCTCTGATGGCTGTAAACTTCTTTGTATGTGCCCTTGGGTAGTAGGCAGGCAATATTACATTTAATCAGACTTCCATTATTTGACACTTGGTTCTTTTTTTTTTGTAATTGCAAACAGTGCCACAATGAACGTGTAATCTTTACTACATAAATGTCTGGAAATGAAAGCACAGATTTCCAGCTCTAGCTTGGCGATGGGTTTTGGCAGTCTTTCCCACTGATCCTGGCCACATCAGGACGGCTTGTGCGTCCTCAGAGCAGCCATATGCAGACTCCACCGTCTGCAAAGACGCTATGTCATGTTGGAGAAAGGAAAAGTGTGACTTTTTTTTCCGTTTCTTCCCCAGCAGATGGCCCACAATTTTCCCTTGTGTTTGACTAAAATTCCCGTAATAAACGCACACCCAACATGTCCGAGGCTGCAGAAACAAAGCGATGACCACACCACGGACACATGCACGGGTCTGGGCCGCCCAGCCCGGGCTTGCATTGTTCTGAGTCCAGGCGCTGAGCCCTTAAGCCCCAGGCTCTAACTTGAGCAGGAAGAGTTTATTTTGGGATGAGCAATCTTCCCCCATAGGACGGCCCTGCCTCTCAACCAGTGCCTCCCTGTCCCTTTCTCTCTCCCTGTGTTTAGAAATTTGGAAATTCTCTGGAGGAAACTGGTTTTCAGAATCTGCAGAAGTGTTTTCTCTCAGAAAATATCAGAATCACTTGTTGGTTGGACTTACAGAGGAGAGCGCAGAGCTGCTGGATGTCAGGGGGTTGTGTTGAGAGTAATTGTAGTCAATTATGCTTAGAAAAATGACCCTATAAATCTCCTTAAGTATGTAGAGTTGAAGGAATAAGTATCTGCAGAGTATCCATTTCATCAAACCTATTTGTGTGTGTGTGTTTAAAATGGCCAAGGAGGAAGAAGAAACAGCAGAGAACATTTTTTTAAATGTGATGACACATCCTTTTATTTTGTGTTGAAACCACATTCCTTGGGCATGTGTTAGCTTTCTTTGAAAAAAAAAATATAGATCAGTAAAACACAATGTGTGAGCTTTATAGTTTGCTTTCTTAAAAAAAAAACATTTGGATCAAAGTGAATGTAAACTTTTTTCCAACAACAAAAAAACCACTAGTATGACCTTGAATGAAACTTTCAAGAGAAACATGGGAAAGAATTAAAAAGTCATGATTTATCTTTTTCTATAAATGTGGAATTGTCCCAACAGAGTTCTTGTCTCTCTACCCAGAACAATTCAGGCATATGATATTTTCTCATAGCAGATAAGGATGCTCAGCCATTGAGTTTGGTAGCAGAGAAAAAATAAGAATTTATGATACATTTGGCTAATTGGGCCATGCAGTACTGTGAAAATTCATTTTGAGCCCTCTGGGGAAGATTGTATACTACAGGCACACAAGGTTTACTTATTATCACCATGACCTACAAAACTTAGTCCTTAAAAAGTATCCAGTGCTCGCTTGGGTGGCGCATATACTAAAACTGAAAGGATACAGAGAAGATCAGCATGGTCCCCGCACAAGGGTGACAGGCAAATTCGTGAAGTGCTCCATATGAGAAAAAACAAAGCCCCGGTGAAATGTAAGATTAAAGTGTGGTGGCATATTAATAGCATTGTTCTGAGAAGGAAGGAAAATAATAAGTATATTTCATATCTTTGTAAATAATTGTACTTCTGGGGGAAAAAGGTACAGCTGGATTTTTATTACTTTCTTAAGGTAACTCTGAAGGTGCATTCTGGGAGCGAGCATGAGCAATTCTCAGTAACTGATTCTAAGATTAATCATTAAACAAGCAAACAAACAAACAAAGAAAAATAGAGGCCAAGGAGAGAACCAGAATGCTTCAAAATAAATAAAGAGTTTTAGGAAGTTAAAAAAAAAAGTCTTAAACTTCTTCCTCTCCTCCTCCCCTTTCCTTTTTCACATCCAGGTACAAATGTTAAATATTCTAAAAGAATATTTTGCAAGTGAATAGGAGACATGACTACTGGTTTGGTTTGGTTTTGTTGCATGCTGTACGGCGGGGTCACATTTCATTCTTTTCCATGTGAGTATCCTGTTATTGCAGCACCATTTGTTGAATTTTTGTTTGCTGGTTTTTGTTGGTTTCTTTGTTTGTTTGGGAAGTGCATGGGCCAGGAATCGAACCTGGGTCTCCTGTGTGGCAGGCGAGAATTCCACCCCTGGGCCGCACACGCAATCCCTTGAATAGGAGTTATGAACCAAAAGCAAATCCATAGCTACTGTTCTAATGCAGTTTGGCTGAACACATCCTTAGGCTGATTCTCCTCCCCAGGGCACCATGACAGTGATGCTGGAAAAAAGTAAACAAGTATTGAATTTTCAATTTAAAAAGTTACACAATGTAGAATTATTTGCCTTCATATTTAATGCACAAGACACATATTTTCCTTCCTTTTTACCTTCAATGTTGTGTTTGGAAAATCTTTTAGTTCAATCTAAGTCTAAAACAGTGCCAAAATTCCATCTTAGTTTTAAAGGATAGGGAACTCATGGTAGAAAATGAGAAAGAAACTGATTTTTTAATATGACTTATAAACAGAATATGACATCGAATACTCAGCCTCATGTTAGGTTTCTAAAAAATAACCAAGGATTATTTTTTCATGTCCCAGAACCATTCAGCCCGATTCCGTTGATATCCACTTTCTTGGTGTATTTAGTGAGGCTCGTTAGAGCATCACTGCTTAACAAATACACTAAAGGATCAACAAGCAGCCACGAGTGAAGAAGAGCCCCTTTGAAGTGGTGGAGGTGACCTTTCAGAAGCGCCACTGTTGTATAAAATGAGCGACACCCGTAAGAACCCACCCTCTGCAGCCTTCACTCACAGCTGCTGGACCCGACAGGTCTGGTGTTTCCCACCTGCACACCCAGTCCTGGCTGCACATTTCAGTCACCTGGGAGCATTTAGAAAATATGGATGCTGGAGCCCTACCCCACCCCAATCAAATCAGAATGGATGGGGCAAGGCAGTGCAAATACCTGGTGGTGGCGTTCTTAAAACTCCCCAGGAGATTTCAATGTGCAGCAGCGTTGTAAACAACCTGTCTAAATCTAAAAGAAACTCTCCATTTGATATTCCCCTAGAAACTCACAAGCATCTGGTTGAATTTTGTGTTTATCTCCTCCCTTTCTTACAGGGGGCAACTGGACGGTCCTAATGAGATCATAAAGACAGCTGGGGAGAATTTTTCACTCACAGCCAGTATTCAAGAAATAACAGATTTTACTTCCTTAACTGTCTTTACTCACCTCCTCTTAACTGACTGGCAAAGTTAACTAGTTTTCTCCACTTCTAAAAAAAGATATTTATGGGGGTGCAAGGGTTGTTCAGTGGTAGAATTCTCGTCCGCCATGCAGGAGACCCAGGTTCGATTCCTAGTCCATGCACTTCCCAAAAAACAAACAAATAAGCAAAACAAAGAACAAACAAACCAAAATTCAACAGATGGTGCTGCAATAATGGGATACTCACATGGAAAAATAATGAAACATGTCCCCGCCATTCAGCAAGCAAAAAAAAGAAAAGAAATTCATGCCTCTAACGCCCAGACTTCTCTTAAGTGCAGTGGCTCCCTTTTGATCTTACGAAATGAGCTATAGGCTGGCCAAAAATCTTGTTTCTTCCCAGCCTATTTGTGCCAGTTATACTTGTTTGGGGGATTTAATGAAACATCAAGTAAATAGATGAAATATGAATATGGAGAGATGTTTCTATCCTGGTGCCTGCCCATGCAAAAAAAAAAAAAAAAGATGGGCGGGTTTTAAGATAATGAGCCCAGTGGTTCCATTGGAGGTGATATAATAATTGAATATGTGCAGATTCAGGACATGTTCAGTCACAGAATGTATATAAAAAACGGCAGCCTTAATATGATGATGGGCATGGTTTTTAGCATTATAATGAGTGTAGTTATTATTGGTTAAAGTCTAAGCCACTGTGCATGTCAGGTGGGCCTATTTTGGTTAGATCCAGCTTAGGTTATCAAGATAACTTTGGACTTGGGGTGGGTTAGTTCTGGGCTGACCCAAAACCCTTCATTAATAAACATTAGGGGCTGTTATGATTGACCACTGGACTCTGAAGTAAAAAAACTGGAAAAATTGGGTACAAGTGAGCATCTTTCTTTTTTTTATTTTAATTTATCAGTTAGTGTTTTAGTTTGCTAAAGCTGCCAGACTGCAACACAACAGAGATGGACCAGCTTTGAATAAGGGGGACTATTTAGTTTAAAAATGTATAGTTCTTCAGAGGAAAGGCAGCTAGCTTTCATCTGAGGTTCTCTATTATATGGAAGGTGCACGGCCATATCTGCTGGCCTTCCCTCCTGGTTTCTGGGTGCCAACAGCTTTCCCCAGGGCGATCCCTTTCTGCCTCGCCAAATGTCTGGGCTGAGCTGCGAGTGCTGAGATGACGTACGCTGAGTTGCTGAACTCTCTTCTGACCTCTCTTTTTTTATTTTTTAACTTTTTTTATTGTATAGTATAACATATAAAAAAAGCAAAGAAATAAAAAAGCTGTAGTTTTCAAAGCACTCTTCAACAAGTGGCTACAGGAAAGATCCCAGAGTTTGTCATGGGCTACCATATGATCCTCTCACATTTTCCCTTCTAGCTGCTCCAGAATATAGGAGGCTAGAGGGCTTAAATATTTTTTTATCATCACAATCAACTTTTTTCTTTCTTTTTTTTTGAAAAATAAGGTATATACAAAAAAGCCATAAATTTCAAAACACAGCACCACAATTAGTTGTAGACCATATTTCAGACTTTGGCATGGGTTACAATTTCACAATTTTAGGTTTTTAGTTCCAGCTGCTCTAAAATACCAGAGACCAAAAGAGATATCAATTTAATGATTCTCAGCATTCATATTTATTTGTTAAATCCTATCATCTGTGTATAACTCCACCATCACCTTTGATCTTTCCATACCTCTTTTAGGGTTATTTGGGCTATGGCAATTCTAAATTTTTTATATTGGAAGAGTCTGTCATTAATATGGGGTAGGGAAATGAACTATCTGATGTTCTGGAGAGGCTGGGCTAGGTTTCAGGACTTATCTGGTCCAGGGAACCATCTGGAGGTTGTAGGTTTCTGGAAAGTCACTCTAGTGCACAGAATCCTTGTGGAATCTTATATATTACCCTAGGTGTTCTTTAGGATTGGCTGGAATGGTCCTGGTTGGGGGTTGGCAGGTTACGATAGGTAGCAAGGTCTACCTGAAGCTTCCTGAAGCTCATAAGAGCAACCTCCAGAGTAGCTTCTCGACTCTATTTGGACTCTGTCTGCCACTGATACTTTATTAATTACACTTCTCTCCCCCTTTTTGACCTCTCTGTTTTAAGCCTCCAGCTAATTAAATTAAACCTCACTTACTGGGGAAGGCCCTCCCCTTAGCTGTCCATGGATGTAATCAGCCAAAGATGAGTGTCACTTGTGCTGATGATTTAAGTTCGCTGAAACAGAACAATGGGGCATCATCACATGGCCAAATCGACACCTGAACCTAACTATCACCTGCCCACCCTTTGTGAACTTGGCAACTATGCACATCACTTTAAACCATACTTAATCTTTAAATATAAAACAATAACAGATTTTTTTCACCTAATAATGATCATCTGTCTCGCATACAATGCACTAAATCTTTCCACATACAAGATACATTAATTTCATCATAATAGCACAAAAACCTTACATCATTTCAGTGACAATGCAAATACAATACTGACTCGTACATAGAACAAAGTCTCATCGAAGTCATTTACAGGCATGGTCTGTCCTAAAGCAAAATTATCCTCTGGCTGTGGGCCTGTGAACTTAGAGCAAGTTATCTGTTTCCAATGTACGAAGAAGGAACAGTCACAGGATAAATACCCCCATTTCCATGGGAAGAAACTGGAAGGAACACAGGAGTCACTG
Source organism: Tamandua tetradactyla (assembly GCF_023851605.1). Taxonomy (NCBI): domain Eukaryota; kingdom Metazoa; phylum Chordata; class Mammalia; order Pilosa; family Myrmecophagidae; genus Tamandua; species Tamandua tetradactyla. The sequence continues at coordinate 171,539,723 of NC_135333.1, forward strand.
GTTCGAAACAGTTCTGAAAACCTGCAAGACAAATGCCATTAGATTTCAAAGTCTGAGAGTCATTTACCCTTGGGGCTTTAGAAAGCAGCAGTCCCACCCTTCCCAAGGGCCTATGCAGCAGCCCTGCTCTCTCCAAACACAGGGGTGGTTGCCATCTTGGGGAACATTGCGGAGACCACATTTTTCTCAGCTCCACCCTCTCCAAGCTTCAGGGAAGCACCTGGGCTCTCTGTCATCTCTGGGGCACATGCTCAACCCCTCCAGAATAATGGGGTGGCAACCAGGCTGCCCCCAATCTCTGGTTTATGCACTCCACCCTCTCCAATGCCTGGGGTGGCACAATTGTTCCTGAGCAACAAAGAAGAATGCCCATCCTCTGCTTCTGGGGCAAACTCATCCTCTCCACATATATGGGTGGGTCTGTTCTCCTGACCTGAGGTTTCTTGGCTTCAGACCTTAGCTTCCACGGTTCTGCCTCCAAAGTTAATTTTTCCTTCAATTAGTCCCTTTTCTGTCCCTTTTAGTCCAGACTGGCAGTGGTTCCACTTATACAGATTCCACAACACTCTTGTTTGTTTTCTGTGCAGTACACTGGGATCATGCCATCAGACAAAAGGCCTTTCCACAAACCCTTTCTGGATAACTCCATTTCAAACTCTTGCCTGTCCTGTAATGGCTGACTGCTTCCATATTTGTTTAAATCCTCACATGGGGACACTATTCTTTGGGGTCCCTCTCTTTCTGGAACCTTTCTCTTTTAAGCCTCCAGCTAATTAAATTAAACTTCACTCATTGTGGAAGGGACTCCCCTTAACTGACCACAAATACAATCAGCCATAGATGAATTTCACATGCTGATGATTTAAGTCCACAGAACAATGGGGCATCATTACCTGGGCAATTTGACATCTGAATCCAACTATCACAGTTATTAATTAGGTTCTTTGCAAATTTACACCACCAATTTGTGAGGATAAATTCCATTTGTGAGAAAGAACACAATGTAGGTAACCTTGGAGCTGAGGAACAGCTTTGATTTTTGGCATAAGTTGTGAGTCCACAGTTTTTTAGCAACCTTTTGCTGCTCTGTAAGCTTGTATTTCTTGTGTTGAAGATCTCACCTTCCTGGTATCTGGGCTTACACAGCTTCTTCTTCTTAAAGTAAGCATCAGTGAGATGTTTTGGGATTTTCACACCACTTATGTCAATTTTGGCGGAGGTGGCAATGACACACTTCTGGTGTGTCCTACACAGAGGAACTTGATTGAGGACAAGGGGTCCAGTCACAAGTAGCAGGACACTGCTCAGCTGCTTCAGGAAACCACTCTCTTGTCCCTATGGTGACCAGTGAGGCTGATCAGAAAGGTCCCAAGACTGATGCTAGATGGCAGCTTTCTCACATGCTGACTGAAGCTGTTTTCTGCCATGGCTCAACAGCTTCCAAGGCACATCTTCATTGGGATAGTATCTAGGCATTTAGCGAAGCTTAGCCACTCTGGGACCTCCCTTTTAGTCACCACCAATGGGTGTTTTGACAGTAGTAAGAACCTTCTCCTTCTTTGTCTTTTCAATGCTGGATTTAGCTGCTGCTACTTCCCCTGGAATACATTGCAGATTGGGAACATCTGCCAATTCCTCCAACGAGAACCAGGTTTCAGCTGCAGTGAGGCTTCCCCTTCTTGGACTTTTTTACAACCACAAAGGCATAAGATAAAGACCATATAATCATTATCAGAGATCAAGGCAGCTGTGTTATAGTTCAGAGATTTCAGGTATTTCCTTCCATTTAATATGCTAGAAAGAAAAAAAGAAATATCTATATAATGATTCAGTATTCATAATCACCCCTTAAATCCTAACTTCTCAGTTATAAGTTTACATTAAAAGTATTTGCAATGTGTCCTTTTTTTAAATTATCATTTTTTAAATTAAATCATCATCTCATCATGTTGGATAAAGGGGTATATGCTAACTTATTATTTTCCAAATATTCCATTCTAAGAGAAAAGGGGAAAAGATTATTTTGTTTCATTATAACAGTCTCTTCCTAGTCATAATTAGCATTGGGTAGATAAGAAGGCTTTCCCCCCTATTTTAAAACTTTTATTACAAAAAAAATTTACACGTAAGAAAATAGAGAGAATAGTATAAATTAACTTTCATTCTGTGGATATAATGATCCATCATCTAATTTCAACAACTATCAACCTATAGTCAATTTTGTTTGGTTTGTGTTCTACCAGATTTCTTGCTTCCCATATTACTTTGAAGCAAATCCAAGATATCATAATCTGAAGGTTGAATTTTCTCATAATGTAAAATAATTTATTTTATTGTTTCCAGTTTTAAGAATTTATTGAAGATAGCATATGTATCAGTTAGAGTTCTCCAGAGAAACAGAATCAACAGGAAATATTCATAAATATAAAATTTATAAAAGTGTCTTATGTAACTGTGGGAACGTAGAGTCCAAAACCTGTTGGGCAGGCTGTGAAGCTAACAATTCCAATGGAGGGTCTGGACGAACTCCACAGGAGATGCTCACTGGCCAAAGCAGGAAGAGAGCCTGTCTCTTCTGAATCCTCCTTAAAAGGTTTCCACTGATGAGATTAAGCATCACTCATTAGAGAAGACACTCCTCTTGGCTGATTACAAATGGAATCAGCCATGGATGTAGCCGACGTGATCATGATCTAATTCTATGACATGTCCTCATAGCGAAAGGCATGCCAGCACTTGCCCAACCAGACAGACAGGTACCACCACCTGGCCAAGTTGACACATGAACCTGACCATGACAGTCCACCCCTTGTCAACTTAGCAGCTATACTCATCACCTTAAACCAAACCTAATTTCTAAATAGAAAATAAAAGACACATTTTTTTTCTCACCTAACAATACTCAACTGTCCTGCATATGACCAGAAACACGTTAAATCTCTCCAGAATAGGGTGCAAGTCCTTGGGTAATATTCATTCTTAAACTTGATATCTTACAACTTAAATAGTATAACATGAACAAAACAGCATTACAGTCCTCGTTTCTGTAATTGATCACGTGGCTGTAGTTCATATTTATCACTACCTTCTTCCACTATCCATTCCATGTTCCCTTTACCCTCAGCAAGCACTTCAACTGGCCGTGATTCTTTGGCTGGTGGGGTGACCCAGACCTCCATTCCTGAAGTTTCAGAGCCGTTGGTAGCCCTTCCTGGATTGGGTTGTTGCAGTTTTCCATTGATTTTAATCACAGGGCATGGTAGTACTAAAAGACACCGCTAGGGGATCTCCTATGTTCCAGGAAAACTCTTCTTTACCTCTGTTATGTAGTTGCAGTCCTATTTCCCCCTGATGGTAGGGTCAATCACCCCAGCCAGTAATGTAATTCCTTTTTGGCTTGTTGATCCAGGGGCATGAGTAGCCCAAAGTGACCAGGTGGCAGTCTTAGATTCCAGTTCAATGGAATTATTGTTGTTTCTCCTGATGAAGGCACTCCCACTTTTGGAACCAAAACCTGTAGACCAGCACAGCTCAGGGTCACAGGGACAGGAAGCAAAAATTTTCCTAGTGGACCACTAGGGGTAATAGTGAGTGGTGCCACTCCCATTTCTACCCCTTGGTCCCTGGACCCATGGATGCTGGCTATGAGAGAAACAGCACCATACAGTGGACACTGATTCAGAACATACACAGCTTCCTGAAGAACATTACCCCAGCCTTCAAGGTATTGCCACCTAGTTGGCACCATAACTGAGTTTTCAAAAGGTCATTCCACTGTTCTATCAATCTAGCTGCTTCTGGATGATGGGGAACATAGTAAGACCAGAAAACTCCATGAGCCTGTGCCCATTCCCACACTTCATTTGCTGTGAAGTGTGTTCCCTGATCAGAAGCAATGCTGTGTGGTATACCACGATGATAGATAAGGCATTCTGTAAACCCACGGATGGTAGTTTTGGCAGAAGCATTGCGTGCAGGGAAAGCAAACCCACATCCAGAGTATGTATCTCTTCCAGTTAGAAAAAATCACTGCCCCTTCCATGAAGAGAGTGGTCCAATGTAAACCTGCCACCATGTAGCCAGCTGGTCACCTCAGGGAATGGTGCCATATTGGGGGCTGAGTGTGGGTCTCTGCTGCTGGCAGATTGGGCATTCAGCAGTGGCTGTAACCAAGTGGAAGTGATTGGAAGTCCATGTTGCTGAGTCCATGCATGGTCCCTACCACCATGACCACTTTGTTCGAGTCCATTGGGCAATGACAGGAGTTGCTGGGGAAAGAGGCTGACTGCTTTCCATAGAACGGGTCATCTTATCCACTTGATTATTAAAACCTTCCTCTGCTGAAGTCACCCTCTGGTGCACATTCGCATAGAACACAAATATTTTCATGTTTTTAGCCCACTCAGAAAGGTCTATGCACATACCTCTTCCCCAGACCTCTTTGTCACCAATTTTCCAATTATGGTCTTTCCAAGTCCCTGACCATCCAGCCAAACCATTAGCAACAGCCCATGAGTCAGTATACAAACGCACCTCTGGCCAGTTCTCCTTCCAAGCAAAATGAACAACCAGGTGCACTGCTCGAAGTTCTGCCAGCTGGGAGGATTTTCCCTAACCACTGTCCTTCAAGGACACCCCAGACAGGGGTTGTAGTTCTGCAGCTGTCCGCTTTCAGGTGGTACCTGCATATCATGCTGAACCATCTGCAAACCAGGCCAGAGTTTTCTCTTCCTCAGTCAGTTCACTGTAAGGAACTCCCCAAGAGGCCATAGCTCTGGTCTGGGAAAGAGAAGGTAATGTGGCAGGAGTGGAGACCATGGACATTTGAGCCACTTCCTCATGTAACTTATTTGTGCCTTCAGGACCTGCTCTGGCCCTGTCTCGTATATGCCATTTCCATTCCATGATGGAGTGCTGCTGTACATGCCCAATTTTATGGCTTGATGGATCAGACAACACCCAGCTCATGATAGACAGCTCAGATCTCATGGTAAGTTTGTGGCCCAAGGTTAAGTGTTCAGTCTCTACTAAAACCCAGTAGCAGGCCAAAAGCTATTTCTCAAAAGGACAGTAGTTATCTGCAGCAGATGGTAAGGCTTTGCTCCAAAATCCTAAGGGCATGCATTATGATTCTCCTATACGGGCCTGCCAAAGGCTCCAAACAGCATCTCTATTTGCCACTGACACTTCCAGCACCATTGGATCTGCTGGATCATATGGTCCAAGTGGCACAGCAGCTTTTATAGCAGCCTGGACCTGTTGCAGAGCCTCCTCTTGTTCAGGTCCCCACTCAAAATTAACAGCTTTTCTGGTCACTTGATAAATGGGCTGGAGAAGCACATCCAAATGAGGAATATGTTGTCACCAAAATCCAAAGAGACCAACTAGGCATTATGTCTCTTTTTTGGTTGTAGGAAGGGCCAGATGCAGCAACTTATCCTTCACCTTAGAAGGGATATCTCAACATGCCCCACACCACTGGACACCTAGAAATTTCACTGAAGTGGAGGGTCCCTGTATTTTTGTTGGATTTATCTCCCATGCTCTGATATGCAAATACCTTACCAGTAAGTCTAGAGTAGTTGCGATTTCTTGCTCACTAGGTCCAATAGTGGCAGTATAATTCTGCCAATATTATATTATCATCAATATAATGGAGCACTATGATGTCTTGTGGGAAGGAGACACGATCAAGGTCCCTGAGGACAAGATTATGACATAGGGCTGGAGAGCTGATATACCCCTGAGGTAGGACAATGAAAGTATACTGCTGACCTTGCCAGCTGAAAGCAAACTGTTTCTGGTGGTCCTTACTAACAGCTATTGAGAAAAAAGCATTTGTCAGATCAATAGCTGCTTACCAGGTACCAGAGGATGTATTGATTTGCTCAAGCAATGATACCACATCTGGAACAGCAGCTGCAATTGGAGTTACCACCTGATTGAGCTTATGATAATCCACTCTCATCCTCCAAGACCCATCTGTTTTCTGCACAGGCCAAATAGGAGAGTTGAATGGGGATGTGATGGGAATCACCACCCCAGCATCCTTAAAGTCCTTAAGAGTGGCAGTAATCTCTACTATCCCTCCAGGAATCTGGCATTGCTTCTGATTTACAATTTTCCTAGTTCTAGTAGCTTCCATTTTGCTTTTCTCACCACAATAGCCCTCACTGCACGAGTTAGAGAGCCAATGTGGGGATTCTGCCAGTTGCTCAGTATGTCTATTCCAATTATGCATTTTGGAAATGGGGAAATAACTACAGAATGGGTCCAGGGGCCCACTGGAACCACTGTGAGATGGACCTGAGCTAAAACTCCATTGATCACCTGGCCTCCATAAGCCCCTACTCTGACTGATGGACCAGAGTGATATTTTTTGTCCCCTGGAATTAATGTCACTTCTGAACCACTGTCTAATAATCCCTGAAGTATCTGATCATTTCCTTTTCCCCAATGCACAGTTACCCTGATAAAAGGTCATCGGTCTCCTTGGGGAAGGCTTGGAGGAAGATTAACAGTATAAATTTGTGACACTGTAGCAGGGTTCTCCCCCAAAGGGATCTGGCCTCCCCTTCATTCAAGGGGCTCTGTGTCTGTAAACTGTCTCAAGTATGGAAATTGATTAAGGGACCGTGACTCTGTCTTTTTGTAATTCAAGTTAGATTTCTGTTCACTTGACCTAGAACTTTTTTGTTTATACAGCTCAAACAAGAATTTAGTAGACTTCCTATTTATTGTATTTCTAGGTACCTGTGATTTACTAGCCAACTCCTCAAATCTCTGCGAGTCAGATTATTTTGACTTCTGCTTTGAGTTTACTGTCTATTATAATAGCCAAGTCCATCCTGTCCTTGGCGATTAAGTGCTGCCACCTGGCTTCTGCCAACTTGGGATTCAGTCATCCCCACTGCATTTAAGGATTCCAGCAGTTCCCACAGTAATAATTGACCTACAGAGAAGTACAACTACAGAACCCTTCAGGGACGATGGCGCTAGTCTCACAAATTTTTTTCTCACTGTTCTGGTAAAAGGTGCATCCTCTGGACATTTCTGGGGTGTAAGAGCAGGCTTTGCATGATAAATCCACTCTAACATTCCCATCTATGTTACACCAGGGCAGTTCTGGCATTTAAACCTCAGGTAATGTCGGCCACCTTTTGATCTATGTTTCAATCAACCATCCAAACAAACTATTAGTGCCTTTTCCAACCCCTTGAGCTATAACATTGAATGCAGAATCTCTGCTTAGTGGGCCCATATCAATAAATTCAGCCTGATCCAGCCTTATATCTCTCCCACCATTATCCCACACTCTTAAAATCCATTGACACACATATTCCCCTGATTTCTGTCTATATAAATTGGAAAACTCATACAGTTCTTTTGAAGTATAATGTACCTCCTCATGTGTGATACTTTGCACCTCACCTTTAGGGGTCTGTTGGAACTGTAGTCTAGTTATAGGTCTGGAAGAAATGAGGGGTGGTGGGGGTGGTTCATGGAAAGAATTAGAAGTATCTTCCAAGTCATTTGCTTCAGGGCCTTCATTCGCAGTTTCATCTGGTGAAACAGGATTAATCACTCTAGGGCTAATCCCTTCAGGTGGAGGTTGGGTGGCCAACTCCTCAAGTCAGACTGGAGGTGGGGTGGCTATGTCCTCAGGGAAGACTATTACAGGGTTATCTAGAGAAGACTCAGCATGACCTAGGGTTTCAACCTCGCCCCTGACATCATTATCAATCCATATGTTGCCATCCCATTTTTTTGGGTTCTACTCCTTTCCAATCAATGACCTCACTTTAATGGCAGATACCATGCAAGACTGAGATTTCAATTTATGTTGTAAAGTTGCTACTCTAACAATAAGATTCTGAGTCTGATTTTCAGAGCTCTCAAGTCTATGGCTAGAGGAAATAAGATTTTCCTTCAGGACACTCATAGAAACTTCTACATCTGTCAGACGGCACTTAAGCTTCTCATTTGAAGCCATAAGTCCATCCCTTTCACTCATTAATGTATACGGTGTCTCTAACAACAACCAGCCAACATCTCTATACTTCCTATTTCCACAAAACTCTGTAAAGGTGTCAAAAACATTATCCCCCAGAGCCTGACTTCATACAAACGAAGCAATAGAAGAATCGAATGGTGATATTTTGACTATCTCTTTTACCAACTCACTCCATGGATTGGCCATGTCATTCTGATTATGGGAATCAGAGTTCTTAGCGCCTTTGAGTCCAGTCAGTTTAGAAAACCATTCATAAAAACCCATTTTTAAGATTCTGTTTCTTAAGAACCACTTCTGGTACCAAGTTGTATTAGTTAGGGTTCTCTAGAGAAACAGAATCAACAGGAAATATTCATAAATATAAAATTTATAAAAGTGTCTCATGTAACCATGGGAACGTAGAGTCCAAAATCTGTTGGACAGGCTGTGAAGCCAACGATTCCAATGGAGGGTCTGGATGAACTACGCAGGAGAGGCTCACCAGCCGAAGCAGGAAGAGAACCTGTCTCTTCTGAGTCCTCCTTAAAAGGCTTCCACTGATTAGATTAAGCATCACTCATTAAAGAAGACACTCCCCTTGGCTGATTACAAATGGAATCAGCTGTGGATGCAGCTGACGTGATCATGATTTAATTCTATTGAAATGTCCTCATAGCAGTAGATAGGCCAGCACTTGCCCAACCAGACAAACAGGTCCCACCACCTGGCCAAGTTGACACATGAACATGACCATGACAGCATATTATACAAAAAGGTGAATAAATTATGCATGTAAATTTCAACTAATTTCACAAACACAATACACTGATGTAACCAGCATCTAAATCAGGAAACAAAATATTATTAGCACCCTAGATAGTTCTACCTTATGTGCATTTCAGTCACTACCACACTGGTAGTGTGGACACCGACTTCCTGCCCATTTGTTCTTTGTAGGATGGAATCATATGCATGTTCTCTTCTATGTCTGGCTGCTTTGGCCCAGCATTAGATTTGTAAAGCTCATCACCATCATTCATTCTCATTGCAGTGCACTATCCTCTGTGTGAATATACCCTTATTTATCCATTATAATGTCGATGAACAATTGAATTACTTCCAGTTTTTTTGATATTATGAATAATGCTTTCTTATTATGAGCATACAAATGCCTTTCTGTTGGTATATATCTAGGAATGGAATTGCTGGGTCACATTCAACTTTCGTAAATACTGCCAAACATTTTTCCAAGTTGCTTTTCCCCGCTTCATTTTTTAAAATATTATCTTTGCGGTGTTAACCTGAGCAATTCAGACAGCCCACCCACACAGCTCTGGGCATTGGAAGGAACTTTGTGGGAAAGTTCTTAACCCCCATAAAGAAGTTCTAAGAGTTTCTTGGACCTCCTTCTTTAGAACCTTTCAGGAGAAAACTTAGAATACCTTGATTAGAAATATAGACACGCACAAACTTCATAGGAAATGGCCAAAGGTCTATGTGGAAGGTCCAAGCTGACATGCGAACTACAGGATTTAAAAATGCCATTGGAGGTTGTATTGGGTTGCATGGTCACCCCCCCAAAAGATATATCCATGTTCTAATTCCTGGAAATGTGACGTTATTTGGAAAATAGCGTCTTTGCAGAATTAATTAATCTAAGTATTAAGTTAAGCATCATCCTATAATGTCCAGGTGGGCCCTAAATCCAATGAAAACTGTCCACACAGAGGAGAGGAGAAGGTCACCTGGAGACAGAGGTAGAAATTAGAGTTACGCAGCCACAGGCTGAGGAATGTCTGGAGCCGCTAGAAACTAGAAGAGGCAAAGAAAGGTTCTCCCCTGGAGACTTTGCAGGAAATACGGCCTTGTCAATACTTGATTTCAGGCTTCTGGGCCATAGAACTGAGAGAGAATACTTGGGGACATTCTTAGAAATATGTCCCAGGAGGCAAATCATAGGCCAGCAAAGATACATGAAGTAACAGGAGACTTGGTCTACATGTGTAGTTGTAATCATCTCCCCATGTTCCTGAGAAGGAAATGGCCATATCATGGTGAAAACAGACTCTGTAGAGTTAGGACAGTGGAGTCAATGAGGAGTCAGCCCTTCTGGCTTGAATGAGAGTTATTAACCCTCATGAGGAAGAAGAGAGAAGCAGCAGCCACTCCGTGTGGCTAATGCAGCTTTAACTCTACAAAGTCTTGTCTGCACATGGGAACATATTCTTTAACGCATGAAAGAAATCATATCTCCTGGAACAGTTTCATGATGTCACCAACAAATCATACTAAACCCACAACAGCAAGGTGACATTGGCAACAATTAGCTAGAGCAGTGACAGAGATGGAGAGATGCTCAACCTATTCCCCCACCAGGAGGTGGCGATTGGTGAGGGGCCCAAGGTATGCCTTTTCTTGTTTATAAGCTTTTTGAGGATAGACACTGCATCTTTCCTATTCTTGTATGCCCAATTCTAACGCTAATCCTAGGTCCAGAGTAGATGCCCATTAAATGGGTGCTGAGCTGATTTGAATTGGGTACTTTACAGGGGTTGGTGATATGAGACTCTAAATCAAATAGAGATGCTGCTAAGAGATGCTTTTTGTGCATGGGAGTTTTTGGGTGTCCTTGAGGCTTTTGTATGGAGAAAACATTATTTGGAAGTTTACTTTGGAATAAACAATTGGTATTTAATTTATTATAATTACACATTCATAAACCTGGTTTTTCTATATAAACTTTTATATTCAGCATACATATCCAGCTATATTTTTACCTCTGGCTCTTTTTTTTTCATTAAAAAGTTTATTGAGGTGTAATTTACATGTCTATAATACATCCACTTTAAAGTATACATTTAATTGATTTTTTTTATAAATGTACACAATTCTGCAACCATAATCATGAGTCAATTTTAAAACATACCCATCACCAAAAAAAGAGACTTTAAAGCCTTCTAACTTTACTAGCTACACTTGACAGAACAGCCTCTCCTTTTAGAAAGGCTTCCATCACTTAACTTCTCACTCATTGCACTTTTCTGTGCTTGCTTGTTTTGTTTTAAATGTGACCTCATTGCCTCTGGCTCACTTTAGCACCTACTTTGAAAGAAACATTATAATAATATTGTTTAATTAACAAAGTTTGTTTGTTAAACTACATTTCTAAAATAGCACATAGTTCTAATTGTCCATATTTTATAAGTTTAATATATTTAGTTTTCTTTTCAGTTTACCTTTATGAATTTAATAAAACCTTAAATATTTAAATAATCTTGCTTGTGTAAAATGAAATTCTCTGAGTTGTCCTAATGTTGCCCATAAACTTAGTGAAACTTCAGCTTACAACAAGTCTAAATCAGTTTCTCAACTACACATTTTAAATTGGAGTTGCAAGTTTTCTTCTTAAATATTACAAGTACAAATATCAAATATCAGCACAAAAATATTAATACTATAGTTTGATCCTCTGAAGCCTTTCTACACCCAATGCTAACTGTTCCTGAAGCTTCACAAAATGCATACGCACTTAATGAAGATAATTATTTGTAGTAGTCAGGGTTCTCTAGGGAAAAAGAACCAACAGGAGATACCTATAAAGATAAGATTTTATACACGTATCTCACGCAACTGTGGGTATGCACAAGTCGAAATTCTGTAGGGTAGGCCATGAACTGGTAACTCCAATGAAGGTCCGTAGGAGAGGCTGGCTGGCTGAAACGAAGAGAGAGAGATTCTCTCTTCTGACTTCTCTTGTAAAGCCTTTAAGTGATTAGATTATATGCCACTCATTGCAGAGAACACACCCCTTAGCTGCTTGCAGATGCAATCAGCCATAGATCCAATCATTGTGCCCATGATTTAAGAGCACGAAATGTCCTCACTGCAGCAGATAGGCCAGTGCTTACTTGATCAGGCAACTGGGCACAACCACCTGGCCGAGTTGACACATGAAGCTGACCATCACAGTCCACCCCTTGTCAACTTGGCAGCTTTACACATCACCTTAAACCATGTTTAATCTTTAAATAAAAAAAAATAGCAGACATATTTTTTTGCTTAACAATACTCAACTGTCCTGCACACACCCAAAAATGCACTAAATCTCTCCAGAATTGGGTGCGATTCCTTGGGTTGCATTCACTCTTAAACTTGGTATCTTATAATTTAAATACTATGACATGAACTATATGACTTATGTTATATGATAAGGGGATAAGATAGAAAAGATAACAAATATATTTGCTTTATGTACAAATACAAACAAATTCATAACAAACAAGGAAGAAATATCCATACTATCAAAGCCCTCATTTCTGTAACTGATCAATTGTTGTAGTTCATATTTATCACTACCTTCTTCTAGTACCATTCCATTTCCCCTTTACTCTCAGCAAGCACCTCAGCTGGCTATGGTTTGTTGCCTGGTGGGGTGACCTAGACCATTATTCCCGGAGTTTCTGGGGCATTGGTAGCCCTGCCTGTGATACATTGTTGCACTTTTCCATTGACTTTAGTCACAGGGCATGGTGATAGTAAGAGATGCCTTAGGGGATCTCATGTATACCAAGCAAACTCTTCTTTATCTCTATTGTGTAGCTGCAGTCCTATTTTCCCTTGACTGTCAGGATCACTCACTGCAGCCAGTACAGTAGTCCCTTTCCTTGCCTATTGATTCAGAGGCATTAGAAGCCCAAAGTGGCCAGATGGTATTCTTAATTTACAGTTCAATGGAGTAGTTGTTGTGTCTCCTAGTGGAACCTTTCCTCCTTCTGGAAATCAGACTTGTAAACCAGAAGAGCTCAAGGTTGCCTGGACAGGAAGCAAAAATTTTCCCACTAGGTGTAACAGTGAGTGGTGCCACTCCCATTTTCACCTTTGATTCCTGGACCCATGGATCCTGGCTATCAGAGAAACAGCACTGTAGAGTGGATGCTGACTCAGAGCATGCACAGCCTCCTGGAGAACATTGCCCAGCCCTGCAAGGTAGTGCTGCCTAATTGGTGCTGTAATTGAATTTTCAAAAGACAATTCCACTGTTCTATCAATCCAGCTGCCTCAGGATGATGGGGAACATGGTAAAACCATAGAATTCCATGAGCATGTGCCCATTCTCACACTTCATTTGCTGTAAAGTGGGTTCCTTGATCAAAAGTAATGTTTTGTGGAATACCATGATGGTGGATTAAAGGCCCTCTGTAAGTCCAAAGACAGTAGTTTTGGCAGAAGCATTGCTTGTAGGGAAGGCAAACGTATATCCAGAGTATATGTCTATTCCAGTTAGAAGAAGCCACTGCCCCTTCCATGATAGTACCACCAGGTAGCAGGCTGATCATCTTGGGGAATGGTTCCGTATCAGGGATTGAATGTGGGTCTCTCCTGCTGGCAGACTGGACACTCAGCAGTGGCCATAGAGCTCATGCATTACCTCCATCCCTACCACCATGTCCACTTTGTCCATGAGCCCACTGGAGAATGACAGGAGTTGCTGGGGAGAGAGGTTGACTAGAATCCACAGAATGGGTCATCTTAACCACTTGGTTATTAAGATCTTCCTCTTCTGAAGTCACCTCTGGTGAGCATTCACATGGGACACAAATATCTTCTTATTTTTTGCCCACTCAGAAAGGTCTATCCACATACCTCTTCCCCAGATCTCTTTGTCACCAATCTTCTTATCATACTCCTTCTAAGTCCCTGACTATCCAGCCAAGCCATTACCAACAGCTCATGAGTCAGTACGTAAACACATCTCCTACCAGTTCTCCTCCCAAATGAAATGAACAACTCCTCCCAAATGAAATGAACAACAACACTGTTCAAAGTTCCACCCACTGGGGAGATATTCCCTCACCACTGTCCTACATGGACATCCCAGACAGCGGCTGCAGTGCTGAAGCTGTCCACTTTTGGGGTGGTATCTGCATATAATGCAGAACCATCTATAAGCCAGGCCCAAGTTTTCTCTTCGTCAGTCAACTGACTGTAAGGAACTCCCCAAGAGGCCATAGCTCTAGTCTGGGAAAGAGAAGGTAATGTAGCAGGAGTAGGGACTGTTGGCATTTGGGCCACTTCCTTGTGCAACTTACTTGTGCCTTCAGGACCTGTTCAGGTCCTATCTCGTATATACCATTTCCATTTTATGATGGAGTGCTGCTGTGCACACCCAACTTTATGGCTTTGTGGGTCAGACAACACCCAGATAATGATAGAAAACTCAGGCCTCATGGTAACTTGGTGGCTCGTGGTTAAGCATTCAGGCTCTACTAAAGCCCAGTAGCAGGCCAAAGCTGTTTTCTCAAAAGAAGAGTAGTTATCCACAGAGGATGGCAAGGCCTTACTCCAAAATCCTAAGGGCCTATATTGTGATTCTGCTACAGGGGCCTGTCAAAGGTTCCAGACAAAGTTTTTATTTGCCACTGACACTTCTAGCACCATTGGATCTGCTGGATCATACCATCAAAATGACAGAGCAGCTTGTACAGCAGCTTGGACCCATCACAAAGCCCCCTCTTATTTGGAGCCCCCCCCCCACTCAAAACAAACAGCTTTTCTGTTGACTCAGTAAATGGGCCAGAGTAGCACATCCAAATGAAGAAAATGTTGTCTTCAAAATTGAAGGAGGTCAACTAGGCATAATGCCTCTTTTTTGGTCATAGGAGGAGCCAGATGCAACAGCTTGCCCTTCACCTTAGAAGAGATATCTCAATATGCCCAACACCACTAGATATGTAGAAATTTCACTGAGGTAGAAGGACCGTGTATTTTTGTTGTGTTTATCTCCCATCCCTTGACCCTCAAATGCCTTACCAACAAGTCTAGAGTAGTTAATACATCTTACTCACTAGGTCCAATCAACATGATGTCATCAGTATAATGGAGAAGTGTTAAGTCTTGTGGTTGGGAGAAATAATCACTGTCTCTGTGGACATAAGGCTGGAAAGCTGATAGACCCCTGAGGCAGGAGAGTGATAGCTGCATACCAGGTACTGGGGGATGTGTTTACTTGCCTTGATGTGTTGATAAGGAGTGATACCTCATCTGGAATAGCAGCTGCAGTTGGAGTCACCACCTGGTTAAGTTTATGGTAATCCACTGTCATCCTCCAAGACCCATCTGTTTTCTACACATGCCAAATAGGAGAGTTGAATGCATCCTTCAAGTCTTATGAGTGGCACTAATCTCTTTAATCCCTCCAGGAATCCACTATTGCTTCTGATTTACTACTTTGCTAGGTAGGGGCAGTTCTAGTGGCTTCCACTTGGCCTTTCCTACCATAACAGACCTCACTACATGAGTAAGGGAACCAATGTGGGTATTCTGCCAGTTGCTGAGTGTGTTGATTCCAATGATGCATTCCTGAACTGGGGAATTAACTCCAGAATAGGTCCTAGGACCCACTGAGCCCACTGTGAGATGGACCTGAGTGAAAACGCCATTGTTCTGACCTCCATAAGCCCCTATTCTGACTGGCGGACCAGAGTGATGTTTTAGTTGTACTGGAATTAGTGTCACTTCTGAACCAGTATCTAATAATCCCTGAAATAGCTGCTCATTTCCTTTCCCCCATTGCACAGTTACCCTGGTAAAGGGCTATAGTTCTCCTTGAGGAAGGTTGGGCTGAAGATTAACAGTATAAATTTTTGGCGGTATAACAGGGTCCTTCCCCAAGTGTACCTGGCCTTCCTTCCATTCAAAAGTCTATGGGTTTGTGAATTATCTGAAGTCTGGGAATTGATTAAGAGGCCATGATTCCCTGTGTTTGTAATTCAAGTTAGACTTTCGTTCCTTTGACTTAGAACATTTCTGCTTACACAGCTCAAAAAAGAATTTAGTAGACTGCCCATCTATTGTACTTCTAGGTACCCCATGATCTACTAGCCAATGTCGCAAGTCTCTGTGAGTCAGATTATTTTGACTGACGCTATGGCTCTGCTGTCAATTATGGTGGCCACACTCACCTTGTCTATGGCAATTAACTGTTTTCACATGGCTTCTGCCAACTCAGGATCTGATCATCCCCATTATGTTTAAGGAGTCCCATAGTAATATTTGACCCACAGAGAAGGGCGACTACAGAGCTCTTCAGGGATGATGGCATTAGTCTTGCAAATTTATTCCTTGTGGTCCAGGCAAAAGGTCTGTCCTCTGGACACTCCTGGGGTGCGAGAGCAGGTCTTCTGTGATAAATACACCCCAACATTCCAGTCTCTCTAAACTTCTGGATTGCTTCATCTGTATTATACTAGGGCAGTTCTGGCATTTCAACCTCAGGCAATGTAGTGTCTTTCAAGTCAATTGTATCAGGGCATTTCCTTGCAATTTCACCTGGTGAAACAAGATTAATCTCTCCAGACAAGGGAGCGAGGGGTCTTTTATCAGGAGAGGTAGTTACAGGTTTAGCAGGTACTGAAAGGTTACTCTCTTTAAGTGGATGTTGGATGGCAGAGTCCATTAGGCGGACTGCAGGCCAGGAAGCTGTTTTCTCAAGGCAGGCTGGAGGTTAGGTGCCTTCTCCATTAAAGCCTTCAACTGATTAGATTAAATGTCACTCACTGCAGAAGACTTTCCTTAGCTGACTGCAGATGTAATTAGCTATAGATGAAATCAACATGTTGATGATTCAAGTCCATAAAATGTCCCCACAGCAACAGAGCAGGCTGGAGGTGGGACAGCTGAAAGCAGACCATTACAGATTTATCTAGCAAAGACTCAGCAAAATTCAGGGTCTTAATGCCCCACTGCATCATTTTTAGCCTATATGTCCCTATCCCAATTTTCAGGATCCCTTTTCTTCCCAATCAATGCCCTCACTTTAACAGCAGACATCCTGGAAGTTTGAAATTTTAGTTTACATTGTTAATCTGCTACTCACACACAAAACTCTGGGTCTGGTTTTCAGACATCTCAAGTCTATGGTCACAGGAAATAAAATTTCCTTTCAGGACACACATATAAATTTTACATCTATCATACCACACTTGAACTGCAAATTTGAACCCTCCAACTCATCCCTTCATTTTATAACTGTATCCAGCATATCTAGGAATAACGAGCCAGCATCATTATGACTTTTAACTCCACAAAACTCTGTTATGGTATCAAAAACACTCTCACCCAGAGTCTTACCTTGTCTAAGTGTATAATTAGCAGAATCAAATGGTGATATTTTGCATATCTCTATTGCCAGCTCATACCATGGATTGTCAGTGCCATCTTGATTACTGGAAATAGGGTCATTAGTGTCTTTGAGTGTAATCAGAAGAGAAAGTCAATTTCAAAAGCCTATTTTTAAGATTCTGTTTGTCAAGAACCATTCCCAGTACCAAGCTGTATTAGTCAGGGTTCTCTAGGGAAACAGAACCGACAGGAGATGTATATACATATAAGATTTTATTAAAGTGTCTCACACAACTGTGGGGATGCACAAGTCCAAATTCTGCAGGGCAGGCTGTGAGCTGGCAACTCCAATGAAAAACTTCAGTGATCCCCAGGAGAGGCTGGCTGGCTGAAGTAGAGAGACTCTCTCTTCTGACTTCTCCATTAAAGCCTTCAACTGATTAAATTAAATGCCACTCACTGCAGAAGACATTCCCCTTAGCTGACTGCAGATGGAATTAGCTATAGATGAAATCAATGTGTTGATGATTCCAGTCCGTGAAAAGTCCTCACAGCAACAGACAGGCCAGTGTTTGCTTGACCAGACAACTGGGCACCATCACCTGGCCAAGTTGATGCATGAACCTAACCATCACATTACTATACTAGTTAACTGAGGTTGCCTTCTCACAAAACAGATACCAGCCCAGTTAATTGAGGTCATTTAAGACAAGAGATTTTGTCCAGACTTGTGACCTTGAGATCTAAAGCTCCATTCCATTTCGTGATTCCCTCCCTTCCACTGTCATACCGACCTCCATTTTTAAAAATAACTTTTTATTTTAAAATAACTTTAAAGTTGCAAAAATAATATTAAGACAGTACATAGAATTCCAATATACTTCCCACCCAGATACTTAGATTTACATTATACCACATTTGTTATATCATTCCCTCTATCTATCTATCCATCTATCTATTTATCATTTTCTAAACATTTGAGAGTAGTTTGAGTACATCATGTCCTCTAACACTTTACACTTCCATATATGTTTTCTAAGAACAAGGACACTTGCTTATGTAACCACCTTAAGTACAATTATCAGGCTCAAGAAAATTGACATTGATATAAAGCATACACTACATATTCCTTTTTTTTTTCTTTCAGTTTTCCAAACAATGTCCTTTTGGGCATTTTCTCTTCCATTATCAATTCCTATCCAGTATTATGTATTGCATTTAATTGTCATTGTCCCTTTAGTCAATCTCTCTCTCTCACTCTCTCTCTTTCTCTTTCTCTTTAAGTTTTGCCAAGCTATTGTTTTGATTTGCTTGATAAAGCTACCAAAATGCAATATAATAGAAATACCTTGGCTTTTAACAATGGGAATTTATTAAGTTACAAGTTACAATTCTAAAGCCATGGAAATGTCCAAATTAAGGCATCAACCAGTGATACCTTCACTGTAGAAAGGCCAATGGCATTTGGGGTTTCTCTGTCACATGGGAAAGTGTCTGTTGGTCCTTTGCTTATGGGTTCCACTGCTTTTATGTTCCATGTGTCCTTGCTTGCTTCTCTGGGGACACTTCTCTGAGCTCCCTCTGTACTGTGGATCTTCTCTTAGCATCTCCAGGGCATTTCTCTCTTTCTGCATCCTTCACTTGGTTTCATCTTGCTCCTCTTGTTATGCCTCTCCTTCTATTTTCTGTCTTTTATTCTCTTCATAAAGGATTCAAGTAAAAGGATTAAGACCCGCCCAAATCAAGGATCTCCATGGGAACAACCTAATCAAAAGGTCCTACCCAGTAACAAGTCTGCCCCATAAGAATGGATTAAAAGAACAGTATTTTCTGGGTACATGACAGATTCAAACCAGCACACACACACACACACACACACACACACATATAATATAAAATTTCCCATCTCAAAACTACCAAGCATAGGATTCAGTGGAAAATTACTTAACTTCTTTGTACATCAGTTTCCTCATCTTAAAATGGAGCTAACAATGGTACCCATTTCATAATATTTATGACTACTAAATGAGATAATACATCCTCGTAAGATGCCTGGGACAAAGAAAGTACTCACTCAATGCAGATGGTGACTTTCCCCTGAGCTCCCTGAGAAGGGGCCGGGGGAGGAAGCATACCTCCCACCAGCGCAGCAAACCTAGAGCACTGGGGGGGCAGCAGTGACACGCACGGCTGCCAGGCAGGAGAAGGCCCTCTTCAAAAAAGGCACCAGGCAGAAAATAAATCTGAGCTCCAGAATCTCAGAGCAGAGGCCCCAGGCTGCAAATAGCAGCTGCAGCTGCAGACCACAAACTGGATTTACATGTCCAGGGCAAAAGGACTCATGGTGACAATCTTCTCAGTCACACCCACAGAGTCAGCAATCACACGCAGAATAAACTCCAAATGTCAAGCAGCCATTTTTTGGGAAAGTATAGTAAACTGTCTGGTATACAGAATGGATGAGAAATAGAGCTGGTCAAATTTTGTATACCAATTAAATGTTCCCCATGTCCCAAGGATGATGCGGGATCATTCTGCAGCCGACAACAACCCCTCCGTCTATAAGACACTTCACCAGGTCCTGACACTGTGCTGAGAGCTTCCCCATCGTTAGCTCATTTAATCCCCCAGGTCTCCATGGGGCAGACATGGTCACTGTCCTAGCCCAGCCTTCAAGGGGACCAGCAAAGGGTGGTGGAAAGTAAGGCTCATGGAGTTACATATTTCACCCAACATCACAAGATTCTAAATTCAGAGCCAAGATACAAACCCAAATCCAGTGCTGCCTAGGAACTGCAATGTCTTCCTCACAAATTATTTGAAGTTTTTATTTCTGGTTATTTCACACAATGCCCCACAGGGAGAGACAGAGTGCCCATAGCCCTGTTTTCCAGTTCCAAGCTTTCAACCCATAGTAGAAGAGACACCCGTTGGCTGCTTCTGAGTGTAGTTACAATGCAGTAGAGGAGTGGGAGGAGTGGGTCTGACCCAATGACATAACCTCAAAATCACCTTAAGAAAAAGAAAAGACTTGGCTCTCAATGCATATGTATTTATTTTTTCAGCTAGAAATTACTAAGTGCCTACTGCCAGCTGTGGACTATAAAGATGATTAAGACAAGATCCTGACTCTGAATACTATTGCCTAGACTCGGCATTGCGAATTCAAGTACCCACCTGGACTAGACAGGAGACACACATGAGGGAAGTGGCCTACACAACAAATTGGGTTTGACCCTCTTAGACTCCAGCTTCTTGTCTCTACATGGATCCAGTATCACCAAGAGAAGGCAGAAATTCATATTTTATAGGGGTTTTATTACTTTTTAATGTGGAACAAATGTATGGGCCAAGAAGAGAACATCTGCAAACTGGATTTAGCTCAGAGGCCGCTGGGTTGACATCTCTGATTTGAACAGTGAAGCATTCGCATGCCTGTGGGCACTAGGAGAAAGACGAGACAATGAATACCATACAAGGGGTACAGATAAAGCATTCAGAGAAATCAGAGATCGTTTCCAGCTGGAGTACGGAAAAGACTGTGTGGAGGAAGTGACTTCCGAGTTGACCTTTCCCAAATGGATCAGCTACGGGCTCAGTGTGATGTGAGATAGGCCTTTTCAGCTGCAGGACACAGGGGCAAAGATCTGCAGATGGGAAAAAGATGGGTCAAGGTCAGGGGCCTCTGAGTTACACTGTACTTTGATTTTTGGATTTGTTTTTCTTACTGAAAATAAATGTAGATGCAATCTATATTCAACAGAATTAGGAAAACTGTTGTGTTCTTCCAGCGAGCATTATTAAGAAGTTAGTAGAAGATACAGAAATTGAAACTCAGTAGGGTCCATAAATTAAAGGAAATTGTAAGCCCTTTTGCATGGTGTGTGGTAGGACATGAAGCTTAAAAGAACATCCGAGTCTTGGAAGGGATCCAGCAAAGGCACCAGGACTAATTTGGGAGTTGAAGGGTATGTCTTATGAGAAGAGGCTTAGAGGGCTTAACATGCTTCAGCTTTAAAATAAGGCGGGTGAGCAGAGTTCTATTGATAGCTTGCAAAGCTTCCAGTATGAACTTGTTCTTGGTGTGAGATAAAACTCTAAGGCACACTAAGGAATGACAAGAAGGCAGTTTCTTCCTTTTTCATTTCAAGAATTATGAGCACAGGAACATATTGTGCAAAGAAATTTTTAGAAAATGGAATTGATTTCCATGGAGTATTTGGGGACCATCTTTAAGTTTATCACCATCTATTCACTGAAGGGCTAAAGTTCAAGAACAATGATACATAATATCAGTTTATAACGTCACAGGCAGAAATATCTACTGTTCTGGTAGTTGCAAATATAACATAGAGCAAGCTTAAAAGAAAAGAAGGAAGAGGAAAGGAAAGAGAGAGGGGGAGACGGAGAAAGAACAGAATTCATGTCGTCATTATTTAAAACAATCTTGGTAAAATTTTATTAATTTATCAAACCTTCAGCCCTTGTCCCTTCTTGTTTCACATAGCATGAGGCAATTCATAAGCAGGGAGAGCTGGCAGGCCTAAGAATGTCAGTAATTATTCTGTGGGGTAAAATTTTAGATTACCTGATCACCTGCTTTCTTCTGGATTTTGACTAATTTCTTTTGGATCCTGAGCCTCTGCTTTTCATGAATAGTGAAAGCTCAAAAATCCCCTCCACTATGCATAGAAAAAAAAAATGCTCGCTGGAAGAACACAACAGTTTTCCTAATTCTGTTGAATATAGATTGCATCTACATTTATTTTCAGTAAGAAAAACAAATCCCCTCCACTATGCATAGAAGGAAATGCAACAATGCTAGCAGTTGCAGTTATCTCTCACTGGTTAAATTTTTAATATGTGATGTTCCCTGTAGGTTCAGAAGTAGAACTAAGGACAAAGGAACAGAGGTGTGTCCCTATTACACAGTAAGAGCTGAGAATACAAGAAAGGACTAGCTCACCATGCGGGAGAATCTACACTGAAAGCAGGGGGCCAGGGGCTGGATCTTAGGGAATGTCCCACCAAGGGCACAGAGAGGACAAGGAAAGGCAGGGTCTGTCCACCGGCGATGGACAGAATTAGACTCCACGAGCCCCGTCTTCCTGACCACTGCCCTCTTCCAAATGGGTTTCCTAAACTGAGGTCCTAAGATATATTGTTCACATAGTTTCCTTAAAAAACATTTGTGATAATCCTCACACTTTCTTTTTTTTGGGGGGGGGAGTGGAATCGAATTCGGGTCTCCTGCATGGAAGGCGAGCGTTGTACCACTGCACCACACGTGCACCCACTCCTCCCACGTTTTCAAGTTGATATTTAACATTTTCTATCATAGGTTTAAGTAGTTACGAAGAAAGTAATTTTCAGCATTCTGTAAAAGTTGACACAAAAAATAAAACTAAAACTGTGACCTTGCTATCTTAAATATCTCCCATGGAATAGGAATGCCATGGTGATATAATACCCACCATAATATAATAATTATATATAAACACATCCTTTAGCCACTGGAAATTTAACATTATTCTTTTTATTCCATGAACAAATATTTGGCTTCATTTATTTCACAGGTTTTATCTCCATTTAATGTCATTTTAATTTGCATTAAAACCGCATTCTTCAGGGTGGTATAATGGAGGCTCAGTGGCAGAGTTCTCGCCTGCCACGCTGGAGACCAGGGTTCGATTCCGGAAGCCTGCCCATGCCAAAAATAAAAAAGTTTATTTTACACACCTTGTATTTTTCTACCTCAAAAAATATAAAAATTGATACTAGGAAAACTTTTTTCCCTGTGAACATAAAGTGTTTTAAAGTGTTAAGAAATTTATTTGGGGTTGAGTAATAATTTTCATTATTATTTGTACAAAACTGAGTAAAGCAACAAGATTATTATCAACTTTGATTAAAAACACTAAACAAGAAGTAATATTTTATTGGAAATGCATCTATTATGGTGGACATTTTTATATCAATTAGCTTATTCATTCACAGATGAGTATTACTCATTGTCAAAATAAGACAGAGTTCAGTATCAATGTCAGATAAAATAGACTGTAAGGCAAAAACTATTACAAGAAGACCTTTAAATGTTGCTAAAAGGGTCAACCCATCAAGAAGATAGAACAGTTATACACACATATGAATGAAACAATAGAGCCAAAAATATACAATGCAAGCATTGATAGAATTGAAAGGAGAAATAGACAATTCTATGTTAATCATTAGAAGCTTCAATACCCAACTTTCAATAACAAACAGAATATCTAGACAGACGCTCAATAAGGAAATCCAGGCTTTGAACCACATAGACCTAAAAAACCTCTATAGATCATTCCTCTCCACAGCAGCAGAACACACGTTTTTCTCCAGTGCTCACGGACAGCGCTCCAGGATAGAACACAGGTGTGCTGGTTTGAAACTACTATGTACCCCAGAAAAACCATGTTTTAATCCTGATCCAATCTTGGGGGGGGCAGCAGTTTCTTTTCATCCTGATTCGATATTGTAGGGTGGAAACACATTTGATCAGATTTTCTCCTCTGAGATGAGCCACTTTCAGTTATGGGTGTGACTTTTTATCAGACGGAGATGTGACTCTGCTCATTCAAGGTGGGTCTTGATTAGTTTACTGGGGCCCTCTAAAAGGGGAACATTTTGAAGAAGCGGCAGAGACGCTTGGAGGTGCAGACACTTGGAGAGCAGAAGTGAAGAACCCACACAGTCAGAGACCTTAGGAAATGAAAGAAGATGCCCCCAGGGAAGCTGTTTGAAACCCAAAGCCACAGGCCCCAGCAGATGCCAGCCGTGTGCTTTCCCAGCTGCCACACATGTCCAGACTCATTAGCCTTTCTTGAATTAAGGTATCTTTCCTGGATGTCTTAGTCTGGACATTTTTTTCAGGCTTATAACTGTAAATTTGTAGTATAATAAATTCCCTTTATAAAAGTCGTTCCACTTCTGGAATATTACATTCCAGCAGCTTAGCAAATTAATACAATGTGTCAAGCTACCAAACAA
This sequence comes from Tamandua tetradactyla, assembly GCF_023851605.1. Taxonomy (NCBI): domain Eukaryota; kingdom Metazoa; phylum Chordata; class Mammalia; order Pilosa; family Myrmecophagidae; genus Tamandua; species Tamandua tetradactyla. The sequence continues at coordinate 171,563,859 of NC_135333.1, forward strand.
GTATCAATCAATTTTAAAAGACTGAATGCATAAAGCATCTTCTCTGACCACAATTGCTAGAAATCAAGAGCAGGAGGAAAACTGGAAAATTCACAAGTATGTGGAAACTAAATAAACCATTCATAGAAAACCAACAGAAAAAAAAAGAAATCACAATGGATATTAGAAAATATTTAGAGATGTGCTAAAATGAAAACACAACTTAACAAAACTTATGGGATACAATGAAAGCAATGTTCAGCAGGAAATTTATAGCAGTAAATGCTTACACTTAAAAAGAGAAAGAGCTCAAATTGATAGCCTAACTTCACACCTAAAGGAACCAGAGAAAGAGCAAATTAAACCCAAAGACAGGAAAAGGAAAGAGATAAAAAGATTAGAGTGGAGAAGGACAAAATAGAAAACAGAAACCTAACAGAGAGAATCAATGAAAACAAAGCTTGTTCTTAGACAATATAAACAAAATTAACAAACCTTTAGCTAGACTACTAAAGGAAAAGAAAGAAGACAAAAATAACTAAAGTCAGAAATGAAAGGAGGGTGGAGGGGCCGCTATTAACCTTACAGAAATAAAAAGGATTATAAGAGAATATGAACAATTGCACACCAAAAAACTAGATAATCTAGATGAAATGGACAAATCCTTAGAAATACCCTAATTATCAAGAGTGACCCAAAAGAAATAGAAGTAAAGAGATTAAATGAGTAACCAAAATCTTCCCAACAAAGAAAAGTCCAAGACCAGATGGCTTTTCTGGGGTACATAATAGCTTCAAACTGGCACACTGCAGGCTTTTTTGGACAGTTTTATTCCCACATCACAGTCCATCCAATGTGCACAGTCAGTGGCTCTCAGTATAATCAGAGTTGTGCTTTCATCACCACAATCAATTTTAGAACACTTATATGTTGCTCCAAAAAGAAAATCCCCACACTCCAACACTCCTCTATTATTGACCCTTAGCATTCAGGTTTATCTTTGTTGACTACAGACCATAGTTTGCCTTAGGTGCATTTTCCCCCATATGCCACCTTATTGTTAACTCCTTATATAGTAATATACACTTGTTCTAGTTCATGGCAGAACTTCTTATATTTGTACTATTAACCACCTTCATCATCCTCTAGCTTCCCTTCTAATGATATACACAACCCTAAACTTCCACTTTCAATGGCAATCACACACATGATTTAGTGCTGTTAATTAAACTCAGAATAATGTGTTACCATCACCAGCATCCATTCCCAAACTTTAACAATCAGCCTTATTAAAAATTCTGCTCCATGAGTTGGCTCATTACATTTAGTTCATATTAGTGAGATCATACAATATTTGTCCTTTTGTGTCTGACTAATTGCATTCAATATAATGTCCTCAAGTTTGTCCATGTTGTCATATGCATCAAGACTTCATTTCTTTAGAGCTGAATAATATTTCATTGTATTTATGTACCACACTTTGCTTATCCATTCCCCAGTTGATGGACATTTGGGTTGTTTCCATATTTTGGCAATTGTGAATAATGCCACTATGAACATCACTGTGTAAATGTCTGTTTGCATTCCTGCTTTCAATTCTTCTTATTTACTTAGTAGTGGGATTGCCAGGTCATACGGAAGTTCTATAATTAGCTTCATGAGGAAGTCAAACTGACTTCCGCAGTGGCTGTACAATTTCACTTTCCTACCAGCAGTGATGAGTGCTCTTATTTCTCCACATTCTCTCCAACACCAGTAGTTTTCTGATTGTTTAATAGTGACCATGCTAACAGGAGTGAAGTGATATCTCATTGTGGGTTTTGATTTGCATTTTCCTAATAGCTAGTGATTGTGCTTTTTAGCCATTCACAGTTTCTCTTGGGGGACTCTTTTTGTGTGCTTTTTAGCCATTCATAGTTCCTCTTGGGGAAAATTTCTACTCAAATCTTTGCCCATTTTTAAATTGGCTTGTTAATGATTTTATTGTTCAGTTGTAGGATTTCTTTATATATTCTGGATATTAGACCCTTATCAGATATGTGGTTTCCAAATACTTTCTTCTATTGAGTAAGCTCCCTTTTCACTTTCTTGACAGGCCCTTTGAAGCAGAAAAGTTTTTAATTTTGAGGAGGCCCCATTTATCTATTTTCTTTCATTGCTTGTACTTTGGGTATTAAGTCTAAGAAACTACTACTTACCACCAGATCTTGAAGATGCTTCCCTACATATTCTTCTAGGTGTTTTATGTTCCTGGCTCTTATATTAAGGTCTTTAATCCATTTTGAGTTAATTTTTGTTTGTATTTGTGAGATAAGGGTCCTCTTTCATTCTTTCAATGTGGATATCCAGTTCTCCCAACCACTTGTCAAACACAATATTCTTTCCTATTTGAGTGGATTTGTCAATCTTGTCAAAAATCAATTGACCATAACTGTGCAGGTAGGTCTATTTCTGAAGTCTCAATTCAATTTCATTGATCAATATGTCTATCTTTGTGCCAGTACCATGATGTTTTGACCATGGTAGCTTTGCAATATGCTTTAATGTCAAGAAGTGTGAATCCTCTAACTTCATTCTTCTTTTTCAAGATGTCTTTGGCTATTCAGAGCCCCTTAACCTTCCAAATAAATTTTATAATTGGCTTTTCCATTTCAATTATTCAAACTAGACCACTGGAATTTTGATTAGGATTGCACTGATTTTGTAAATCCATTTCGGTAGAATTGACATCTTAACAATGCTTAGTCTTCCAATCCATGAACGTGGAATGGTCTTCCATTTGTATAGGTCTATTTTTTACTTCTTTTATCAATGTTTCATAGTTTTCTGAATACAAGTTGTTTTAGATAGTAAGCTGCCAGAAAGCAGTATACCAGAAATGGAACAGCTTTTTAAAAAGGGAATTGATAAGTTATGGGTTTACAGTTCTAAGCATATGGAAATGTCCAAAGTAAATCATTCAGGGAAAGAAACCTTAATTCAAGAAAGGCCAATGCATCTGGAGCACCCCGTCAGCTGGTAGCATGCTGGTATCTTGCTGGTCCCTTACTCCTTGCTTTCAGCCTCTTTCCTGTGGGTGTTCCTCGCTTTGATTCTCTTTCATCTCTTGGCTTTCCTTGACTCTCTCCAGGTTTTTGGCTTGCTTACCATCTCATGGCAACGTCTGCTGAGCTCCAAGCATCTGCAACATCTGTGTCTCTGTTCTCCAAGGGTTGGCATCTGTGTCAGCTCTGCTCTGAAGTTTCCATCAGTTCTGTTGTTTTGGGCTCTCTCCAAAATGTTTCCTCTTTTAAAGGACTCCAGTAAACTAAATAAGACCCACCTGAAATGGGTGCAGTCACATATTCATCTAATCAGAAGTTTACACCCACAATTGGGTGTGTCACATCTCCATGGATGAAACTTATCAAAAGTTTCAAACCTAAAATATTGAATCAGAATTAAAACATGGCTTTTCTGTGGTACATAATAGCTTCAAAATGGCACATTCCACCCTCTGGACCCCCTAAAAGACATGTTTTTTTTCCATAGACAAAATATATTCATTCTATCATAATATCTCAAAATCTTAAACCATTTCAGTAACAATACAAAAATGATACAAAGTAAGAATCAGTACAAAATCTCATCAAAGTCTGTTACCAATATTGTATGTTCTAAGGTAAAAATTTCCTTCTGGCTCAGGACTTGTGAAACTCAAAACAAGTTATCTGCTGCCGATATACAAAGAAGGGACCGTATAGGATACGTAGTCCCATTTTCATAGGGGGAAATTGGAAGGAACACCGGGGTCACCAGACCCAAACTGTTTTGAAAACCTTCAGGGAAAGCTCCATTGGATCTCAAAGTCCAAGATTCATTTGCCCTTGAGGGTTTAGAAAGCAGTAAGTGCACCCTTTCCAAGGGCCTTTGCAGCACTTTGCTCTCTCTTCAAACATTGGGGTGTGTGGCAACACTGGGGTTCTTTGGGGGTACCACCTTTTTCTTGGTTCCACCCTCTCCATGCATCAGGGCACACCTGGGATCTCTGTTATCTCTGAGGCACTCGTTCAACCCTTCCAGACCAATGGGGTGGTAGCTAGGCTCCTCCCAATCCCTGGTCTATGTGCTCCCCCCTCTCTGAGGCCTAAGGTGGCACAATTCTTCCTAAGCAACTAAGCAGAAGGCCCACCCTCTGCTTCCGGGGCAAACTCACCCTCCACATATGTGGGTGGGTCCACTTTCCTGGCCAGAGAACTCCTGGCTCCAGACCTTAGGTTCCAGGGTTCTGTCTCTAAAGCCATTTTTCCTTCAATTTGTCACTTTTCTGTTCTTTTCAGTCCAGACTGGAAGTGGTCCTGTTTATAAAAATTCCACAACACTCTTGTTGGTTTTCTATTCAGTATACTGGGATCATACCCATGAGACAATTGGACTTTCCACAAATCTTTCCTGGGTAGCTCCATCTCTAATTCTCCCTTGTCCTGTTATAGCTGACTCCTTCCCCATTTGGATAAATCCTCACATGGGGCCTTTTTCACTGGGGTCTCACTTTCTGGAAGCCCAGAATTTTCCAGAACACCCATTCTGTATTCTTTGTACCCAAGAGTTCAGTGCTCAACTTATCTCTTTCCTCTCACATTTTACTACAAGCTTCAAGGAGCAGCCAGACTATACTTTCCACCTTTAGTTTGGAAATTTCTTCTCCTAAACATTCAAGTTCATCACTCTCAAATTCTTTCTTCCATCTATAAAGAGTGCCTTCCTTCCAGTTTGGAATGACATGTTTGTCATCTCTGTCTAAAGCCTTATCAAAAGAATCCTTAGAGTCCACATTTCTACTAACAGTCTCTTCAAAGCAATTCACGTCTTCTCTATCAAAATCCTCACAACTCTTCCAGAATCTTCTCCTTATCCACTTAAAAATCTGTTTCAACATTTTTGTATTTGCAAACCTCAGCAGCACCCCACTTTTGGTACCAAGCTGACTTAGTCAGGGTTCTCTAGAGAAATAGAACCAACAGGAGATACAGGTAAACATGAGATTTATAAAGGTGTCTCATACAACCGTGGGCATGGAAGAGTCCAAAATCTATAGGGCAGGCTGTGAAGCTGGTAGCTCTGAAAAGGGTCTGGATGAATTCCACAGGAGAGGCTTGCTGACTAAAGAAGCAGTGAAAAGTCTCTCTTCTCCCTTAAAAATCTTCAACTGATTGGATTATCTCATTGGTGGGAGGTATGCCTTAGTTGATCACAGATGCAACCAACTGACTGATGATTTTATACACCAGCCTTCTGGGTTATCACTCAGCCATGAGTATCCTTGAAACAATGGTGTGGCCAGTGTTTGCCTGACCAGACAACTGGGCATCATCATTTGGCCAAGTTGACACCAGAACCTGAGCATCACAAAGTCCTTTACAACTTTGGTTAAATTTATTCCCAGATATTTGATTATTTTAGTTCCTATAATAACCGGATTTTTTTCTTGTTTTCCTCCTGAGAGTACTCGTTACTGGTGTATAAAAACACTACTAATTTTTGCATCTTGATCTTGTACATGCCACTTTGAAAAACTCATTTATTAGCTCTAGTGGCTTTGTTGTAGTCTTTTTTTGGGATTTCCTAAGTTTGCAGACTTTCAGGGATTTTCTAAATTTGATTCACATAATCGGCAAAAAAGTGAAAGTTTTACATTTTACTTTCCAATTTGGGAGTCTTTTATTTCTTTTTCTTATCTAATTCTTTAGCTAGAATTTCTAGCTCAATGTTGAATAACAGTGGTGACAGTAGGCATCTTTGTCTTGTTCCCAGTCTTAAAGGGAAAGTTTGTAGTTTTTCACTATTGAGTTCAATGTTATCTGTGGGTTTTTCAGATATGCCTTTTATTCATGTTGAGGAAGTTTCCCTCTATTTCTATCTTTTGAAATGTTTGAATCAAGAAAGGATGCTTGGATTTTGTCAAATGCCTTTTCTACATCAATATGATCATGTGTTTTTTTCCCTTTGATATTTTAATGTGGTGTATTATGTTAATTGATTTTCTTGTGCTGAATCACCTTTGCATATCTGAAATAAAACAACTTGATTTTAATGTGCTGTTGGATTTTTTTGTAAGTTGGGTTTTATCTGAGGAATTTTGCATCTATACTCATTAGAGAGACTGATCCATAATTTTCTTTTCTTTTCTGACTTTGGTATTTGGGTGATGTTGGCTTCATAGAATGAGTCAAGCAGTGTTTCCTCCTCTTCAATTTTTTAGGAAGGGTTTAATTTGGGGGGAAGGGATTGGTATTAATTCTTCTTGGAATGATTAGTAGAATTCACCTGTGAAACCATCTGGTCCTGGGCTTTTTTTTTTTTTCAGTAGTTTGTGTTTTTTTCAATCAAGAAATCTTCACACAGGCAGGCCACGGTGGCTCAGCAGGCAAGAATGCTTGCCTGCAATGCCCGAGGACCCGGGTTCGATTCCCCGTGTCTGCCCATGTAAAAAAAAAAAAAAGAAAGAAATCTTCACACACATACAGTTCATACATGGTGTACAATCAAGAGCTCACAATATTGTCACATACTCATGTATTCACCACCATGATCATTTTTAGAACATTTGCATAACTTTTTTTGTTAGGTTTTTGATAACTGATTCATCACTTTACTTGGTGATTTGTTTGTTGAGGTCTTCTGCTTCTTCTAGAGTCAGTGTAGGTGATTGATGTGTTTCTAGGAAATTGTCCATTTCATCTAAGTTGTCTAATTTGTTGGAATGCAGTTGTTCATAGTGTCCTCTTATGTTCCTTTTTATTTCTATGGGATCAGTAGTAATGTCTTCCTCTCATTTCTGATTTTATTTATTTGTATCTTCTCTCTTTTTTTTGTCAGACTTACTAAGGATTTGTCAACTTAATTTTCTCAAAGAATCAAATTTTGGTTTTGTTGATTCTCTATTGTTTTATGTTCTCAATTTCATTTTTTTCTGCTTTAATCTTTCTTATTTCTTTCTTTCTGCTTGCTTTGGGATTAGTTTGATCTTTTTCTAGTTCCTCCTGGTGTATAGTTAGGTCTTTGATTTTAGCTCTTTTTTCCTTCTTAATATAGGCATTTAGGACTATAAATTTCCCTCTCAGGACTTCCTTCACTCCATCCCATGAATTTGATCCTCTGTCTAGATGGGTTCTATCTACTGATGAAAGTGGCATTTTGAAGTCTCCAACTATTATCGTAGTGATGCCTATTACTTTCTTCAGTTATGCCAGTGTTTGTGTCATGTATTTTGGGGCATCTAAGTTAGGTGCATAAATATTTATGATTGTTATTCCTTCTTGGTAGATTGCCCCTTTTATTAATTTATAATGTCCTTCTTTGTCTCATAATATTTTTGCACTTAAAGTCTATTTAGTCCAATATTACTGCAGCTACCCCAGCTCTTTTTTGGTTACTGTTTGCATGGAATATCTTTTTCCAGCCTTTCACTTTCAAGTTATTTGTATCCTTGGGTCTAGGGCGAGTCTCTTGTATACAGCATATAGATGGATACTGTTTGTTTTTTTTTCCATTCTGCTAATCTGTGTCTTTTGATTGGGGAGTTTAATCTATTTATATTCAATATTAGTACTGTAAAGTCAGTACTTCATCCATTTTATCCTTTGAATTTATGTATCATATCTTGTTTTTATCTCTCTTTTTACCCTTTCATTTACCATTACTTTAATCTTCATTTCTTCACACTCTTTCAAGCCTCTCTCTCCTGCCTTGCTTCCAGCCTGCAGGACTCCCTTTAATATTTTTTGTAGGGCAGGTTTTTGTTAGCAAACTCTGTCAGCTTCTCTTTATCTGTGAATATTTAAAATGCTCCTTCACTTTTGAAGGACAGTTTTGTCAGATGAATAGTTGGTTGGCAGTTTTTTCCTTCAGTATCTTAAATATATCATGCCACTGCCTTCTTACCTCCATGATTTCTGATGAGAAATTGGCATTTTATCTTATTGAGCATCCTTTATATGTGATGGTTGACTTTTCTCTTGCTGCTTTCAGAATTCTTCATCTTTTGTAGTTGACCGTCTGATTAGTACATGTCTTCACTAGGTCTATTCAGGTTTATTGTGTTTTGAGTACTTTACTCTTCTTGGATATGTATATGTATGTCTTTCATAATGAGAGTGGGGAAGTTTTGTATTATTACTTCCTCATATATTCTTTCTGCCCCTTTCCCTTTCTCTTCTCCGTCTGGGACACCTATGGCATGTATGGTTGTATGTTTCATGATGTCATTCAATTTCCTGAGACCTCGATCATTTTTTTCCCCATTCTTTTCTCTGTCTGTTCTTTTGTCTGTTCAATCTCAGAGGTCCTGTCTTCTAGCTCGCTGTTCAAATATGTCTCTAGAATATTTTTAATCTCATCCATTGTGACTTTAATTCCTATAAGTTCTGTTAATTTTCTTTGCATGCCTTCAAATTCTTCTTTATGCTCACCCAGTGTCTTCTTAGGATCCTTTATCTCTTTAGCCATATTTCCCTTCATCTCCTTGAATTGATTTAGGAATTTTGTTTGAACATCTTTAATTAGTTATTCAAAATTTTGCAATTCCTCTGACTACTTAATTTGTTCCTTTCATAGGACCATATCTCCCTGCTTCTTAATATGGCTTGTGATTTTTTTGCTGATATCAGGGTGTCTGATTATCTTGATGAGATTATTACAGAATCTGTTTACTCTTTTTTATTTAAGATTGTGTTGTTGATTGGTTTTGTGTTAAGGCCTTTCTTTGACACTTGATTCATCAGTATTTTGCAGTGAAATAGGACCAGGGACCCATGTTGGGGGCAGAGACCAGTTACAAAGGGGTCTAGAAGAGAGTCAGGAAAGACACCACAAGGCCTTTTCTTCAGCTCTCCAAGGCTGCACTTTCCTAGCCTGTTCAGAAGATGACATTCTTCATCAAGAAGCCTTTTTGATGGTTTCCTGAAGGAGCACTTTCCTGGCCTTCCCAGCAGATGTTGCTCTTTGGAACCTATTCTCCCCACACCCCTTAGGAAACAGGGTGTTTTTAGACCTCTGGCAACTCTACCTCTGACATGGATCAAAACAATGGCATGGTGGCACCTCTCTGGGATGGGCTAATACAGTGGGACCCAACAGTCTAAATTGGCCAGCCAACAGCTAGATCAATACTGACTTTACCACCCTCTTTTCTTGGGGAGGAGGACTTCCATGGCCTTCCCTGTCTGCAGTATCCTGCCAAGCAAGGACCAAGCTGAACCAAAGCTGATTTCTTCAAGAATGGGCGATAGGCACACGGAACTCTGGCTAAGTGAGTTACTCAGTTTTTCATGGCAGTTTTTTAGTCTCTTTGTCCAACTCTCCTCTGGATGCTGTACAGTATTGCCAAGGTCTCTGGAGCCCAGAACAGTTGTATTGGACTGTTTCTACCTATCCACTAGCTGGTTTTGGAAGAATGGGAACCCTGCTACTCCGCCATCTTCCCAGAAGTCTCAAATAAAACACTTTTAAAAATGAGTTATAAATATGCTCAAAGAGCTAAAGGATAGCATGGAAAAAGAATGAAAAGAAATCAGGAAAATGATAGATGAACACAAAGAGGATATCAATAGAGAGATGGAAATTATGAAATGGAACCAAACAGAACTGAAGACCTCAGTAACAACTGAAAATTTAAAACTCCTTATTGGGTTCAATGGCTTATTGGAGCTGACAGAAGAAAGAACCAGAGAACTTGAAGGTAAGACTACTGAAATCATCTAATCTGAAGATCAGAAAGAAGACACAATGAAGAAAAGTGAACAGAGCCTGAGAATCCTGTAGGATACCGTCTACACACAACATACACATTGTGGGTATCCCACACAGAGAAGAAAGTAAGAAAGGGGCAGAGGGAATATTCAAAGAAATAATGACTAAAAACTTCCTAAATGTAATGAAAGAGATGAATATACACATCTAAGATGCTCAATGAACTCCAAACAGGATAAAGCCAAATGTACCCACACAATAGTCCAACTATTGAATAACAAAGATAAAGAGAGAATTCTAACAGCTGCAGAAGAGAAGCAACATGTCACATACAAGGGAGTTTCAATAAGATTAAATGCCAAAAGGAAAAAAATTGCCAAGCAAGAATTCTATATCCAGAAAAACTATCTTTCAAAAATCTGGGAATATGAAGACATTCCCAGTTAAACAGAGCTAAGGTTGTTCATCACCACTAAACCAATCTTACAAGAGATGCTAAAGAGGGTTCTTCAGGTTGAAAGGAAAGGACACTAGAAAGTAGATCAAAGCCACATGAGGAAATAAAGATCTCAGGTGAGGATACTCACATGGGTAAATAGAAATGCCAGTACTATTATAATTTTAGTTTGTAACTCCACTTTTTTTTTTTTTTTTTTTTTTTTAAAGAGAGAGGGAGGAAAGGAAGGAAAGACAGAGAAGGAAGGAAGGATGGAAGGAAGGAAGGGAGGAAGAAAGGGAAACATTTTTAAACATTTTCTTGTTTTATTATATTTTGTTTGTTTGTTTGTTTTTTACATGGGCTGGGGCCGGGAATCGAACCGGGGTCCTCCGGCACGGCAGGCAAGCACTCTTGCCCGCTGAGCCACCGCGGCCCGCCCGTAACTCCACTTTTTACTTCTTACAAGATCTAAAAGGCAATTGCATAGAATGTAATAGTAAATCAGCAGTTTTAGACTCATAATCTATACATATAATTTGTGACAAGAACTACATTAAGGTGGGAAGCAGAGGGGTATAGCAACATAGTTTGTGTATACTATTGAAGTTAAGATGGCATAAAAGCAAACAAGATTGTTTTAGATTTAGGATGTTAGCTTTCAACCCCATGGTAACTACAAAGAAAATATCAGAGAATGCAGCTCATAGAGACAGAAATTAGAGTACAGGTTTCCTGGCATGGGGACAGGGAAATGTGGAGCTAAATATATAATGGGTGTTTTAAAAGATGGGAAGATGGAGAGAGTACTGTAATATAGCGAATGTGATTAATCTAATTGGTAGAATGTTTGGGAGTCATTGAAATGGGAATGTTTATGTCACATATATATTTCCACAATTAAAAAAAAAAGAAAGAACAACTAAAGAGACTGTAACAATTAAATGCAATACAAGACCCTAGATGGGATATTGCAAGGGAGGAGGAATATCTCAAAGGGATGTTATTGGGACATATGGAAAAATTGAAATAACTATATCAAGTTCATTTTCTTGAACTTGGTAACTGCGTGTAAGGTGGTTACATAAATGAATACCCTTGTTTTTAGGAAATGTACATGGCAGTATTAAGTGCTCAAGAAATACAATGTATGACAACTTACACTTAAATGTTGAGAAAACGGATTGATAAAGATAAGTGAAAGAATAAATGTTATGGAAAATGTGGCAAAATGTTAAAATTGGTGAATCTGGGTATCTGGTGGGGAGGGGTGTGTTGGAGTTCTCTGTTTGGGGGTTGTATTATTTTTGTAATTGTCCTGTAAGTTTGAATGTATTTCAAAATAAAAAGGTAGAAAATGAAAAAGAAAGTTAAGCATAGACTTACCACTTGACCCAACAATTCCACTCCTAGCACTATACCCAAAGGAATTGAAAATGGGTATTCAAACCAAACGCATGCAGTCGTAGCAGCACTACTCATAATAGCCAAAAGGTGGAAGCCACCCAAATACCCATCAATGGGTGAATGGACACGTCATTTGTGGATATATATAAATATATATATATATATATATACATACACACACAATGAAATATTATTCAGCCATAAGAAGAAATGAAGTACTGATACATGCTACAATGTGGATGGACTTTGAAAATACCGTTAAATGAGCCAGACACAAACAGTCACATATTGTATGATTTCATTTATATAAAATATCCAGAATAGGTGGTTTCCAGGGGCCAGAGGGAATGGGAATGGGGGGTAACTTCATAATGAGTATGTGGTTTCCTTTTTGGGTAATAAAAATGTTTTGGAACTCAGTTGAGGTGATGGTTGCACAACATTATGAATGTAATAAATGCCACTGAATTTTCCACCCAAAAATAGTTAGTTTTATGCTAGGTGAATTTCACCTCAACAAAGAAAAGTAAAAGTAAAACATAAAAAGCTTAATTCCTAAAAAAAAAACAAAAAACTTAATTCCTTAGAGATTAAGAAATCCTCTTCCAAATAACTCCTGGATCAATTAAAAATTAAAAATTATTAATTACTCAGAAATAATTAGCTAATTTTTCAGAAATTATTGAAAAGGTAAGTATTAAATAAAAATCTATGCAATACAGCTAAAACCCAAAGCTAAAAATAAAATCTAAACTAAATCCTCAACCTAGAAAAGCTACAATATGATTTGTCAAAAGAAATTAGAGAGAGAAAAAGTAATAAAACCATATGCTGATTCTTTCAGAGCACCAAAAAATATATAGTAAAACCCTGGGAAATCATATTAATGGAAAGAATGGAAATAAAAATATGTATTAGTAATACAAAAAAGGCAAAAAATCACAGACATAGAGTAAATTAAAGGAAAACATTGAGTACAAAAACATGCTGATTAAAATCTAGAAAAAAATTAACGATTTTGTAAAACAAACAAAAATAATTAACTTACCATGCTGGCTTTTGGTGAATATGAAAGCATTCACTCCTGCAAATATTAACAAAAGATTTCTTCGTGTCAGGCTCTGTGTAAGGCACTTGGAATAGAGCAGTGAACCAGACAGCACTGCCTCCACTCTCACAACAGTTTCTGGTCCAACATAGGAATAAGACAATTGAATAAGCAATTGCTGTGCGTGCTACGAGAGGGGATATATGGGAAGCTAAGAAAACAGAGAAGAAACCTGATGATTTAGGAAATATTGGAAAGCCCAAGGAATAAGCAGGCATCAGAAATTCAACACGTTCCTCAAAAACTGGGCAGGTTTATTTATCACAGACCAAGTTTGCCTCTAAATGCATTGTGGGGGACTCCCTGGTTAAAAGAGCCCAAAGAATCCTTTTGAGAACCAAATAATTACTTAGCCTATCAACTTGCTTTTTAATATGTTACAGGGGTATTCTTATATCTTAGTTTTGTAAAGTGTGTCACAGTTATGTACAATAAAGAATGTTAAAGCTGAAAAAAAATAATTAACTTGAAAAGAAGGAGAAATCCCCAGCAGCTTAAGGTTGAAAGAACTTGGAAAGATTGCCAAAGATATAGCATTTCTAAGGTAACAGACCCAGATGGTTTTACAGTCAAGTGTCATCTAAACTTCAAAGAACACATTCTCCTGTGTTATTCAAACTATTTAAACTATTAGAAAAAGATGCTAACATCTGTTAGCACTTTTATGATGTTGACAATTTATACGTTAGAGATAGCACAAAAAGAATGTGGGGTCATTTCATTAACAGATATAAATGAAAAAAAAGCTAAAATAAAATACAGCATATGAATCCAGAATTGCATTATAATAATATACCATAGTGAAACCATTATTAGTGGAAAGGCAAGAATTGTTTAACACTTGGAAATTTTTCAAATTATGACAATTCATTATATAAACAAGTTAAATAAGGAAAAACAAATGATTATAATCACAGACACCAAAAAATATATTTAATATAATTCAACAACCATTACTAATAAAAAGCTGTTAATAGGAATTAAAGAAAACAACCTGAAAATGATAGGTTACCTAATGAAAGTTAGTAGCAAATATCATGCTAAACTTAAATCCTACATCCATTTCCATTAAAGTTAAGAACAAGAGGAGTAGATCTATCCTTCCTAGTATTATAACATTATAATTGGACTTTTAGCTAATGCAATAAGAAAATGAAATAAACTAAATAAATATTGGAAATTAAAAAATCAAAATTGTCCTTTTTTCTACATTATAAAATTATACACTAAATAATTCCAAGAGACTTTCCTAACATTTCCATTTAAACTAAAAAAATAGTTTGATTAGGTGGCTGGATACAAGATAGCTTTTCTTCATACTCTCTGTAACCAGTTAGGGAAGTAGAAAACAGAAATTCCGTTTTCAATAACAGAAAAACCTATCAAATACCTAGCCACAAATTTAGCAAGAATAGTGTAAAACTTTTATGGAAAAAGTATAAAACTTTATTGGTATCTATAAAACAAGATCTGACTTGCAAGACATGATATTCCTAGATGGAAAGAAATAGTATTATAAAATGGCATTCATACATGAATTAATAAATAAAAAGTTATGATTCTAGTCTTGTTGGGAAAGGATAACAGGAACTGGATAAAATGAATTTAACATTTAGAAGGAAAAACATATACGAGAAAATTACAAAGAAAATTTCGAAAAGTAAGTTCCCAGACAGGGGAACTTGCCTTACCAAATATTAAAACTTAGAAGAAAGTTCATCTAATCCAAATAGTATGATGTTGGATAAAGAATAAACCTGTTGATGAGTAGGAAATAACCCTGAGTCTATTAATAGATCCCAATTTATGTGGGAACTTAATATAGACTAAAGATAACATTTCAAGTCAGTAATAAAATAATAGCAAAATGGCACTCCCTTAAAATTGGGGGAGGGAAGAGAGGTTAGAATCCTAACTCACACAATATAGAAAAATAAATTCTAGAAGGACTAAAGTTTGAAGATTTAAAAACAAATCTATTTTGGTTTGTATTCTAGTTCGCTAGCTGCCAGAATGCAACACACCAGAGACAGATTGGCTTTCAATAAAAGGGGATTTATTTAGTTAACATATAGTTTTTCAGAGGAAAGGCAGCTAACTTTCAACTGAGGTTCTTTCTTATGTGGGAAGGCACAGGATGGTCTCTGCTAGCCTTCTCTCCAGGCCTCTGGGTTCCAACAACTTTCCCCGGGGTGATTCCTTTCTGCATCTCCAAAGGCCTGGGCTGAGCTGCTAGTGCTGAGATGAGGTATGCTGAGCTGCTTGGGCTGTGCTGCATTGAGTCTCTCATTTAGTCACCAGTCAATTAAATCTAACATCATGCATTGCAGCAGGCATGCCTCCTAGCCGACTGCAGATGTAATCAGCCACAGATGAGGTTCATGTACCATTGGCTCATGTCCACAGCAATAGAACTAGGCACCTTCACCTGGCCAAGTTGACACCTGAACCTAACCACCATGGTTTGCTAATGCAATACATAATAAATGAATTGGCTTTTGCAAAGGTGATTTATTAGGTTACTAATTTACAATTCTAAGGCCATGAAATATCCAAATTAAGATATCCAGAGAAAGACATCTGGACTTTGAAGAAAGGCTGCTGGCATCTGGAATGCCCCTGTCAGCTGGGCAGGCACAAGGATGGCATCTGCTGGTCCTTGATCCTGATTTGTTGCATCCAACTTTTGATTCCAGTGGCTTTTTCTCTAAGCATCTGTGGGTTTCACTTAGCTTCTCTGTGGCAAACTCCAGATTTTATTTTAGGTTAGCATCTCCAAATGTCTGTTTCTTGGTTTCATTTCTCTGCTCCCTGTGTCAGCATTTTCAAGGACTCTGGTAAACTACTCAAGACCTACCTTGAACGGGTGGGGGTCACATCTCCATGAAAACAACCTAATCAAAAGATCCCACCTAAGAATAGGTCTGCCCTCACAAAGATTGGTTTAGGATTAAAGAGCATGGCTTTTCTGGGGTACATTACAGTTTCAAACCAGCACACAAAGTAATAATAAGTTTCAAAAATTTAAATAACACTGGGTACAGATAGTTGTTGTTTTTTGTTTTAAAGTAAGACAGGAAATCCAGAAGCCATAGAGGAAAAGAGTGACAGATTTGAAAAAATAAAAATTTTAAAATTATTTCTGCAGTAAAAGACACCATAAATCAAAAGGCAAAAAAAGAGAGAAAAAAATTATCTGAGACAAAGTTAATATTATATGCAGAACTGTTCTAGTATTCCAAAGCTGCCAGCATGCAACATACCAGAGATGGATGGCTCCTAATAAAAGGGGATTTATTTAGTTAAAAATGTATAGTTCTTCAGAGGAAAGGCAGCTAACTTTCAACTGAGGTTCTTATGTGGGAAGGCTCAGGGTGATCTCTGCTGGCCTTCTCTCCAGGCCTCTGGGTTCCAACAACTCTCCCCAGGGTGATTCCTTTCTGCATCTCCAAAGGCCTGGGCTGAGCTGCAAGTGCTGAGATGAGGTCTGCTGAGCTGCTTGGGCTGTGCTATGTTGAACTCTCTCATTTAAGCACCAGCCAATTAAATCAAACATCATTCACTGCAGCAGACACACCTCCTAGCCGACTGCAGATGTAATCAGCAACAGATAAGGTTCACATGCCATTGGCTCATGCCTGCAGCAATAGAACTAGGCACCTTCACCTGGCCAAGTTGACCAAGTTGATCTTTTATTAAGATCATTAATAAAAAATAGAGCAAAAGATTTGAAAAAAGAAATTCACAGAAGAAGAAAGAGAAGTCAGGGTAAGCGTAACCATGACCTATTGCCCAACCTTTTGAGAAAATGGTCATTCAAATAATGAGTGATCACTTCCCACTTACTAGGTTAACAGTCTTTTTGTGATATGATTTTAATGATAACATCCAGACTAGGAGAAAACAGAGTATAAGAAACAGTCTTATGCACCGCTGATTGAAATGTTGCATAGGCAACCTTTCAGGAAAGTAACCTAGGAAAAATCGATTAAGATTTAAATTGTGCACACCCACTGGCAGCTCACTTTTAATAATCTATCCTACTAATTTAGAAGTATCTCTCTATGATGTTATATAGAACATGGTATTTATTGTAGTACTACTTGTGGTGGTGAAACACTGGAAACAAACTGATAGTCCATCGAAAGAGAAGTAGTTGAGAAAATATGGCAAAATAATGCACATCCACGTGATGAACAATTTTTCAGTTCTAAAAAAACAGTTTTCAGTTTTAAAAAGTGTGGAAAGATGGATATCATAGATTAAATGGAAAAGGCAAGTTGAAGTAAAACATGGATAAAAGGCTCCCTATGTGTGAATATATAAATATGTGTGTTTATATGAAGATAGAGAAAATTAGACCCTAACTCATACCTGGGGGTGAGGATGACATAGGGAGAAGATGAGATAACAATATGGCTTATTATTTATACTTCCTTGGTTGGTGCAGGGAACATTACTGCTTTTATCTTGAAAGATGTGGCAGAAATGATAGTTGCCTATCCAACATCCCTTCTCCCCATTTCTCCTGTGATAACTATTCCAACTCAGCTTTTGAAGAGCTCGGGTTGGTGCTACACTAAGACCAAACAGCAGAGTAGGCAGAGAGTTGAGCATGGGTTTTATTGGGACTTACCAATAGGAGAAGATCTTTTCCAGTGGCAGCCATCTGGAAAATGGAAGTCACTGCCCCACAAATGGCAGGGAGTGCAAGGAACAGCTTATGAGGGTTTAGGACAAGGACATCCCATCGGGTGTGAGAATGGAGTTTTAGCAGAGTCTCGTGACACAGGGGTCTGGAGGTGTGTTATCAACAGTGATCAAGGGAGGGGAGCTCCAATGCTTTGTTTATGATCCCATCTGTACATTTTCCCCCCTCTCCCCTGAAGAGGTCTGATGACTTTCAACTTCTGTCCCTGTCACTGAAGGCAGCTTCGTGCAGTAACTTATTCTCAAGATAGAGGGAGGGCCAGGCACTGGGTCTACACAATAACAGAGTCCCCATTGTCACCGAAAATGAAAGACTACATTTTCCCGTTTCTTTTGTTACCATATTTGGCTATATAACAAAGTTCTGGCCAGTGGGATGTGATGTATTAGATGTGTCATGTGAGACTTCCAAAGGAATCCTTAAAAGGGAGAAGGTGAGTCCTTCTTTTTTTCTTGCCTGTTGCCTGGAATGTGGAGTTAATGGCTAGAGCACTAGCAGACACCTTATACCATGAGGTAACCCACAGGATATTAGAGTGGGAAGAAAACAGGAGCCTCAATTCCTATTGACACTAGGCTACTTGACCCTGGACTTGCTTTATGTGGAGAGAAATACTTCTATCTTGATTCAACTGTTTTTAGTTTGTGGTCTTGTGTAATATGTGACAATCTTCATCTTAAATAATGCAAAAGAAAGAGTCCAATAAAGCATTTACCAAAAGAAAAAAAAAGGCGGCCCTGTTGACCATTTTCCATTTTCCCTTCATCCTGAGAGTGGGAATGGAGATACGGTATCTGAAACCTTCTAGGCAGATATTTAAGGTCTGAAATTGGAGCTAAGTGTTCCAAAGTTATACAGTCCTGAAAAAATTATCCATGGTTACTCACCCTAATTTAAAATCTTCCCTCAACCATCTGATACACTGTACTAGCGTTCATCCTAGAATTCGTACATATTTCCAATTCCTCCACTGATGTTTTGCCTTTTTGTAATCAAATCTTTTATTATCAAAAAGTTCCCAAGTCAAAAAACAAAAAAGTTCCCCAGGTCACAACATATTTTCTCTATGGGTTGCAATATTTCCTGCACATATGTTTTTCAGTAAAATGATCAATGTGTGAAAACCCATCTGGGTTTCTGCAATGCATTGGAAGCTACCCATGGCAGAGAACCTCTTTTGTGGCATGTGTGAAATCTGCCTTTCTCTATAAACATTCTTCTGAAACATGACACTCTGCCCGTATGTCCATTTTATATATGGTATTCAGTATGCTGGGAAATTTGGAGAATTAAAATTAAAGCAAAACAATTGGGTGGGCAATAGTGATCCAGTGGCAGAGTTCTTGCCTGCCATGCCGGAGACCCGGGTTCAATTCCCAGTGCCTGCCCATGCAAAAAATTAAATTAAATTAAATTAAAACATGATTTTTAAGTAGCATTCCATGGTGAAGAAAGGGCTCTCCTTGTGAAACGATGTTCAGGGACTTTCTTGACTGGCTTTTCCCCTGGACATAACTAAAGCATGATGCTATTGAGTTTTAAGTAGCTTCCATCCCTATATGAAAAGTTAGCTTGGCACAGAGTTTGGCCGTGTCTTGACAAAGGAAATTAAGCAGGACAAGGTGGCTAGTTTTTTGTTTTTTTTTTTTTTAATATTTTCATTGAGAATGCTTCACACACAGTCCATACATGGTGCGCAATCAGTGGCTCACAATATCATCACATAGTTGTGTATTCATTGCCATAGTCATTTTTAGAACATTTGCATCACTCCAGAAAAAGAAATAAAAAGAACTCATACATCCGTGACCCCTTTCCCCTCCCTCTCATTGACCACTAGTATTTCAATCTACCCATTTTTTTACCCTTAGGATGGCTGTTTTGAAAAAATCAATCAAAATCTCTTGAAATTGATCACACACAAAAAAAATCCACATCAATGGCACAAGACTAGTCATCTTTATAAATAAATTCATTTCAGTCCTTGACTCTGAGGTGCTGTGCATGTGGACAAAGTAAGGTGTCTTTCTGAATTTGACCACCTGTAGTTTACTTTCATAATGTATGGGGCAGAAAGTAGCCAGAGCTGACATATTCTACCAGTATCTTAGATTTATGTTTCAGTTGCCATCTTGAAACGGTACAATGGCTGGTGGCCTTTCTGATTTTGTTTTTTGCCATAGCCTGTATGTTTTTTAAGTATATAATTCAGTAATTTTTAGAATACTCACAAAATTGTGCCATCATTACTACTAATTCCAGAACATTCTTATCATCCCCCCCTAAAACCATGCCTTTTAGTAGTCACTCACTGCCCAGTCCACCCACCCCCTGTCCCCAGGCAACCATTCACCTGGATTCTGACTCTGGACTCACAGACCCTGAACCTTCCTTGTAAAGAGAACACACAGCATGTGATCTTTCATGCCTGGCTTCTCTCACTTAGCATAATGTTTTCACGTTGCAGCCGTGTTGTAGCATGCTTCAGTACTTCATTCTTTATGTGCCCTGCTAGTTTTTTTTTATTAATTAAAGAAAAAAAAGAAATTAACACAACATTTAGAAATCATTCCATTCTACATATGCAATCAGTAATTCTTAACATCATCACATAGATGCATGATCATCATTCCTTAGTACATTTGCATCGATTTAGGAAAAGAACTAGCAAAACAACAGAAAAAGATATAGAATGTTAATATAGAGAAAAAAATAAAAATAATAATAATAGTAAAAAAAAGAAAAGGAAAAAGAAAAAAAAGACAAACAAACAAACAGACAAAAAAAAAACCTATAGCTCACATGCAGCTTCATTCAGTGTTTTAACATGATTACTTTACAATTACGTATTATTATACTGTCCATTTTTGAGTTTTTGTATCTAGTCCTGTTGCACAGTCTGTATCCCTTCAGCTCCAATTACTCATTATTTTACCCTGTTTCTAACTCCTGCTGGACTCTGTTACCAATGACATATTCCAAGTTTATTCTCGAATGTCGGTTCACATCACTGGGACCATACAGTATTTGTCCTTTAGCTTTTGGCTAGACTCACTCAGCATAATGTTCTCTAGGTCCATCCATGTTATTACTTGCTTCATAAGTTTATTCTGTCTTAAAGCTGCATAATATTCCATCGTATGTATATACCACAGTTTGTTTAGCCACTCGTCTGTTGATGGACATTTTGTCTGTTTCCATCTCTTTGCAATTGTAAATAACGCTGCTATAAACATTGGTGTGCAAATGTCCGTTTGTGTCTTTGCCCTTAAGTCCTTTGAGTAGATACCTAGCAATGGTATTGCTGGGTCGT
Organism: Tamandua tetradactyla; assembly: GCF_023851605.1. Classification (NCBI taxonomy): domain Eukaryota; kingdom Metazoa; phylum Chordata; class Mammalia; order Pilosa; family Myrmecophagidae; genus Tamandua; species Tamandua tetradactyla. Next base: position 171,584,542 of record NC_135333.1, read on the forward strand.
ATGGCAATTCTATATTCAGCTTTTTGAGGAACCGCCAAACTGCCTTCCACAGTGGTTGCACCATTTGACATTTCCACCAACAGTGGATAAGTGTGCCTCTTTCTCCGCATCCTCTCCAGCACTTGTCATTTTCTGTTTTGTTGATAATGGCCATTCTGGTGGGTGTGAGATGATATCTCATTGTGGTTTTGATTTGCATTTCTCTAATGGCCAGGGACATTGAGCATCTCTTCATGTGCCCTTTGGCCATTTGTATTTCCTCTTCTGAGAGGTGTCTGTTCAAGTCTTGTAATTGGGTTGGCTGTCTTTTTGTTGTTGAGTTGGACAATCTCTTTATAAATTCTGGATACTAGACCTTTATCTGATATGTCATTTCCAAATATTGTCTCTCACTGTGTAGGCTGTCTTTCTACTTTCTTGATGTAGTTCTTTGGTGCACAAAAGTGTTTAATTTTGAGGAGCTCCCATTTATTTATTTCCTTCTTCAGTGCTCTTGCTTTAGGTTTAAGGTCCATAAAACCACCTCCAATTGTTAGTTTCATAAGATATCTCCCTACATTTTCCTCTAACTGTTTTATGATCTTAGACCTAATGTTTAGATCTTTGATCCATTTTGAGTTAACTTTCGTATAAGGTGTGAGATACGGGTCTTCTTTCATTCTTTTGCATATGGATATCCAGTTCTCTAGGCACCATTTATTGAAGAGACTGTTCTGTCCCAGGTGAGTTGGCTTGACTGCCTTATCAAAGATCAAATGTCCATAGATGAGAGGGTCTATATCTGAGCACTCTATTCAATTCCATTGGTCGATATATCTATCTTTATGCCAATACCATGCTGTTTTGACCACTGTGGCTTCATAATATGCCTTAAAGGCAGGCAGCGCGAGACCTCCAGCTTCGTTTTTTTTCCTCAAGATGTTTTTAGCAATTCGGGGCACCCTGCCCTTCCAGATAAATTTGCTTATGGTTTTTCTATTTCTGAAAAATAAGTTGTTGGGATTTTGATTGGTATTGCATTGAATCTGTAAATCAATTTAGGTAGGATTGACATCTTAACTATATTTAGTCTTCCAATCCATGAACATGGTATGCCCTTCCATCTATTTAGGTCTTCTGTGATTTCTTTTAACAGTTTTTTGTAGTTTTCTTTATATAGGTTTTTTGTCTCTTTAGTTAAATTTATTCCTAGGTATTTTATTCTTTTAGTTGCAATTGTAAATGGGATTCGTTTCTTGATTTCCCCCTCAGCTTGTTCATTACTAGTGTATAGAAATGCTACAGATTTTTGAATGTTGATCTTGTAGCCTGCTACTTTGCTGTACTCATTTATTAGCTCTAGTAGTTTTGTTGTGGATTTTTCTGGGTTTTCGATGTATAGTATCATATCGTCTGCAAACAGTGAAGTTTTACTTCTTCCTTTCCAATTTTGATGCCTTGTATTTCTTTTTCTTGTCTAATTGCTCTGGCTAGAACCTCCAACATGATGTTGAATAATAGTGGTGATAATGGACATCCTTGTCTTGTTCCTGATCTTAGGGGGAAAGTTTTCAATTTTTCCCCATTGAGGATGATATTAGCTGTGGGTTTTTCATATATTCCCTCTATCATTTTAAGGAAGTTCCCTTGTATTCCTATCCTTTGAAGTGTTTTCAACAGGAAAGGATGTTGAATCTTGTCAAATGCCTTCTCTGCATCAATTGAAATGATCATATGATTTTTCTGCTTTGATTTGTAGATATGGTGTATTACATTAATTTATTTTCTTATGTTGAACCATCCTTGCATACCTGGGATGAATCCTACTTGGTCATGATGTAAAATTCTTGTAATGTGTTGCTGGATTCGATTTGCTAGAATTTTATTGAGGATTTTTGCATCTATATTCATTAGAGAGATTGGTCTGTAGTTTTCTTTTTTTGTAATATCTTTGCCTGGTTTTGGTATGAGGGTGATGTTGGCTTCATAGAATGAATTAGATAGTTTTCCCTCCACTTCGATTTTTTTGAAGAGTTTGAGGAGAGTTGGTACTAATTCTTTCTGGAATGTTTGATAGAATTCACATGTGAAGCCGTCTGGTCCTGGACTTTTCTTTTTAGGAAGCTTTTGAATGACTAATTCAATTTCTTTACTTGTGATTGGTTTGTTGGGGTCATCTATTTCTTCTTGAGTCAAAGTTGGTTGTTCATGTCTTTCCAGGAACCCGTCCATTTCATCTAAATTGTTGTATTTATTAGCGTAAAGTTGTTCATAGTATCCTGTTATTACCTCCTTTATTTCTGTGCGGTCAGTAGTTATGTCTCCTCTTCCATTTCTGATCTTATTTATTTGCATCCTCTCTCTTCTTCTTTTTGTCAATCTTGCTAAGGGCCCATCAATCTTATTGATTTTCTCATGGAACCAACTTCTGGTCTTATTGATTTTCTCTATTGTTTTCATGTTTTCAATTTCATTTATTTCTGCTCTAATCTTTGTTATTTCTTTCCTTTTGCTTGCTTTGGGATTAGTTTGCTGTTTTTTCTCCAGTTCTTCCAAGTGGACAGTTAATTCCTGCATTTTTGCCTTTTCTTCTTTTCTGATATAGGCATTTAGGGCAATAAATTTCCCTCTTAGCACTGCCTTTGCTGCGTCCCATAAGTTTTGATATGTTGTGTTTTCGTTTTCATTTGCCTCGAGGTATTTACTAATTTCTCTTGCAATTTCTTCTTTGACCCACTCGTTGTTTAAGAGTGTGTTGTTGAGCCTCCACATATTTGTGAATTTTCTGGCCCTCCGCCTATTATTGATTTCTAACTTCATTCCTTTTTGATCCGAGAAAGTGTTGTGTATGATTTCAATCTTTTTAAATTTGTTAAGACTTGCTTTGTGACCCAGCATATGGTCTATCTTTGAGAATGATCCATGAGCACTTGAGAAAAAGGTGTATCCTGCTGTTGTGGGATGTAATGTCCTATAAATGTCTATTAAGTCTAGCTCCTTTATAGTAATATTCAGATTCTCTATTTCTTTATTGATCCTCTGTCTAGATGTTCTGTCCATTGATGAGAGTGGTGAATTGAAGTCTCCAACTATTACGGTATATGTGTCTATTTCCCTTTTCAGTGTTTGCAGTGTATTCCTCACATATTTAGGGGCATTCAGTTCGGTGCATAAATATTTATGATTGTTATGTCTTCTTGTTTAATTGTTCCTTTTATTAGTAGATAGTGTCCTTCTTTGTCTCTTTTAACTGTTTTACATTTGAAGTCTAATTTGTGGGATATTAGTATAGCCACTCCTGCTCTTTTCTGGTTGTTATTTGCATGAAATATCTTTTCCCAACCTTTCACTTTCAACCTATGTTTATCTTTGGGTCTAAGATGTGTTTCCTGTAGACAGCATACAGAAGGATCCTGTTTTTCAATCCATTCTGCCAGTCTATGTCTTTTGATTGGGGAATTCAGTCCATTAACATTTAGTGTTATTAATGTTTGGATAATATTTTCCTCTACCATTTTGCCTTTTGTATTATGTACATCATATCTGATTTTCCTTCTTTCTACACTCCTCTCCATACCTCTCTCTTCTGTCTTTTCGTATCTGACTCTAGTGCTCCCTTTAATATTTCTTGCAGAGCTGGTCTCTTAGTCACAAATTCTCTCAATGACTTTTTGTCTGAGAATGTTTTAATTTCTCCCTCATTTTTGAATGACAATTTTGCTGGATATAGAAGTCTTTGTTGGCAGTTTTTCTCTTTTAGTAATTTAAATATATCATCCCACTGTCTTCTAGCTTCCATGGTTTCTGCTGAGAAATCTACACATAGTCTTATTGGGTTTCCCTTGTATGTGATGGATTGTTTTTCTCTTGCTGCTTTCAAGATCCTCTCTTTCTCTTTGACCTCTGACATTCTAACTCGTAAGTGTCTTGGAGAACGCCTATTTGGGTCTATTCTCTTTGGGGTGCGCTGCACTTCTTGGATCTGTAATTTTAGGTCTTTCATAAGAGTTGGGAAATTTTCAGTGATAATTTCTTCCATTAGTTTTTCTCCTCCTTTTCCCTTCTCTTCTCCTTCTGGGACACCCACAACACGTATATTTGTGCCGTTCAAATTGTCCTTCAGTTCCCTGATCCCCTGTTCAAATTTTTCCATTCTTTTCCCTATAGTTTCTGTTTGTTTTTGGACTTCGGATGTTCCATCCTCCAAATCACTAATTCTATCTTCTGTCTCTTTAAATCTATCATTGTAGGTATCCATTGTTTTTTCCATCTTTTCTACTTTGTCCTTCACTTCCATAAGTTCTGTGATTTGTTTTTTCAGTTTTTCTATTTTTTCTTTTTGTTCAACCCATGTCTTCTTCATGTCCTCCCTCAATTTATCGATTTCGTTTTTGAAGAGGTTTTCCATTTCTGTTCGTATATTCAGCATTAGTTGTCTCAGCTCCTGTATCTCATTTGAACTATTGGTTTGTTCCTTTGACTGGGTCATATTTTCAATTTTCTGAGCATGATCCGTTATCTTCTGCTGGCGTCTGGGCATTTAGTCAGATTTCCCTGGGTGTTGGACCCAACAGGTTGAAAGATTTTTCTGTGAAATCTCTGGGTTCTGTTTTTCTTATCCTGCCCAGTAGGTGGCGCTCGTGGCACTCGTTTGTCTGCGTGTCCCACCAGTAAAAGGTGCTGTGGGTCCTTTAGCTTTGGAAAACTCTCGCCGTGGGGAAGGTTCGCCAGCCGAAGCAGCTTGGAAGAGTGCCAATCCCAATCTCCCAGCCAGCCCGGGGATCCAAACGCGGGGAGGGTTGCCGGCCGCCCCAGCCCAGGAGAGCGCCCGTCCGAATCTCCTAGCCGGCCCGGGGCGCCAAGCATGACGGGAGGGCGCCAGCTCCCGCAGCCCGGGGGAGTGCACCGTTCCCAGCCGGACCAGGAAGCCACGTGTTTGGAAGGGACCCCGGTCACCATTCTCCGCGGCCTGGGGATCTCCGATTCAATTCTCCCAGTTGGTCCAGGGGGCCGCGCGTGGGGGGGGGTGCCAGCCGCTGCGGCTTGAGGGGACCGCCTGCCCAATTCTCCCAGCCGGCCCGGGAAGGAGGGAGGGAGGGCCTCCGGCCGCCTGCCGCTCCGGCCCGGGGAAGCCCGCGCCCCTCGGCGATCTCACCGGAGCGGGTTCTCCCAGCCAGTCAGCCATTCCAGAATGGGGCACGCTGTCTTTTTGATCTCTGTTTGGCTCCAGGAGCTGTTCTGTATCATTTCTACTCCCCTAGTAGCTGTTCTGGAGGAAGAATTAGCCAACACAACCCGACTCCTCCGCTAGCTGCAATCTGACCGCGTTGATCTTCCTCTTTTATTTAGTTTTGGTGCTTCTAGTTTGCAAGCACAATTCTTCGTGAAGGAAAAGTATCTTAAAGCCAAATAAAGTGAAGTTACTGACTTGAAGGGCAGGTACTCTTAGAAATTTTGTTCTTGTTTGCAAGCTATTTCGTGATTTCATCTTCGACTTTGCCTGTTCTTCTCGCCTGAATACGTTATATACTTTTGCACCCAACTATAGAGTAGCCCACAATCACAGTCCACAAACTTTAAAATCAAAACCAAATAGGGCTTAAGCTATGCCGAAGAATTGTGCTCAACCCTTCTAGTGGCTGGCGGGGATCACACAGTGAAATATGACGAGCTAGCAGGAAAGCAGGATCCGTGGCACGTAAGTTACAGAATTTAGGAAAAACATAACGCCGGCTCTGCATACTAAAACTCACTGAGAACATGCAGTTCGCTACGACTCTTCAAAGTGTGAATAGCGTGTTTACTGAATTGATTCATCAGAGGGAGCAGTTTCCCAGATCGCCTGACCCTACGTCCCCTTTCCTCTTCTCAAATTCCCATGCCTTTTCCTCAAAATCCTTTCCTGCCGGCCAACAGAAACTTGCTTGGCACAACGTCTTCACCTATACTGAGTCTTCAGTTTCTTGCAGGAAGTACAAATCCAAGCGGTGAAGAAAGCCAGCGCGTCCCGAGATGGTCCCAAAGGCTCCTGAAAGTGCAAGACCTGAGGAGGCATCTGACTCTAAGGGGACGCCTTAAAATGGCGCAATTTGAAACAAAATCCTTGGCTATTCCGATAAATCAGCAAGCACCCTCCGCACAAGTTTCGGTCGTTACCCTGCCGGGGTCGCCACCAAACCAGAGAAGCCGCCCTTGAGGATACAGAACACCACGTGACCCTCTACCCGAGCGCGACGCGGACCCCACGCCACTCAGCATGAATCCTGTACTGCAGATCCCCTCAGGGCGGGACCCTTCACAGGCAGCCTCCCAGCACCAACCCCCTCGCACCAGCTCGGCTCACGCGCACCCAGACACCCCCTGCTAGTTTTTTAAAGGACATGTCTTGATAAAAGGTAAATGCGTAGTATTCCATAATAGAAACCTTCACTATGTTTGGAGGAGAAAATAAGACAACATATTCAATGTGGAAATTTGACTTGGCACTTGACATATTAATAAAAAATAAGATGTAAATATAATAAAGTTCAAAAATAAAATCCAATAATTAAGACCCGATAAAGATGAAGAGCTAATGAGAGCATAAAAATTATCTGAAAGATATTTTTTACTTTCTAATCTTAGCAGAATTAAGGTATATGTTGATTTAGCATATCCTGATTTGTAATTTACTTTAGTTTTTTTTAATAAAAGGATATTTATTCTTTGTGTTTATTGGTTTCATAAAAGTACCATCATTAACTTAATGATGCCTCTATGCCTACATATTTAGATTGTTTCTATTTTGCTACCATAGTATTCAATCTGATAATCATCTTTGAAAATCTGTTTTTCTCAATTACCAATTGTTTCCTTAGGTTACAATACAGAAGTGGAATTAACTGGATCAAAAACTCTTGGTAAGTATTGCCAATTGACAAGCAAGAAATTTATATCAAGCTAAGCTCTCACTAACAATCTAAAAAGACTGCCCCACTCATTTCATTTTTCCTGTTTTGACCACTTCCTCGGTCTTTGCTGAGACTGGTAAAATATGTACTTACATGTATATGAGTGTGTATGTGTGTATATAGTGTCATTTCTTTTGTTTTTATGATAAATTCTGAAATTAAATGTTTTTAAAACATTCTACATACTACTTAATATTCATATTTATATATTATTCACATGTACAAACATTCAGATACTCTCATCTGTGCTTTATGCCAGCTTAGTGTCGTTTAATGTTCTTTTTTCTAACCAACATTTTATGTATCAAGATATGACTGCATTTTTCTTTTATGACTGCATTTTTTTTGTCCTATATATCGCAAATATTTTCCCAGCATCTTTTTTCCTATTTTCTGGTTTTCCAGTGTAAATTATTTTGGTCAAGTTTTCAGAAATAGCCTAGTTACAAGCAAATTTAATTTTTCAATCAAGAACCCATGTCAATTAAAGATCACTTAGGTATTCTGGCTACCATATAAAGGGGATAAATATTTTGACAAATACTACTTGAGCATCCAAGTTTTATAATTTATTCGCGTTTTAGGAATGGACCCACCTGTGTGATATCTGATTTGCTTTAATGTTTACCACCGAGCAAGCTTTTTGCCCTCCTGAGCCGGCATATGCACGCGTCAGGCAGAAAGAGAGGAACAAGAGGAGCACGAGGCTGCAGCTGAATTTAGAAAGTCAGAGGTGCTCGCATCAGCCACATGAGATGGACAGGAGATTCCTTCCAGTAGGCATGAGAGCAGAGCGCAGACAACAGATGTGGGAAAAGTCCTCGTGGCCATAAAGCCCCAGCATCTTCCCTCTGCAGGAGGGGAGGTGCCAACGTGATTGACATCCCGAGGCAGGATAAAAGCCCGGGGTTTGCCCCCCACTGCTTGTCACCCTGACCAACACCATCTCTCCGCCGCTCGTGGGGTTTCTGTCAACTAGCACTGCAGGGGAGAAAACGCTTTGGAAAATAACATTTACTTGTGGCCATGCCAGAGCCCACTGCGAAAGAGGGTAAGACTCATCCGTAAATCTTTTTGTTGTACTTTTTAATAAAGTTTGTTTATTTGTTGTTTTTGAACCAACATCCATTGTTTTTAGACAGAATATATAATGTCAATCCACTGATTTAAAGAAAAGTTCCTTTAGAGTAAAAAGGACAGAGGAAATACATAGGAAGAGTGTAAGCAACTAAAAAAGTTTATCTAATTATATTTTATGCAGGGATACTGACAAAAATTATCAAATTAGAATTTTATCATTCAATCTCAAGGGATCCTTAAAGTGTAATTTCAGGATGTTAATTGACAACAGTGAGCAGGTTGCATTTTAAAGCAAATTTTCTGAGGTTCAATCAGAAAATTTTCACCATGTGTTTGCAATGTTGGGGAGGGAACTTGGAAAGTTTCCTTACATGTTTAATAAATTTGATCAAGATTTCATAAAGGAATTTGTGACAATATTTCAGGATTTGTTGTATTTTTTCATGGAAAGACATTTAAAACATACAGATGCATGATTTTTTTTGCTTTTGTCAGTGTTTTTAGAGCTTCGGTTATTAAATACTTGCCTGGGAAGAAAATCAAACAGCTGGGTGGGTAAAAGAGAATACTTCTGGATATCACTGATAAATTATGTTCTTTCAGAAGTTTTCTGAAGATAATTTCATAATATGTAAACTTTTAAAAATAATTATGTATAAAACATGGACATAGTCTTCATTAGAAGAATATTTCCTCCAATAAAAAAGTTTCTCCTTTCTATAAGAAAAAGATTTGAATGGTATTTTAAAACTAACAAATAAATTAGAATTAGTCGTTACTAAAATTACTAATGGAAATCCCAAATTAATAGCACAAGTATATTAAGCGTTTTTTCGAATGGAAATATCTTAAAGCAATGTCATTTTATTCTCATTAGTTTTCATTAGTATTCTCTGAGCTTTTATTTTTCATTCCTGCAACTGAAAGCACACACAAAGATGAACAGAGGACGTGAAAGTAGTATTTAGTGTTTCAGCTTTGTTTTTGATCTTCAAAAATTATTTCTAGCCATTATTTTGAAGATCATTGACAAAGATGCTACACACTGAGCTCAAATTTGAAACAGTAACCAAATTATCAAAAGCCTTTTTAGTGTATTTTCTTTATGGAATTAAGTAACCAGTGTTGACAGGCTATGGTGATCGGTTTACACATTGGCTTTACTTAGCGGCCGAGGCCACTGGCAGATGAAGTCTTCTACCCAAAATAACCGCACCAAATGTGGGCATTAATAGGGGGACTTAATCCCGACTCCAGCCCCTGCTGAAGTGCCTTATTTGCAATGCAAATGATTTACTTATCTATCCAAGTGTCCGTCTCATTTGATCTGTCACTTGACTAGCCTCTTTAAGACTTACTTGGTTTGGGTGCAATGAACTCTGTTTCCTCACCAAGGGACACACTATTGTTTCAGTTATCCTGAATTTAGTGGACGATTCTGCATTTGTCATTTTAAAGCCCAATTGAAAATGACAAGAAAGCTGAAGACCTAATAAAAAGGTGACAGGCTGTGGAGCCTATAAAGCTAATTGAATTATTCTCACTGCTAGATGCTATGAAGTTTTACTTTTGCCTGACGCTTGAATCTGATCCATTCTACTTTTAGAAAGAATGACATTTTAGAGCTACAAAGTGAAATATATACCTTTAACTTTGGGTCCCCAATATATATTTCTTTTCCTTTTGGATAAATTGACATGGATACCAGTCTCTATTACCTTCTTTGCTATAATAGCACGGTTGACACACTGTGTACGAGTCCCTTTTCCCCCCTTGTCCCCCCACTCCCACCCAAGGACAGTAATTTTATACCCATAGATTCTTTCATTAGTTTAAATTTGGATGGTGGGGAGTAGGGGTAAATATATATATACTGATATATTTAAATTTCTTTGAGAAAGTGCAGGGATTTTTGTTGCCTTACCAGAATAAGTAATTCATGAAGGAATAAAACTTTGAAGACATTTCCTGATGAAATTGCATTTTGCTGTTGTTTCCATGAGAAGAGTAAGGAATATGGCAATATGGAGTTGACTCTCCTGGCCCTTGCTGTGACTTTTCACTGGGATTGGTTTTGGTCTTTAGAAGCATCCTTCAAAACCCAGCCCCAAGAATAAGACAAGCCACCAGACCAGTCCTTCAGGGTCATTTGAAATGACCTGCAGAAACCAGAAGCACCTGGCAACTTCTCAAAAGAGGCTGGGTTTTCATCCCTGAAGGTGAAGGTGGGCAGACTGCCGGCCTACAGTGCTCTAGTTCTAGGAGCTTTGCGTTGGGTCTTGGGAGTGCTGCTCCCTCTAAGGGGGGAGGAAGGACAGGCACCATTTTGGTCCTCCAGGATAAAGCCTAACAATTAGTCACCAGCCCTTTCTAAGGCTCTTGGAAATATTTTGGGAATCCCAGTAACATCTCCTGGAGGAAAAAAAAATGTTGTTTTTAGGGACCAGCCCCTTTCCATCCCCCTCCTCTCCGCCTTCCTCAATCGTGTAGTTATTCTTCGGAAAACTGTGATTTGTACTGTCAGTTCCAGAAAGAAAAACAGGCTTATCTTATACTTGGAATTCATGCAGACCTGAGGCCTGGTCAATTTAAGTTAGTCCAATCAAATGGTGTGAGAGAAGAGGGTCCGGGGGGAAGCTGCACTGTGGGAATCTCCCAGAGCGCCTTACTGATGCTTCGTTTATGCATCAACTGTTAATTGAGCAACCAACGCGCTGGCCGTGGGGCTTCGAAGATGCAGCCAGCACCGCCTCTCCCTGAAGCCCTCCGGCTCCATTGTCCCTGGGCTCTGCCACATAAAGGAGGCACCTTCTGCTCGAAATTCCTCTTTTCCTGTCAAAAAGTAATCTTATCAAAGTGAAATTTAAAAATTGCAATCGATTTCCTTCTGCGGTAGAATCGCTAATCGTTTAAAATCGTTTAAAATCGCTAATTGTTAAAAAATGCATTGCAGAGCCATGCAAATGCTCTGCAATGCATTTTTTTAAAAAAGGATTTTCTCAGAATTTTTCTCTCTGCAGTATATGGGGATTAAAACTGTAAAACCCAGTTCTTGAAAATACTTAGACAATCGTGAATTGTCACATACTACAGAACCCAGAGCATTTTTCTTCTAAAACCCTGAGCTGACATGAATTTCACTTTTTGTTCTGTGATATACCAGGCCCTGTTGCATTTTATGTATTAAACTCGTAGGGAGAAGGCAAAAAAAATTGGTGCCTATGGGCCATCCAAACCACCCTGGCAGAGTCAGCGTCCTTTCCTCATCTTCCATGTAAGATTCCTTCCTGAAAATTCAAAACGGTGGCAAAGCGTGGGCTCATTTATGACCATGAGTTTTGAGGGGCTCTCGGCTCATTCCAGAAATCACAGCCCTGGTGTTCTAGCGGGAGGCGCCTGCTGCCCCGGAGGGCGGCATCCACCGTCTTCTCCTCGCCGCCTTAGGTCTTTTCCAGCGCGGATAGGCGGGAGGGGGCCATCGAGAACGGTTTCTTTCCGGCCATGGGGGCTTCCCCCCTTTCTATATCTTTCCTTCTTGGTGGGCGGGGATCGACCTCACGCCCCCCTCCCGCGAGGCCCGGAACCCGTGCGAAGGCGGAGCGGCCGCCACTACCTTTCGCCTGGAGGCTGAGTCATGGGCAGAGAAGGGCCCCGCGGGGGGCGGGGGGCGGGGGGGGGCGGCCTGCCTGGGGTCCCTCCCCGCCCCCGCGTCCCACCTGCGCCACACCCACCGCCGGTCCCAAGCGCCAGCATTAATTTGTCTTCAGAACAGTTTTCTTTTATAGAGAATATCACTTTCATGCCAAATTGAGGAAATGCTAACAGTTTGTTTGGAGTTGGGGAATAGAATGGGGGAGGATGGCAGAGGTTTTATTTTCTCAAGGGCAACTGTTCTCCTCCTAGCTCCATTTAGGCCTAGTGGAGGATTTGGGTGAGGAAGAAAATGTATGCATGGATGCCACTATATGTACATGTATGTGCGTGTGTGTGAACACCGCTATACCGTTGTACTTCTATACGTGCCTGGGAAAAGCATCGCCGTGCTCTTTGGGAACTTTATGGCATAAATGTGAGCGCCCTGGTGTGAGGACTGCGCTGGGCAAGTGCACCCTGGAGGGCTCAGCGCTTGGCCGTGTCACTCCTTTTCAGTGACCTGCTTTTATGACTGCCCGTACTGCACCTGTTAGGAAGATAAATAAAGGACTGGCCAATTCTTTCCTCTCAAGCGTCCTAAATATATCGCCTTAAAAAACCTTTGGAAGACAAGATGTATCCTTGCTTCTCATCCAGAAAATCTAAAGAAGTCTCGCTCTCGTTTTCAGGCCCTGAAAGTCACAGCAATGAAGTCAGGGGTTAGGAGTTCACAGGACAGGACCAGCCCTGAGGTCAGGCTTTCTGGAGGGGCCAGGGCAGGGGAGAAAGGGAAAGAAGCACTTGCGAGCTGTTACCCTCTCAAGGGCTCGCTTTATTTCGGCCATGAGACGCAGCGCTTAAACATTTTATTTTAGGTTCTTTGTGTACACACAGAGTTTTCTTATTGATGCAATTGCAAAGTCTTCCGGGATCCACCACAAATGTTGGAACAAGTTACCGAGGCTGACATTGCTTTTAAAAAATGCCTGGGCACCCACAAATAAATTACTGTTCCTTCAAAAACTTAACTGAATATGAAACAATGTTCTTGCAATACTTCTGTAGACAAATGTATTCTCTTTTGACGATTTTAGAGAATTGTTGGAGGAGGCTGCTGTTTAAGGAAATTATGGCTATTGCTTTTATTATCCTAGAAGGCATGTTTTTGTTATTTTTGCTTAAATTTCTTATGCTCGTTTTATGTAGCTTTTATTTGAACACAGAGAAATGAATTATTATTATTATTATTAATTACTATTTCTATCTGTCTACTTCCTTAATGGCATATGAAACCTATAGGAGATGCAAAATCACCTTGGCAGCCAGTTACCCCTGTGGGTAATTCTAGACTCATCTCTAGACATGTGTGTGTCAGATGATAAAGTCAGAATTAGAGCCCTAAAATGAGTAAAACATTTTTTAATTTCATATGTGCGTTTGATGGGATGTGGCCCCTTCCTCTTTGTTTTGATTCCATGTCCATTCTTGATGGGCGTGGGTGACTTTTATGGAGTCATTGGTTTATTCAGAGTACTGAACCCTGGGGAAACTCAATAAATGTGCAGAAAAGTACTTACTGAATTACAGTGTTTAGAATTGTCATGAGGTAGCTGTTGTTTATTCCAAAGCTGTTTCCTAAAATTTGAGAGCAGAGTGATTAAGGAAGATGGAACTGTGAAAAAGACGTAAAGAAGACATTATCATTAACTTTCTAAACATATGCAAATGACCTCAGCCACAAAGCAGGGCACCTGTCCAGCAGCTTGTCACAAGGACAGGGCCCAGCAAACCAAAGTGACGCTACTGGGTCATGGCACCAAGTCCGCTCCATGTAGATGGTCCAGGCTTAATTTGCAAATAGTCCATCTGTTTTGGAGCCCCATGGATAAACAATAAGCCTAATTTCAGGGATGATGTTCCCAGCGCTGGGACAGATGAGTTATGCACTTTTATATGCATTTCAAGAGAAAAGCTTCAGATTCTATCAAGCTGGGGCATGAAGTGGTCAATCTGAAAGAGGGAAAGGCCAAGGTCATTTAATCACCTGCTTATTTCTCTCTCTCAAATAAGTTCACAGAAAACTAGCTGTCATATGATTTTCTTATAAGCCTTTCAATCAGCTTTCAAGACTGAATCAACTTCAGTAAGACTTTTGCCCTTTTTATGCTCCCTTAGGAATCCTTTCATAGGCCAATTTGGCATGTCGATACAATTTCTAAAATTATGGTTAATAATATGTCAGGTGTTAGATCTAATAATGTTACTTTATTCATCTTTTGACTTGTACTTTAGATACTTACCAGAATCCAGGGCTAAAATTTTTTCTTTCTTCTCTAATATCATCCAAATCTTCCTCTAAATAGCAACAAATCTCTTTTAAGTTCATCTGGAATCCTTTGCTTGGAGCCGGCAATAGCCTTGGCTTTCTGTAAAAAATTTATATCTTTTGGAACAGAATGCTCTCCTTATAATTAAAAATGTGCCAACTTGTCCAGTTCTACGTTTTAATTTCTCTTGGTTTTGAGTTAGATAACTTTAGGAGCATTCTGTATATAGTATGTGTTTCAGCTTTTTCTTTATAATATTAATAATAAAAAATATTCATTAAACATACTGACATAAAGTACACTATTTATAGGGCATTCTAGACAGGTCAAATTCCAGTTGTACCATGTCCTGAATTATTCATATGCTGTAGGTTTTCTCATCTAAAAGATGTGAGTAATAACAGTACCTAACTTACCTTTGTAAAAATTAATGAGATGAATCATGTAAAGCTGTCATTAGAGGGCCTAACACAAGAAAGGGCTTAAAAATTTTCCTTCTAAAGCAGCAAACTCAGAAATCTTATCTGCCATAAGGTGTTGGATGCCTCCTATTTAATATGAATTTTGAGGGCATTTCTGTCAATGCAAAGCACGTAGCAAGCACTGGCCATCTCCTTGCTCGGTGGTGATATAAACCAGAATGGTTTCTATTATTATCATAACCTTGCCATGACCATGGGTATTTTCTTTTTCTTTTTTTTTTTTTTTTTTTTTTTTTACTTATGGTGAACCATCTCAGCTTCTGTCTACGGGAGCTCAGATAACACGGGAAGGGTGGTCTCCAGGGCCTCTGTTATGTCCCTGCTGGAATGTGTCCCTTCCAGCTGGGGGACTGCAGTTGTCCGACAGAGGACGGGAGCCCGGTGCTCCTCCACCGTGCTGCGGGGCACAGCCTTTCCCACTTGGACCAAAACAGGGTCGAGTTTGTGGCTGTTTCCCCCGCCGAGGCTAGAAGGCTTGGGCTTATTGCACGTTCAGATTTCTTTTCCCAACGGAGATGTTTCTGGTAGGTGGGGCCTCCCTCTGGTCTGAATTTCTCTGGGATAACCCTGCGAAGCACTCTCCAAGGCCGCATATGGAGACGGTGGTTGATTGATTGAGTGCCGCTGTGTTTACTGCTGTGGAATTTTATTTTTATGACCCCTCCTGGCCTCAGGCCTCTCCTTTCTCTATTTTTAAAGTCACCCAGCGTGAGGTCCAGCAAGGCTTGGGGCAAGACCTTGGAGGGACTTAACCCATAGGAAAAATGTGGCCACATGAAACAGTGAGTGATCAGGGTCTGCCCGTGAGCAGACAGACTCCCCTGGAAAGGCACAGAGAGGGACTAAAGGCACAAGTTGCTGGCAATTCAAATCACTTTTGCAATAATTCCCTTTTGACCTGTGTTTACTTTGCAACCTTTCCCAGTTTGAGGAAAGCTTTTCCTGCGCCACTACCAGCTCCAGCGCCTCCCCATCCCCCCCTGCCCCACTGGGTCTTACTTTCCAACACGGTGAGAGTCACGATGAAGAGACAAGCCATCTGATCTTAGCAAGAGATCTTATTTTCGTCGATCGCAGGTTAACAGTGAGAGGCGACTTATTGCTATGCATTAATGACCGTAGTTTAATCTTTTTCCTGTGTGGAGTGACATCTTGTGTTGAAATCTTGCATAAATGGAAAGGCCTAAGAACAAGTAGACTAGGAGATGAAAAAATATCTGGTGGATTCAGGGAAATTCCATCATGTGAATAAAGAGTCACCGAAGATTTACACAATGGGTGTACAATTATACTTCATATTTTCAGTAACTTAGAGTACAATCCTTGGTGCTATAAATAAATATGGATTAAACTGATGGAATCATTCTGGATAACTGAATATTACGGATAAGCTAGAGGCTCATTGAATTCTTTAACCACTAAACTTTATTATTTCAAGCAATTTAGATAGAAACATTTCTGAAATGTAAGATATGATTCCTTGCTTTAAAAAACAAAATAGGCAGTGGTAAAATCCTTGCTCACCTTCCATGCGGGAGATCCGGGTTTGATTCCCAGACTGTGCAACCCCCCACCAAAAAAAAAAAAACAAAAAAACAAAATATGGGGAACATCGTTTAACTTTGTCTAAGTTATGGACATCCTCGATTACTGTCCCACGTTATCCTGAGAGTCTAAATCGCTTGCCTTCGTGTCTGGTGGGCTCGTGATGACTTGTATTTTGAACTTGTGTGCAATGCTCCATCGCGTTCCTGCTCTGCCCCTTGCTGGAACGTGGCTGCCTTCTGATACTCCTGTCCAAAGCTGCGCCCACACTCTCCTTTCTTCTTCGCTGTGGCCTCCACCCAAGCGGTGACTTTGGCTGAGGAGGGCTGGGGTTAGGGTGGAGCAAGCCAGGCACCAGGCACCACCTGTAAGCAGGGGCTGGCCCCGCGCTTGCAGGAGCCTGGGAGAGAACCCCTGCCGTGGGTGGAGGTAGGCCCCGGGCCCTCGGAGTCAAGCCTGGCACGCTCAGTGCTTGCTGCTTGAGATGCAGTGCCTTTGCTGTGCTGAAACCGCAGCTGTTCTCTGGGTAGGAAGGTTGCTGGATAGCTGGATTCCAAACAGCGGAGGCGACACCGGATAGTATTGCTTTTGTCTCTGTTATTGTGCATGTAGAAGAGTTCTTGCCCCCAGAATCAATCTATGACTTTTATTTTGACCATTTCTTTTATTTTACTTTCAACTTTCCATCAAGGTTGCAAGTTTTTTCCAAACAAAGCGCATGACATGAGTTTATTAAAAAAAAAAAAAAAAAAAACACCCACACAAACTAATTTTTAAAGAAGATTTGCAGCAAGTTAATAAATTCTAAACCAGCAGTTGTCAAACATTTTTGGTCTCGGGGCCACTCGCATTCTTAATAGTTGTTGAGGACTTTAAAGAGTATTTGTTTATGTGGCTTATATCAATCAATATTTATTGATATTATATTCGTGTGATTTATCAATATCATCAATATTTTATCATTATATGTATTAGAAATTAATACTGATAAATCTTTAAAATACAAGAATAAACAAGCACATGATCTATTAGCTGGCAGAGTGATTATGTCATCGCATAGCATGTACCCTCTGGAAAACTCAACATGTATTGATGAGAGAATGTGAGTGAAAAAAGGCGAATAATACCTTGGTATTGTTATGGAAATACTTTTGGCCTCACAGTCTCCCTGAAAAGATCTCAGGGACTCTTGGGGATCCCAGACCATATTTTGAGAACTAATATTATAAACCAATTTAAGGTTGCCTCTAAAAAGCATGTAGCTTTTTAAAACCCCAAGATATAAAATATCTGGCCCCATGGCTATAACGAATCGCGCAGGAGACATAATAAGCATATAGGTAGGAAAATATTAAACCAAACATTAATTTAAGTTCAAATTCTATATCTTTGGTGCCTGACAATAAAAATGTCCATGCTTGCTGACATTTATCAGCAAAAATCAGCACTTCTCCAAGAGTGTGACCGTCCCCATGCCAATGCTATTGCCTATTAAAGCAGTCTCCATTGCGCCATTGGACAGGCATTTGAGGCCCAGGTGAAGCCTGTGCTCTGTGCAAGATGCCGAATCACCAGGGGTGCACTGCTAGGGTCCACTACAAATTTAATAGAAAAGACAGAGCCTGTGCTGTAGCCCCACAAGGGACTAAACAGGAGTTGGCCAGGTAGAGCCTCATGATCGTTTCAACACATAAAGCACTCACATACTCGACTTCACATCTAGGCCCTGACTCCCAGAATAAGGAGCGACCACTAGCAGCAACATACACTTTTCTCCTGCACCCCAAATCAGCAGGTGATGCACGTAGAAAATTCATTTCTCAAAAAAAGATGTGTAGCGAAAAGAAAGCCACAAAAAAGACTATCGTTCCATCACCCGATGATAACCATTATTATATGCTTGCTGACTTTTCTATGCTTGTATGATGTATGTGTAGAATGTAATTATGCTCTTTATACCATTGAAAGTCAAAATTAAATCGCACATTACGGCCCATGAACACTTTTTGAGTATGTCAATGCCTTGTTTGAGACCGCAAGTTGATGGAGAGTCACCTGGGTGGTTTGCATCATTTAGACAAATGATGAAGGCAACAAATACAGACAAACACGAGTAGGGAGAGGCAGGTTAATGCCTTCAGACTTCAGTTTTATTTCCTCCCCCTTTGAGTTACCATGAAACCCTTGACCATGCAAACCAGGGAGAGAGCCAGCCATTCAGAGAGTTAGGGGCCAGCCTTGCGGCGCGATGGCCACATGTGGAGCTGTCAATTAGGACGCCACTGGTGGCACACCTGCGCTGCCCACAGTAGGTGGCCATAGGGAAAAGCCACCATGGACAGGTCAGGTCCTCTGAAAGCACTCCAGTGTGGCTGAGGGGGAGAAGGTCTCTGTCTGTGAGTTAGAAATCACCAAAGAAAAGTTCATCTTGGGGAGGAAGGAGCTCGTTTCAGCTGCTGGTTCAGAATCCAGTTAAATTGTATGCCGTCCATTAAAATATTTCCTGGGGCTCATTTTTCCAAAGACTCTCTTGGTGTCTTCGTTTTATTCAACCAAATTAAAAAATAGCAACTTCTACACTCATGCTTCTTTAGTCCATCCTCTTGGTACGCTTTCTAACAGACAGTAAGGGGTGGGGAAAGAAACAAAAAGCCAACTTTATTCACCTGGAAGAAAAGTCCCACGGAACGCCCTCGGGCTTTTAAATAAGTAGAAGTGCCTTACCTCAACAAACACCCACCTGCTTGCTTAAGATTTGGGGAGCTTACCCAGGGCAGGTGCTTGCTGACAGTGGTACACAGGTGGTGCAGCTGATGACAGAGCTGGGCATGGTGGCCGGGGGGGGGGAGGTTATTCACTGGGGACCTGGTGGGACAGGCACCGCGACTCGAGTTGCTTTGCTGCTTCCCACCCATCTTCAGAGTTGGGGAGGGATTCCTTAGAGCGGCAGGGATAGGCTGTAACTGAGAGCCAGAACTCTACCCCGAGTTGTTCTCCAGCTCTAGTAGAGACACGGAAGGTGTAAGCTTATTGTGTCGCTGGAGGGAGACGTATTTGTTCCCCAGTGTCGCAGCCCCTCGCCTTGCTGCCCACGCTGGGCCAGCGGACAGAGCGCACGGCTCCAGGCAGCAAGGAGAAGGGACGTCTGTGCGAGCAGGGACAGTGTCCAGTCAACTCTATTTGTGGGGCACTTGCTGTGTGGGATTTGAGAAGGAGGAGGGACAGGCACCCTGTCCTCAGGAGACTTGTGATCAAAGGGGAAGAAAAGTCCCCATCTAGATGGGTGGGTGGGCCTCCTCTGCAGACGCGTTGCAATTGCAGAATCCCATGCCCGCCCCAGACCTCAGAGCCAGCCTTCGGTTTAACCTGATGCCTGGGCCCTGTGGCACCCGGCAGTGTGAGCCGCCCGAGGGCATCCACGAGGCGGGGGCTTGAATGTTTTGAGAGAGGCTTGGTTGAGTGACTAAACTGACCGCAGCGGGGGCTGGCCATTTCCCCATCAGCGTCTGAAACACAGGGGTCCCATCTTAGCCACATTTGAAACCCCCCGGCCCTTGGGAAATTCCTGAAGGGTGCTCAGTGAATTCTGGTTGCAGGATTGTCCGGCACAGGGTCCCCACTCGGCGACTGCTGTCAGTGGATTGGTGTTGTAAAGGCAGCCGATTGGATTTGGGGAAGATGCAAATGACTTTTAGAAGCTTGATAAGAATCTCTCATCAGAGACAGAGGCGCGTTTGACTAAGGTGCTTGAGCATTTCCTACTGCGTCAGGGACACCTGGAGCCAGGGACACCTGGAGGCTGCCACTCACCAGGAACAGAGCATTTTCGCTCTGAATCGTGCTCTGTGTGACTTTCACCACTCCCGGTCCCCCATCTCTCCAGGGTTTGGACACCTGAAATTCTTCATTTTAAATGCCCTGAAAACTATTGAGAGCTCATTTCTCTTTCTGTTCCACCATGAGTCTTTTTCTTTTTCTTCTCTTTCTTTCTTCCTATCTCTTCCTTTTTTTCCTTTCTTCCTTCCATCCTTTCTTTCTCTCTTTCATTACTTTATTCACTCACTCATTCATGTACCTATTTTTCTATCAAATTCTGTAATGATATATCAGTTTCACTGAAATCAATTACTATTACCCTTACAAAGCAGGGGTGTGAGGGGCTGGCCTCCTCTATCCCATCCCCAGAAGCTTCCAGTCTCTACCCCAATTCCAAAGCTACTCTGACATGCTGAGGCCCACGGTCTAGAGAGAGGCCAGGCACTCAGCTGGCAGCCCCTGGAAAGGCCTGATGCCACGCTCCCAGGCCTGTCACAGGGAAAATCATAATAATGATGATAATCAGGAATACAGCAGCGTTCACCACGTCCCCCCATGCGAACCCATTCACTCCCACCAGCACTCCTCGAGGTGGGTCGTTACTGCCTCCGTTTCACTGAGGGCAAGCCAAGGCACACCGTTCCTACAGATAGGGTCTCGCTCTTGTGTCCCTGAGAACAAGAACGCGCATCTCAGTGGGGAAACACAGTCCTATCTCTCGGAAAGATGCACCAGCCAGCTTCGTGCGCCTCCATCGGCCTGAGCCGCTGGGAGAGGACGTGCAGGGTGACCTCCAGTCAGGTGCGAAGCTTAGGTTCACCCTCCGTGGCCTGTGGGACCCCTGGGCCCTCAATGCCCAGCTGCAAAGTGGGGTAATTACATGGCACACTTCACAGCACTGTAAGGCTTATCAAACTTACTGTAAACCAGGTCCTAGCACACCTTCGGTGCCAATAAGTGATGATCATTCATTTATTCCTCCGCTAGCTATAAAGTAGTGAGATTTCTGTGATTTTAAGAAGTTCTGGCTCTGCCTACTTATGAGGCAGGCATGCGTTTTCCTACAGCCATTGAAACATGTGCTAGCATTATTGTCTTATAAGGTTCCTGTATTTCTGACTGTCTGTATGGTTGGCTGTTAAAAACTATCATCCTGGGATTAAGCCCTTCAAATTACCCTTTTGATTCGATGTCATCGCTGCCATGTAGAACAGTGGAAATGAAGAACTCGCATCCAGGGCACATTGACAGTTTCAGTGTCCAAGACGATTTGCTTTTATTTATTTGACTAGAAAATTCATCCTTGGCCTTACTGCCAAAATAGGATTTTAAGCGACCACAGCTTCCCTTACAGAATGGGCCTTCTTTTACATAGATGCTGAGAAAGTACAGTCAATTTAGAAGTTCATACACAATCACCAAAGAAGTCCTTCTTAATTCTTTTTTATCATTAAGTTATGCATGGAATGTCTTTTAAGCAATGAGATAGCAGAGAGATAGGAATAAAATATCCCCATCCCTATTTAGTTGGGAGGAAAAAACAAATATATATATTATACAGGCATAGTTTGTTTTATTGCACATCACGGATACTGCGCTGTTCACAAATTGAAGGTTTGTGGCGATCCTGCATGGAACAAGTCTTAGCTCCATTTTCCCAACCCTGTGTGTTCACCTCGTGTCTCACATTTTAGAGAAGTTCTGTACATTGATTTTTAGACATATCGCACACTGAGGTGTGGTATAGTGTGAACGTAACTTTTATCGCACCGGGAAACCAAAAAGTTCATGTGATTCACTTTATGGCAATTTCCGCTTTATTGGGGTGGTCTGGGACGGAGCCCTCGATACCTGCCCGGGCACCTGTGTGCACTGAAACGACTGGAAAATGACCACATCATAGCGACTAGTGTATCACGCTGCCATTCAGGAGGCCGAGAGAATAAGGGAGAGGGTCAGAGAGGAGTAGTCGCCTCTGAGGGTCTTGAGAGATGATGAGATGGAAAGGATTGTCAAAGGCCAACGGTGCTTCTATTTATGGCTCATTTCAGAGCCCCGTGTACCTGCGGGGAACTGTGTCATGCACTTTACCAAAGGTTAGCACCCTAGGAAGTCTCTTGTTTTATTATCCTTACTTTACAGATGAGGAAACTGAGGCTGATAGAGAGTAAGGAATAGCCCAAGATTACCCAGCAATAGGTGTAGAGTCAGGGTTCAATCCCAGGTCTGGGGACTGGAACGCATGGAGAGAAAAAGCAGGAAGTCCCTTGGGAGGAAGAGCCTCACCTCTCTGGAGGCAGCACGTGGAAGGTGAACAGAGAAACCCCCTTGCGAGTGGAGGGGCCAGTGGCAGAAGCAAAGGAGGGCGGAAGAACCAAATAGGTAGGGACCCCTCAGGTAGAACAAGGGCAGGAGACAAGTGGGAGAAGTAATTCCTGCAGCTGCAGCACACTGAGCCGCAGGGCGGGACAACTTGTGTGCAGAGGAAGCCAGAAGGGGTCCTCACAGCCCCCGGCACCACATGACAGCGTCCAGTCCAGGTGGCAGGTGGCTTCTCGCTCGCCGCCTGCGGATATCCACGTACTGCCGCAGCTCTCCCAGACCCAAGAGGCCGCTCTTAGATGTGCGTTTCGGCACCCCGACCTCTGAAGATAAGTGCCTTGGCTGAGGTTTGATTTGCGGGTGGCCCCGGGATCCTCGCCTCCGGTTGGCACAGACCCGGAAGCATCTCTGTCCACGCCAGCCGCGGCGCAGCTGCGCTTTCACGCCATCTGCAAACTACATCCCGGCGGGTGGGATGTGCCTGTAACACAAAACCTGCCGGCCATGGCCGCTTCAGCCAATAATCAGGAGCCGATCACCTCCTTTAAGCGCTTTCTCCCGCCCTGGAGGAGAGCCGCGGGGTCACGCGTGTCGCCGATTCCCTGCGTGGATGTTCTGCGCATTCGCGGGGGTCACTGGGGGAAAGTCCACGCGCTCTGTGGTCACCGGGCCTGCCTTTGGCCGCTGGGAAATCGGTTTTCTCCAGCAGCGTCACAGCCTGACTGCGGCACCCACTGGGCCCCAGAGGCCAGGTGCCACGGGCATTGCGCTGAAATTCTGCCAGGCCTCCACACCAGAACTTCGGACGTTTTGGAATCTGCGAGACGCGAAGGTGGAAACCTACTGCAGGCATCTGCACTGCAGGAAACAGCCACGACCGGGTTGATTCTGTTCCTCACCGAACAGCCAGCGGCTCGCCTTAAAATCCAAAGCACCCCCAGGGCCGGAGGCGCTGCTTCCTCACCCTGCAAGCGTCTCTGGGGGGGGCCCCTTCCACGCTAGAGCAAGGGGGTCTCGCTGGCTGGGAGGTGCGGGCCGAGGTGCTTTCCACGCTCCCATTTCACCCCCGGAGCGGGGGCCAGTGCGCCCGCTTCCCCGAGGGGGGGCCGCCTCAGCCCCGGGCGATACCTGCCCGCTGCCCCGGGACTGACACGCTGGGACGCGGTGAATCCCCGTTTCACCTGCCCGTCTCCTCACAGCGCTAGGCCGGCTCCGAGAAATCCGTGTGGTGCCATTTCGCTCCGCCCCTCACACCACACAGGAGAAGAGCACTGAGTCCAGGCCTCCTGGCCGCGCAGGTGGGCGCTTCCCTGCTGCGGTGCCGCACAGGTGAGGCCGCGGTGGCCCAGGTGGACGCTTCCCCGCCGCAGTGGGCGCACAGGGGAGGCCGCGGTGGCCCAGGTGGACGCTTCCCCGCCGCAGTGGCCGCAAAGGGGAGGCCGCGGTGGCCCAGGTGGACGCTTCCCCGCCGCAGTGGCCGCAAAGGGGAGGCCGCGGTGGCCCAGGTGGACGCTTCCCCGCCGCAGTGGGCGCACAGGGGAGGCCGCGGTGGCCCAGGTGGACGCTTCCCCGCCGCAGTGGGCGCACAGGGGAGGCCGCGGTGGCCCAGGTGGACGCTTCCCCACCGCAGTGCCCGCACAGGGGAGGCCGCGGTGGCCTGGAGGGCAGCGCAGGCTGCGGAAGGAGCTGTACTCTGGGGTAGGAGAGCCCAACACTTACACTACTTTTCTATTTCCAGAAAATGAGGCACCAGCCCCCGCCCCCGCCCCGGCCCCCGCCCCCACCCCGGAAGGTGAGTAGAGACGCTGCCTCAAGGGTTCGAGCTGCAAATGCAGGATGCCCTCCGCTGAAGCTGCCAGCTTTCCCCTAATTCCTGCTGAGAAGATGCATGACCGTACTTGTATACTTGTGACATTGATAGTAATAAACAATGTCTTGTGTTGGAGTAACCCTTTCCTGTTATCAGACTTGGATGGCGCTTCATTACATTACCTGATCGGTTCTTATAAAACCCTTGGCTTGATTCAAATGCTGTTGCTGTGCCCACGTGGGGGCTGAGCCTGAATGAGTCCCAGGGCCTTTGGCACAGAGGGAAGCGCCAACGGGGCCCTTCCCGGGCGTGCAGGAAGCAGTTCCCAGCTCAGCCCAGGAGATCAGTAGCCCCTCCCAGACTTGGCGAAGTCACCATTAGCACCCCTGGAAACTCCTCTGGGGTTCCGGGAAGGCTTCCTGGTCTCTGAGGCTCGATGCCTCCTGAGCTTCTCGAGCTCTTGGTACCTCCTTATCCACCAGGTGGCAACAAAATAAGAGGCAGGAGAGGCAGTGCCCGGCCACACAGGGGACGAGGAGCTGCGCAGGCGCCCACTAGACCTGAGGGGGAGAAGGGGATTAGGAGGACAAGTCCTGGGAACTGTTAAACTCCCTACACTGCCTTCCAGGATCTTTTGTCTGGCCCAGCCGAATGAGCCCCAAATGCAAGCAGCCGAAGTCCTGTGCTTTTTCCCAGGAAGACCCCAGCATATCCTCTTCATCCCTCTTCCTCCTTGAACAGGAGGACTCAGCCCGCAACCAAGAATTGTTCACTGGGCATTTGCCGCATGCACAGCTGTGTTCTAAGCCTTCCGAATACACAGCCAGACGCTTGATATACCTGGGTGCCAGCATATAGGGGGAACGCTGAGTAACACTTCCCCCTTTTCACCGTGCCTGCAGCCAAGTAGAAAATATAATACAGACTGAAGAAAAATCAAATAAAATGAACCCCACCACGTTAAAATGTAAGGCAATACTGTAAGAGCCTCACAAGGCAGTATGCAATTAGCTGCAGGTTATTTGAATTGACAGTGAAATTGGAGTGAAGGGCATGGCAGGATGATGATACAGGGCTCGGCAGGATGGTGCAGTTCCCTGCAGGATGGTGCCGTCTTGGCAAACCCAGGGGCTGATAAGGCCTGAGTTTCTCATCGTCTTTTTTGCATGGAAATTTATAAGGGGATTATGAAGCTCTTCCACACTGGAGATCATTTTGGGGGGTGGCAGGACTCTCACTGCTGCCAGGGCCCCTTTATCCCGTAAAGGACACACAATTCACACATTTGAAACCCTGGAATAGTGTAGAGAGTACTGCCATGTGTCAAAATGAGTGAACAGGCTCAGTGTTAGGTGCGTTCAAAGAGGCCAAGCTCAAGTTTAGTTTTCTTCAGACCAGATCTTGAAACCAGTGTGCCATTCCTCTTAGGCTTTCCTTCTCCCTTGGTAGGTTTTCTCTGTGCACGTACAGATTTCCTTTTGCCAACACTGAGTACTCCAAGGACCTACAGACCATTGCAGCAAGCCTTTCCAGCCTGCTCTTCAGACCAGTTACTGTGCCTTGGTCACTGTAATATTTCCCTTATTATGCCACGTTTCATCTTCATTGCACAACATTGACTGTCTGTTGTCAGAATGCGTCTCCTTCCAACTCGATAAAATGGCTCTTCTTAATTGACTAAGGCTCAGATGTCTGTTCATTGGTTAAAAACAACATGAAAATTCATGCTTACACCTATTCTTTTCTTACATATACCGTAAGTTAGATGCCCCTTGCTGATGTCTGAAATAAGATGATTCTTGTGATCTCAGTGGATAAAGTCGGATGTTCCCACTCTCATATTGCAGTTTATTACCACTTGTCCCAACGCGGATTAATATGTACACCCAAATATTTTATTTGAAACTACACACGTTGTACAATTACATACTTTACACCCTGGCTCCTTCTATAATATTACCTAGAAGTGGGAACCACTGTATCAGTCAAACCTTCTTAGCGAGTGGGGATCTAAAATGAAGTGATCGCATTCTATAGAAAGTCTCATTCTTCCCTACTATGACAGTGTCCCAGCATGGCGAAGTGTGTCTTAACAAACTCTTCATTGCATGTGTCCAAGTACGCTTTTTTCCAAAAATGCTCAGAATTATTCATTGCTATCATTAAAAGTTTAATACAAATCTGAATTATAAATCTCAAATTCATAATTCATGTATAGCTCAATCCTTGGGTATGGAGCATCATTTATTGTTTGTTTTGTTGTCGTTCATTTCTTTCCACCCCCTGTGCTCACCACACAGTAAAATGCTTTTTGTCAAAGACACGTTCAAAAATGTGCTTGTACTTTCCACACAGAACCAAACAAAGAGAAGGAAGCCGGAAATAAACCAGCAAAAGGTGAGTCCAATGCAGGGTAAGGGAGGCAGAATTCAACAAAATTAAAAGCGGAAAGAGGTCAGCAATGAGTGCCGCGGTGGCCACGAGCAGTCCCTCTGCGTTTCTTTCATCAGCACGGTTCGGAGTCTCCATTTAGGCCCAAGTGCCATAATGACAAGGGCTGCTCTGAGAAGTTCCTGCTGTGCCTGTCTGGTTTTAAAAGAAAACCAGAAATGATAAAAATAGCACAAGACCTTGTTGAGATGCCAGTAAACTAACTAGTAGTTTCCATGTTGCAGTATGCAACCCAAACTGAAAGAGGTGTCTAATCTTTTTTAGGATTATACCAATATGGAAAATCAATCTGAATTACCCAGAATTTTTTTAATTGAATGTTTTCCCTTTACCAAGTGAACTTTCCAGGTTTTGCCAGTAATTTTGAAGGCTAGCATCTCATTTTGTAACGCTGACTACATATTCATGCAGATGTATAGAATGATTAATATAAATTAATTAATTTATATTAATTATAATTAATTAATTAATCATAATTTATTAAGCAAGCATTGTGTCACTTCTCACCAAACTGGAAACTCATTTATTCCTGTAATATTATTCTGTTTTTACTTGACATGAGACAGTTCCGTTTTGGAAAATGAATGAGCTTTATCATGTACTTCTGCAAACCAATGAGATATTAAATCCTTTGTCTTCCAGTGGAAGAAGCCACTGTCATTATTGACCTCTGTTTTAAGCAAAACAGCATTATTCTTCCATAGACGAAAGGTTTCATGTGGGTGGGTAGATTTGATAATTTTTCTTTAAATGTTTGTATCATCATTTTAAAAAATTTATTCTTTATTTGCGTAATGAATAGCATAGTTTAAAATTTGGAATTACCAGCTATTTCATGACTGCTATCACAGAAACTCATGTTAAGTATCGAGTTGTTCTTAATATATCTTATTTCATTACTGAATTCCTATGCTGATGTTGTCTCCTGTGCACTGGTAAAATGCTGTTCTTCTTTCTTTCAGTATGTTGGACCTCTTTTCCTCAGCTAACTTGAACTTAAGCTCTCATAAATGAGCACACAGTGTTAGTTCACCCAGTTTGTCCTTGACCTTCAGTGGTCCCTGGGACAGTGATGTGAGTTCCGATGCTGGCCGCGTGGGCCCCAGCCTGGAGGCTACTTGCTTATGGAATGCAGGCAGTGTCCAGTCCCAGAGCTCCTTCCGTGCGATGGGCTCAGGAGGCTTGGGACATCCTGGCCGAAGTTCTTGTAACATTATTCCCTACAAGGCCGGTGCATGCACCTCTGTGTCCAAATGTGGAAAGGTGCTTGGCCCAGCCTGTGAGGCTCGAGATGTGATCCCAGAGAGCAAGCTGCCAAAGCTTCCCCCACGCCTCTGCCAGCCCTAACCTGAAAACTCACCGTGTTGTATTATGTGCTGAAATGAGAAAGTGCTTTTCTATAACTTAAAACCAACCAACCAGTATGGACAAACAAGAACTCTTTTCTCTGTGGAGAACACAGTAGGATGGAAGAGCAAGGCTAGGTGACTAGGGCATCCTGGAGTTAGTAGCCTTTTCTTCCTGACATTTGCAAAAGATAAGTAAGGTCATAGCCACATGCAGCTGCCCAGGTATCTCTACATATGCCCTACCTATTTAGAAAGCAAATCTCAATTTAGGGATGGAAAGCGACATTCCTAAATAAAGAAGGTAGGTGGATGGATTTTATTTCTAAATGTACAGTCATCTTCACCCATTACCTACTTTCATCAAGGACAGGGAAATGTCAAATAAAAGACTTAAGCAAAAAGTAGATGCAATAATGATTGCTGCTTCTTTCTCCTCAGTAGAGAGAGAAGCCATGCATGCTTTGGCTTCACCAGGATTGAGGAGTGCAGCAGACCTTTCTCCATGTTGACTAGAGTGCACCCCGCCCCCTGGCTCTCAGGCCGGTTAGTTTATTGCTGTTGTGTAATCATTCAGCTCAGATTTCACTTCTCTCTGCAGCTTTCCCTGACCATCATAGCTCACTTTCATCTCCCTTCTTCCTGCTAATTTTTCCTGAACTATTGCCTCTGTCTTTCAGTCACTCTTCTTCCCTTAATCACGTACTGATGCTTGTATCCTTTCCCTAACAGGTTTAAGCTTTTTGACAGTGGGGCGCCATGTCTTAGCACCTCTTTCCTCCCCTCATCTCCTTCCTTCCAGGGTCTGGCAGACAGCTGCATACGGAAATCTCCTGGCGAATACTTGTAGAATGAATGACTGCATTTCCACGCTAGCTTAGCTGACTGTGCAGACAGTGGTCATCTGGATGGACTTTCATTCCCACTCTGCAGGCTTGTGGGACGGCAAATGGCCACCTAACCCTGCTCCTGGTCAGCAGGACGGACGAGGCATGGGCCCCATGCGTTCTGGGAGGTCATCTGCAGAACTGGCCCAAGATTTCTGCCATAAAAACCTTACTTGCTTGACGCTACTGAAAATGGACACCCCTGGATTTTAGCCTATTTTCAGCATTCCAGTTAGTCCTCTCCCCAGTTATTTGAAGTGTGTCTGATCAATAGCTCCCAAACTGCTGCTGTGAATAACATTATTTATTACAAATGCAGTGCTGTCCCAGATGGACTGGAATTCTTCTGCAACAGCTCTAAAATGTTCTGAAACATATTTTGTAGCCAGACGGTTATCTGGTTCCTATACCTATCGTATATGAAGAGTTTACGATCTGACCTGTCAATGTTTTCAGATTTACTAAGAGTCTCTGTGGGGGAAACAGTTGGTTTCCCAGGAAAAGGTTTTATTGTTGTTTGTTTGTTTGCTTGCTTGTTTGCTTTTGAGCTGGTTGTCTATCCAGCTATCCTGTCCCCTAATTTTGCCTACTTTGTCCTGGAACCCAGGCAGAGTCTCCTGGAATGGAAACAGTGGAGATGACAGTAAGGAAATGGGAGTGGTTAGCCAAACAGCAATGCCAGATGCACAAATCCTGTTCAGAGTGATCACCCCGGGAGGCAATGTCCTTGCACAGATAATGCTGCCATGACTTCATCTTTCCGATTAATTACGGGTGGCAAACCAATAGAATGTAAGTGTAGATTCTCTTCCATATCCTCAGTGGGGCCGAATATCTGCCCTTCACTCCAGCATCCACTTATTCAGCAACACTTCACCGAGTGCCTGCTGTATGGGGGAGGGGGGGTTCTGGCCCTGGAGGACGCAGTGATAAACCGAATTAAAGTTCTGTCCTCCCGGAGCTGACTTAGCTTCCAACAGCACCAAAAGAGGAAGGTGCATTCCGCTGTGGAAGTGGGAAGGAGCGTGGGGGGCCCCACGCAGACAGTGGCATGGCTGGTCAGTGGGCTCGCCCCTTTCCTTCGGCCACCCGACAGCAGATATGCGAGCAGGAGCCGGGGCGACACGCCCTCCTGTGTCTGGACAGCTGGCCCTGTGGGCAGTTTCCAGATGGGCCCTGTGGGTGGTTCCAAATGCAGAAGCAGCGTTAGGATCAAGAGGCTGCTTTGAAGGTCAGTACTCATTCCAACGCTGAAGTTCTCATAGTTTAAAATGCTTTTAAAATGTGTATATCTCATTAGTTTATAGTCTGTGTATTTTCTTAACAAGCCCAGTTACTACCGCTTTTAAATTTTCTTCCCCCCCAAAATAACTGTTTTTGATAATTGCGGCAAGGAGAGGGAAAGCTTGTTTCCTTTTGCAGGCATGCAGACAGCACTAACACTGGGACACACACCATCATCAGTGCATCCTGGTGTGTCAGAGAGCTCACGGATTTTTCATCGGAGGGTCTCTCTCTGGCCGTGAATGTGGTTGGCAGAGTACAGAGTGAATCAGCACTATTTCCAACATATTTCCCCCTGATTGATGTGGTTTTTTAATTTAAAAATTGTTTTTCTTTGTTTAGGTCTCTTTACATCTGCAATAACCCTACCCTGGTGCTTTTTACGTTTAGGATTCAGACAATCGACCAATGACTAAAATGATTCCTCGCTTTCCCTAAGTAGTCTAACCGGTTGCTTCTTTGTTCTTTATTTAAAATTGATGTCGCCATACTTTTCAATTCTAATCAGAAGATGTAGCAGTGGTCTAATAACAGATTTGGAAGAGATAAAAACTCACTAAATGTATCTGTTTGTTGTAAGATGAATCCTGATTTCAAAAGTATCAGAATGGGAAGGCGTGCATCTTCTCATGAAGACAACGTGATAACTTAGTCCAATGTCTGAAAACATGGTGACTTAATGTTAGCTGTTGTTATTGTCTTATGTGTGTGTTGTGGTTGTTATTGTGACAATAGCAGTGTTTATAACAACCAGCATTATAAAACAACCAGTATTTGCAACAGTATTTATAGTAACCATTTAACCTGCTGGAGAAATTCATAAATTTGTCTAAATCAAATAAGGCATCATATCAGTATTTAACTGAGGTTGGTTTCTAGTCACATAAATTTGGATTTTACATGCTTCTGGTCTTTATTCTAAAGTCTCAACAATTGTCCCAAGTTTAATTTTTTTGAAAAAACAATTTCAAATTAATAACAATTTAAATGAAGTTACCTTCTGCTGTAGAAAGTTTGGAGAATATAAGAGTAGACACACTGTGCTGTCTTTGGGTTCTTTTTCTCCCACAGCAAGGCTCCTATTTGCATTCCACATTTCATATGTAGCTTCCTAACTTCCCAAACCTGTAAGATGAGACTAAGTTCTTTCTCTACTTCCCAGACATTCTTCTCTGGGAACTTCAGTTGTTTAAGAAAATAATCTTTATGGTTTTACAAATGCTATTTTCCCATGACTTTAAGATGATTAGATTCAGCTTTGGTAAACTGCCCTCTGCGTGCTATGGGAGCTAGCACTGCTGCTTACATCTATGGTCCACATGTTGTGTTATGAAGAGACAAAAACAGATGTTTAAGTTTTCATCATCACTGTAGTCCTTTAAATAGAAAAAAATATGATTTACATGTTGCTTTGTTTTATTCTGTTTGAACATTTTCCTTGGGTGATAACATGTCTTTCACATCTGTGCTGTTGAATTGGAACCAACCACAGAGATTTGTATGATCAAATTTCCCTTCTAGCAATCAAACCTGGTTTTCTACAGTAAACAAGAAGAATCAAACCTTTCAATCTCATCCAATTCAATCAGGGAACTGTTTAAGAAATTAATGTTGGAGTCCTATCATCTTAACTTTGTTTCCCAATATAAAAGGGCCCCAGGGCTAAAGCTACTTTTAAAAGAAGGGAAATAGTAAACTTTGCTCCTGTCAATTATATTTTCTAGCACTTCCTTAAATCTAAAAATTTATTTGCAATGAATCAAATATTGCCAATGGATACATAATTCCTGTTTGGAAGTAATTTTAGATCACTTATTATGTGGTTCCTTAATAGTCTAAAGTAATTTTTCATGTACCCCAAATAATCTTAACATTTAGTGGATGTTGAAATTACTCACCCATCAAAATTTTGTTTAAAAACACATTATCTTCATTTTGTTTTATGAAACTATACAAATATACTTTTCTCAGACACTGTACATTTTAAACAATTAACTCAGGGTTAACAATGTGCTATGCACAAGGCAAACAAAGCAAACAAAAAACACCACCAAAATATGTATAAAATGGTATGAGTTGAATCAAAATGGTTCTTTATTTCTAGTTTATACATAATAAAGGAAGCCCCTTGGTTTATTTAAGTGATTGAATTTAAATGCTTTATTTTCAGTAATTTTTACAGGACTTTGAGTCAAGCTTTTCT
Source organism: Tamandua tetradactyla (assembly GCF_023851605.1). Classification (NCBI taxonomy): domain Eukaryota; kingdom Metazoa; phylum Chordata; class Mammalia; order Pilosa; family Myrmecophagidae; genus Tamandua; species Tamandua tetradactyla. The sequence continues at coordinate 171,616,657 of NC_135333.1, forward strand.
GCATAGTTCAGTAAATAAATGCCTTTAAGTAGGTTACAAGAAGAAAATACTGAGTTAAATTTTTGACAAGTATTATCAGAGAAAAATTGCAAGGTATTTTATTTTTGACTATGTTAAATTTTACTTATCTGTCATCTGAAACAAAGAATTCTCCTGAGAGCTCAGAAATACCTATAGTTTCCAGCTGCATGATTTTGTGGAATGTTAATGGATACACCAGGAGAAAACGACTGGAAGGTGAACTAAGCTTGGGAAACGCTAGGTGCTGTGTCATATCTTGTCTGTCACGGGTCAGAGCACATTAGCACCTGAGAGGCTTGGGATGGCCTTTCCAAAGTGGGTCCTCACTCTAGGTGCACAGAGGCAATCAGTAGACATTTGGAGAAGAAAACAAGTTTATTTAGCAAAGCTAGCCTCAGGAAGACAGGAGGACGGTCCTCAACTCTGTCTCCCCGAACTGGAGAAGTGTTTTATAGCGTTCGGACCAAGCAGGCTGGCTTAGCATAACAACCAAGGCAGTTTGAGAGGCCAAGGTCGGAGATGGCCTCACTCCTGCGAAGGGGAGAGTGATTCCATACTTGGGCAGGTCAGGTGCGCTAACGTTGACTACAGCTGCTGGTTCAGTAATCTCGTCTAGGGATTTGGGGTGTTTACCTCTGGGCTGATTCATGTCAGTCACTAAGGCACTGCAACTTCAGGAGGCTGAGTGCAAGGGCACCCGACTTCAGGGTTGCAAAACAAGATGAGGGGATACAAGCAGAGCCAGTCACAAGCTGTCTTGTTAGTGCACAGTTACACGTGCAGTTCCAGAACAGTGCCAGCAAACAGAGCAGCGCGGCTGCAGTTCAGTGAGGGTGAGTTTTTGCTCTTGTCATTAGGCAAAGTTTTCTCCCAGGGTAACCTTCTTTTTAATAGTGCATGTATTGGTGTTCCGTTAAAGCCAATTAAGGCTGGGCTAGCCGGAGCTGTTGGAAACAGGAACTGATGTGTGAGGTGTGTAGGCAGAGATTTGGAGACCAGAGAGAAGGAAAATGGAGACTTTTGCAACCTAGTTTGGGAGGGAGCTGCTTCAGAAAGCGGTTTCGAGTGGCAGGGGGTCATGAAAAACACACACACACACACACACACACACACACACGATAAAATCTAAGCATTTAACTTTAATTAGCTGAGCATTTCCCACATGTCTTTGATCTCAGGAACCTTCCTCTAAAGAATCCCAAGTCCCACAGTATCCAGTGAATCCCCTTTTTGGTTTTGAAGCTGAGACACAGTCCCTATATATGACATAAATTATTTCATTAAAAATTATTAAAACATGGCCCTGGTTGACAATTTTGAAAAAGAAATTTCAGGCCAGTAATTCGTATTTATAGTAAGTATTTTAATAGCTTATACAAAAAAATGTGCTATTTTATCTCTTCTCAACAGAAAATTTTTTAAAACACTAACATTCATGTTACATGTATACTCTGTATAGTCATTTGGTTTGTATTTTTAAATCTATAGTTATTCTAATATTTTAAGTACAATTACTATCTATACAAACACCAGTTTTCATGCCTTGGGAGAGGAAGGGCAGAGGCTCAGTAACACCAAATGCCTATTTAAGCATCTAAAATGTAAAGACAATTTGAGATTCAGACATTTTAGTAAAGGGAAATTTTCAGTGGCTCTGCACATAAATGCTACAAAGGCATATTTTGAATTTTACTAATGTACATGAGTAAGTTTAAATAACCAGATGACATACATTGCTCAGCACCAATATCATCTTGGGAAAATGCTTATAAAGTTCCTAAAATTACTGATGAACTTAGCAAGTATAACAAATTGATTCACATTGGTTAATCTTGACTTTTGTTTCCTGAATTGGGAAGGGGAATTACTCATGAGGTTTTTTGCAGGGGAATAAGAGTTTTCAAACTATAAACATATGTTTTTATGTTTGTGTCCAAATAGAATTTGGTATATGAAAGAATAATGCCTGTCATTGTCTTTAGTTATAAAAGAACTTGAAAACCATACCCATTATTGATTTCATCTAGGCTTGAATTTTAGCATTAATTTTTTTTCCTAACCTACAATTATATGTAAAAGGAAACCTTGCACAATGTCCCATGTTTTAATCCACAATTTCATTTTGCTTACCCTACTCTCTCACCCTTTTATTGATTCACTTTTTCTTTTCTTTTGCCTGAAATACTCCACTTCACCCTTCCAGGTACTATGCCTTTTAAGGCTTTTTGATCAGTTTAAGATGTTTTATGTAGTTTCTCTTCTTTTCCAGATTTCTCTCTTTTCAGGTCACTGGGGATGAAGTCCTTTCCTCCTTGACTTTTTAACTCCTATTTCTTGTTTCAGATGAAGAGGAAGTCTCCCCTCCTAGTGCCTTACCACCAGGTTAGGACATTTCCACCCTCTCCCCACCCTCTTACGGATTAGCTGACAGTAAAAGGAAAGCAAGGGCGAGCACCCCCTAAGCCGGTGAACGGGGCAGGGCACCAGGCTGCACCTGCACCAGGTCCAAGAGGAAAATGTTGGCTTTAATGACAATTATTTGGTTTACATGAGGAACGTAAAGAAAGGGGGGCTTCTCTGTGAAATGAGTAAATCTTGGGTTTAAATTATAGGGGCACCAAGCTTGTGTTCCATCTCCAATGATATGCCCTTCTCCCCGGTTCCTTAAATTTAAATATTTGGATTTCTTCCTATATAATTGTTTTAAAATAAGACACATACTTTTTACAGATGCTTCCATAGATGAAGCACCACTGTTTTCCCGTCCAAGCCAACTTCTAGCTTCTCCGTCCTCCTTGCCAGAAGAGACAGGGTTAGGGGGAGCTGAGCACGCTGAGGCCAGCACTTCTTTTTCACTGTCCCTTGCCTCAACCCACATCACGCTTTCCTTTCAGGTTTGGGTAGTCGGGCGCTGGAGAGAAAGGACTCAGGTGAGCACATTCCTGGGGTGCCATCCCGATCCCCCCCTACTACAGTCACTAATGGCCTCATTTCTCGAAGCGTTATGTTCTGGGCTCTAATCCTTGTTTTACTCAGTTTGTAGATCATAAAAATCTTTCATTACGTTTCCTCTTACCAGAAGACTAATGCTTTGAGAGAGAATTAATTTTGCATGACATATGGACACAACAATTCAGGAAATGTAGCCTCACCCAGTGCAGGTTTGTTTGTTTGTATGCTTGTAACAATCCTTCCCTCACATTCAGCAAGATCACAGAGACCAAGAAACTTTCAAAATTTCCGTTTCAAGGGTGTGTAGAAGTCACATGATAATTCACATTTTTATAGAACTTGACGTACATGATAAAACACTTTGAAGTGTTGTCAGCTGTAGCCAAAATTCTGTGGGGTTATTCATTCACCCACTCATTTACCTAACAAATAAGCCTATTATCACAGCCAACTATGATCCTTCCATGAGCCAGGCACTGTTGTAGACAATGTGTGTTTAGATGCAAACAAAACCATAGAAATTGTTGCCCTGGTATTCCAAACTTGAATGGCCGTTCTTCACTACTGCTGTTAATATCGTGGACACACACAACATAAAATGAAAACATTAACCTGGGCCTTAAAAATAATTGTGTAGCCACGTGACTTGGTTGCATGACTTCACCCATGGACCGAAGCGTGATTGGACATGAAAACTAAAATAACAAAGTGTGCATTCCCTTCTACTCACAAAATGTTGACACAGTACCGAGTTGGTGACCCACGCATTTTTTCTCCAATTATTAAATTCCTGAAACTGAATTTCTCTGAATTTTAGCTCTCAGAAGCAGAGGGAATATTTACAGTTTTCTCTCCTACCCTCCTCACTGGAGTGTACTGCAGATTAATGCCAACCGAGCACCTGGAGTGTAAACTTGAAAATCGCACATTAAACTTCACTTTCAGCTTCTCTCTCTCCATGAGAAATGTCTCAAACATTTTTTTCTTCTTTTCAGTTTTTCTGTTTTTTTCCCCTCCTTAAGGACACTTCCAGTATTCATGAAAATTATACCCACAGGTTCTGTTACTTGTTCGTCCACCCAGGGTCGTCTCTATACAACATAACGGAATCATCTGATCACACAGTAGCGAGGAGTCTGTAAAGCCCAGCCAGCCTCCGCTGCCTGAACAATTAAATGCACCCATCCCTTTAGCCTTGTCCAATTCTGTTGTTGCCTAGATGTGGCCTTCGAGTCAAGCACCCTGGAAAAATACTGCGAGCACTGCTTTAGGTCACTTAATCCCCAGGCAGGATGGGGAAGCAAAGGAACCAGCCTGCCAACAAAGACAGAGTAACAACTTACCCGCACAGTTTCACTGATTCTAGGAATTAGAAAATGTTCCTTTGTCATGGAAGAGACATCCCTGTAAGGAGAAGAAGCCCCCTCTCCTTCCTGGTGGCTGCTAGGGCCCGGGGAGGGAATCTAAAGCATGACATTGCATCCATCCAGTTTTATGAGACACAGACAAGCTGCAGTGTTCATGTGAACAACAAACGCAAGGTGAGGCTGCCTCGGGAGGGCCCGGCCCGCGGTGACCCTGTCCCCTTCTCTTCGTCAGAGTGGTCTCTCGGTGAATCACCTGTCGGGGAGGAACAAGACAAGCAGACTGCCAATACTCAGCTGTCCACACTATTCATCGAAAAGCCACAAACAGGAACAGTGAAAGTCGGTGAGTGCCTAGCATTAGATCCTACTTTAAAACATTTTTTGAGGTGACGTTCGCTAACATGGTATCAGCCATTTTAAAGGGGACAATCAATTGGCATTTCATGCATTCTCAGTGTTATACCAGCGTCACTTTCATGGCGTTCCAAAACATTTGCATCCCTCGAAAAGTACACCTGTACCCATTAAGCGGCTACTTTCTACTCGCCTCTCTCCTCTGCCCCTGGCACCATCAGTCTACCTTCTGGCACAATGGATTTACCTATTCTGGGTATTTCATATAAACGGAGTTATGTGACCTTTTGTATCTGGCTTCTTTCTCTTAGCCTAATGTTTTCGAGGTTGTTTCGGTTTGCTGAAGCTGCCAGAATGCAATATACCAGAAATGGATCAGCTTTGACCGTGGGATTTATTAACTGAAAGGCCATGAAAATGTCCCAGTTAAGGCATCAGCAGGATGATTCCTGAGCTCTGAAGACAGGTTCTTGGCACCCAGGGTTCCTCTGTCAGATAGGAAGGCACATGGCTGGTGCCTGCTGGGTCTTCGCTCCCGGGTTTTGTTGTTTTCAGCTTCCGGTCCCAGTGGCTGCCTCTCTGAGCTCTCTGGGTGGTTCTGTCTTTCCCCCTTTCATAATGGACTCCAGTGAAGGGCGAGGGCCCACCTTGAATGGGCTGGGTCGCATCTCAATTGAGATACCCTAACCAAACAGTCCCACCCACAATAGGTCTGCACCCACAGGAATGGATTAGAAGAACATGACATTCTGGGGTACAGGACAGCTTCAAACCAGAACAGAGGTTCATACACACTATAGTATGCATCAGTACATCATTCATTTTTGTGACTGACTAGTATTCCATTGTACATATATATACTAAATCCTGCTTTTGATAACTCAAAAAAGTGAGCGACAACCATCATTTCTGGAATGTTTAGCAAGGCGAGGCTGCACAGCACAGCAGACGAGTGCCTGGACCCTGCAGCCAGATGGCCTGGCTTCAGATCCTGATTCTGTTTCTTACTTGGCCCTTGAACAAGTTGCTTAGCCTCTCTCTACCTCAGTTTCCCCATCTACAAAATAGGAAAAACAATAGGACCTATTTGTATATGCCTGGCATATCATAACGCTCTGAGGCGGTGTATGCTGTCATTACAACACACGTCATTCCAAAAAATGATTACAAATCCACACATGTGCTAGATGATACATAATGTGTAATATCTCAGAAGCAGGTAGTTGGAGAGATGATTCAACTTTTAAGATATTCAATATATTGGTTTACTAAAGCTGCAGGAATGCAATATACCAGAAATGGAATGGATTTTAAAAAGGGAAATTATCAAGTTGCAAGTTTACAGTTCCAAGACTATTAAAATGTCCAAACTAAGGCATCCAGGGAAAGATACCTTGACTCAAGAGAGGCTGATGGGTCCAGAACACCTCTGTCAGCTGGGAAGGCAGGTGGCTGGTGTCTGCTGGTACTTTGGCTTCTGGTTTCAAATACCTTCCCAGGGGCTGTTTTCTTTCTGCATCTCCACATGTCTGGATCTAGTGCGGGTCCTGCCAGCTCGCTCTTTTTCCAAAATGGTTGCCTCTTAAAGGGCTCCAGCGAGCAACCCTACCTTGAATGGGTGGAGACACAACTCCATGGAAGCCATTTAATCAAAAGGTCCCACCCACAGTTGGGTAGGTCACATCTCCATGGAAACAATAATAAAGCTCCCACCCAGCAATATTGAATAAGGATTAAAGGACACGGCTCCTCTAGGGTATAGGACTGATTCAAACTGGCACATTCATTACAACTATATTGAACCTCCTGGTTTAGGCGCCATGCTGAGCTCCATAAGAACTCAGGACTTACAGTCAAATGGGAGAGGCAGACCAAAATTGAAGCAAATCATAACAAAAGCTTAGTGCTCTTCCAGGCTGGGGAGGGACCTGGAAGGGGAAGGGTGAGGAGAGGGGCACGGGGCACAGAAGAGGAGCCAAGGTTCAGGGAGGGGCTTCCAGGAATCGCACTTAAATAATTTTATAGTAATACATTGTGATCACAATTAGTCTTTGATACTTGCCGAACTTGGTGCAAAAAAGTGCATACAGTTGAATATAGTCCAAAATTATTCCCTTCGGGTCTGAAACGTGAAGGCCACTGCACGTGAACACAAATGTTTGCTCCCTCGTGTACCTCGACACTGGGCTGACAGCACAGCCCTCGGAGTCCCATCCGTCAGCAAAGCAGAGGGCAGGAGTTACTCCCAACAGATCGAGTGCCCTTAGGGACAAGTCAGTCCAGGCTTCCCATCATCTTGCCTAATGAAAAAAAAGAAGAAAGAAAATAGGCATATGTATTTCTGTATTTTTCATTTTCTTTTCTCTCTACATACATATATTCAAACGGATAATTATTTCCACTGATTTCCCATTGCCCTTTTTCAGCTCCATAAACCTCAAAAGCGGAAAAGACTGGGATGTTCTAAGAACCTTCTGGTTCTCATAAAAACCAGGGCCATCCTGTCCGACAACTGCAGGGGTCGCCAGTCACACGCTAGCGGTACAGCGCGGTCCGAAGGGGGTGGTCCAAGCTCCCTCAGACCTCAGCTGCCCTCTCTGCACTTTCTCTAGGTGAGAACATCACCTTTATAGCCAAAGTCAAGGCGGAAGACCTTCTTAGGAAGCCCACCATCAAGTGGTTCAAAGGAAAGTGGATGGACCTGGCCAGCAAAGCTGGGAAGCACCTGCAGCTGAAGGAGACCTTCGAAAGGCAAACCCGGGTAAGGCTGCCCTCCGCCGCCGTCTCAGCCAGCCCATCCTTCGGGTGAGATTTCAGTCCCGGGAAACCCTGCCAGAGCTGCCATTCCCAGGGTCTCCCCTGGTCGTGGTGACCCTGCTGCGCCGAAGGCACACGGGCGTGAAGTACGCTCGGCCCCCCTGAATCAAGACCCTGGTCCCGGAATTCCCGGATTCCGGCACAGGGTTAAGCCAATGCCGAGGAATTTGAAAAATAACTTCTCTCTACGAGGTGGGTGCGAGGGGTGTGTGGGCACTCCCCGTGGCAGGTGTGCACGTGGGCGCTTCCCGTGGCAGGTGTGCACATGGGCGCTTCCCGTGGCAGGTGTGCACGTGGGCGCTCCCCGTGGCAGGTGTGCACGTGGGCGCTTCCCGTGGCAGGTGTACACGTGGGTGGCAGGTGTACACATGGGCACTTCTCGTGGCAGGTGTACACTTTCGAGATGCAGATCATCAAGGCTAAGGAGAACTACGCGGGGAACTACAGGTGCGAGGTCTCCTACAAGGACAAGTTTGACAGCTGTTCGTTTGATCTCGAAGTGCACGGTAAGACGGCCTTCCCGCCTGGATAGAGGTGACTTTCCTTACCGGGTGGTGGGAGGGAGAAGAAGGCTTTCAATAACCATGAGATGTTGAAAAGCAGCCTTTAAAACTTTGCGTTTCTGATTGGGGTAGTCTTAGCAAGTGAGCTGAATTAAATTGTCACGGACAGTTTCAAGATGGAATTTGGGAAGTTTTATTGATTACTGTCTCTTGGCATTGCTATCTATATTCTTTTGATCTCCTAGATAAGGGAGTGATGTCTTTTTTTTTTTTTTTGCTGTGACTGAATGTACCTGTTTCATTGGGCCCACTTACCCCTACTCAGGTTTGGGGATAAGGTAACTGGGTATGAGGATGTGAGGATACCCAGGTGGATGGGAGACTTTAACTTATAAGGAGTAATGTCAGATATGGAAGTTTTCTATCCATTTCCTCTATGTTCTGCCCAGAGCGAACCTAATAGGGATATATGTGAAGGTGTGCACTCAATGTGGGGAAAAAACCCAACACACTTCTCTAAGTGCATACAAAAGGGAAAGTTGGCTTGGCAGCACTTAAAGATCCTAATCTTAAGTTGAATCCGAAGTGTAGTATGGCTGCAAAGAACGAGGGCAGTGTAAATCCCAGTGAGCTATTACTGTGGAGAGGATCTAAGTGTTAGAAACTGTGCAACTCTCTGTCACCTGCCCCTTGTTCCCCATTCGGTGTGTGTGTTTGGTCACGGGTACCACATCTCAGCCCGGATGGCTCTGGAGAAGGGTCACTAGGGGAATGAAGAGGCCAGAACCAGGTCCTATCCAGCTCGAGTTGGGGGGGTGGGAAGGAAATCAGGCACGCGTGGCTCCATGCAAATGGAGGGAGGGCTGTCCCCCAGGAGAGGGGAAAGGCCTTTCTCTGCGTCCGCTGAAAGTGGAGGCAGATTAGACTGAGTGGGGGAAACGATGAGGCGAGCCCTGTCTTAACCATAGGATGACCTCTTAATCAAAGCTGAGTAGCCACCTGTGAGATCCCGTTCCAAAAGATGCCAAGCAAGGCCAGGGCTCGGGAGTGCTGTCAGAGTTCTGCCTTCGGTGGGAATCTGGCCTTGGTCAGCGCTCCTTCAACCCGGCCTGGCGTCTCTGAGAATCACCTGGAGGGCCTCTGAAGAATACTGGCGACTGGGGTGTCCACCCCAGATCTGGTTTATCCAAATCTCCATCAGGGAGGATCACGGAGATGCATACCTCCACTGGTTCTAACAAAAACTGGACAAGCCCCCTAAGGCCTCTCCTTCGCCCTTGTGTGAGCCAGTGTCTGATGCTTCTGCAGCCCAGCCCCCGGGGGGGAGCTCAGCACCCCCCTACCCCACCTTTCTACCCAAGGAACCCCCCAGCCTGCGCTGAGCCCAACCCTGCTTCCTCGTGGGCAGTTATTTCCACAGCACCCACCCTACTCCACCTTTCTACCCAAGGAACCCCCCAGCCTGCACTGAGCCCAACCCTGCTCCCTCGTGGGCAGTTATTTCATTGTCTTTTCTTCCCTTTCAAAGAATCTACCGGGACTACTCCAAGCATCGACATCAGATCTGCTTTCAAGAGAAGGTAACTTGAAAAGGGGAACCTAGGGAGCTGTTGGAGAATGTGAAGTGAAGGGATTCCCAACACACTTGCCCCTCTCGCACTCCTTATTCAAGTGGGAACAGCCCTTTTCACTGTAGTCAAATGAAAGTTGGTGTTCCAGAGAAGTCATGGGTTTGATGCCAATTCAAGCATATACCAACGGATGTTTAGAATATTCTTGCTATAGTGAAGCTCCCATTTTTGCAGAGTTCACAGTTGCTCATAAAGGTGTAATTTCTGCTGTTTATAGATGGCTTCTTCCTTAATTGCATTATTTTCCCCTCAATGGCCAAAAAAGATATGTGCATATAAAGATACACATTTTATATGGCATGAGTTAAGTAATGTCAGAAAATGTTTGCTTCTATCGCGTTTCGTCTAGAAACCACTTCTGAAACTATTAAACCATGTGCCCCAAAAAACCACAGCTAAGTGGCTACTTACGGAAATTAGTCCCTTTGAAACAGTGCATTATCCTAAATAAAAGACGATTTCATTTATTTACATGGAATAAAGCACATTGTAGAAAGGCAAATTATACACACCTAACTGGTTTGTTTTGCAACTTTCAAGGCAATATCAGGGGGTCAAGGGAGAAAAATGAACTTTTTTCTAGTCTTTGAGAAAGGTAACAGCCCCTTATTGCCATTATTTTACTCTCTGTACTCAATTCTTCCATAATATATGTTCATTAACGAAAACAAATGTTTTATCCTTCTAAGACTGAATCCATATTCTGTTTTGTTGAATAAGGAAAGTCATCTTGAATTTGAATCTCTGTTCCCAAATTGTTAGAAAACAATGATTCAGACTGTTGATAAAAGAAAGATTTTCCTCCTAAATTGTAAATACATCAAAATGTTAATTCTTTTAAAAAGATATTTAATATAATGTCATCGATTAATATTTTCTTATTTTAAATTTGTCCTAACTTTAAAATACTATCACTTAGCCCCACCTTTCCTTCATACTCAACAAATGTCAGGAAAACTCTGCTTGTATGCACAGGTGCGTTTTTAGGAGAGGGAGATACAGCTTGCTAAATGTTGTGCTTAAAAAGAATAGAAAAGTGTTTACTTCAAAAGGCCTTCTCCTGATACCTGCTATTAAAGAAATTTTGAAAGCACATGATTTGAATTCAATTCTTATAACTTACATTTTACACACACTGTTTTTAAACCCGCAGACTCTTTTCTTAGAAACCATAATTAACATTTGTAAAGAGCAGGAAACAAAATCTTCATTAAAAAAATGAACATGTAAGTAAATGTGTAGTGCCATTTCAATGTCAGCGCCATAGCTTCTGTTCTAGAGTTTAAAAGAAATCACAAGGTGACTGCATGCCTGGTTTAAGATGCATTTCTCTATAGGAAATCACTTTTCAAAAACTACCAGTAAAGGGTCCGCTAGCAATTCAAAGACAAATTCTTGAAAATTAAGTTTTAAGTCATATAAATATTAACAACACAATTAAAAAGTTATAATTCTGTCTCTTTAAAACAGAAAGGAATGCATCTTTTAAAAAGCTCTGCGCTAGCTCTATTTTTACATGATGCTGTGTTGATATCCCATTATCTGATTCATCTGTTCATGGACACAAAGAGGTTACCTTTGAATATAAGACTTTGTGCTTATATATTTGACTTTGGTACACTTCGTCCTATAAGGCAGAATCAAGCCAATCTCTGTCTCATACGAATAACAGAGATCAGCAAAAGTCCTTTGCTTTTTACATAGGTATGTTTCCAGAGCCTCCAACTTGCAAAAACAAAGTACTTTGTGTTGCTTGGCTTAAGTGCATTTGTGTTACTTGGTTTTAACACAAATCCAAGCAGTTTTATATATGCAATCTATGAAAATGTGTCCTATGAGGTTGTAGAGCAACACGAGCTGCTCATGTCACTTTTCCACAAGTACTTATTCCAAAAACTTGTGTGAAAAGAAATAGTTTGTGTGGATGCAGTCCCACGACTCGTTTGTCGGTACAAAATTGCATATACCTTATATGTAGAGTGTGCGGGGAAATGGTTGTGCGGGTGCCGGCACTAAACCCGGATTTGCTTTTCTTTTGTTAATGACAGTGGAGAAGGCCAAGAAGATGCAGGGGAGCTTGACTTTAGTGGTCTTCTGAAACGTAGGTGAGAACCTGTGCTGGACGGAGGCGCCTGGCCTGGGCATCTTCAGACACCCGGGCAGGCCAGCCAAGGCTAAAGTGGATGCTTGCCAAAGAGTCGTTCGTCTCCTAAAATGTGTTTTGCTTATAGAATGTAACAGAGTCAACTAAGAAAGAGACAGAGAAACAGCCGCATACTAACCTGTATTAAAGATTCTAGCCAGTATTTTTAAGCTTTCTTTTTAAACAGTTCATGAATCTTCCTGTTTTCTTAGTTGGGGATGGGAGATTTGAAAACTGAGACAAATACAAACACCTAGAAACCTCTGAGACTGTCCACAATTCCTTCTCATGACTGAATAAATAAAAGCTCCATCTTATTGCTTTTAATAAGTGTACTTGACCCCAAAAATCAATGTCATAACTTTGGTAGAACCATTTTCTTCTGTGTATATTGTACATGTATAAAAGGCAGACCTACTTTAATATATTGTCTTTGGTTTACAATATTTCATCAAGTCAAAGACACCATTGATGTTAAAATATGCCAATATTTTATAAACCACAAGGCAAGAAAAAATGCTCCAAATATTTAACTTTGGCACCATATTTATTATAAGATGCATCCTTCTTTCAGAGATGTTAAGGATCTCAAAGCCATTTTAGAAGCGATAAAATATAGTAGCAAAATGGAAATAATTGGTTAGTGTTATCACTTACCCTGCCTTGACATTTTTTCTCACAATAAAATTTATAGAATTTCATGATGGATATTTAGTTCATAACGATTGTATAGGATTTCTGTCCAAATATATCCTACACAATCATATAATATGGTATATTATATGAGTTATACATATAAATTAATACACATCTAGATATTAGTTATAGTGCAGAAGCAACAAAAAAAAGAAATTGATTTTTGTTTGGATTGTATTTTATCAGAAAAAAATTGTGAATAAACAAAGTAAAGTCACAATTTTAAATTAATATATAATATTGATATCAGCTTTCATTTAACTTTCAGATTCATTTTTTATTACTTTCAGTGACCTCTATGGTTGTTAAAGGAGCATAAGTACAAATATGCTTCCACACAAATGATGCTTGTAATAAACTGGTTTATTCTCACCATCTGCAGTTTAGTCCCTGTGAGCGAAAAATTCCCTCTGAGCTCTAAACATGTAAGTTGAGAACAGAACAATGAACGGGTGCAGTTCATTGATTACCAATGGTTATTAGTCCATCGGGAGACTTTGGCAATGTCAAATAGATCATTTCTCCTTTGGACACTTCAATTAATCATTAGCCTCAATAATATTCATTAATTTCCCAAATTCACTTAAAGTGATAGCATTTTAAGTGACCTTTAGTGAGTCTCGCTCCTCCTCCATCTACAGGTGAAAAAAATCAATTTCGAGAGTCATGGTTTGACTTATCCCAAGTCACCTACAAGGTAGAGGCAGGCGGGACCCACATCCAAGTTCCCCTTGTTTAAGTTGGTTTATTTCCTGCGACTCCGTACAGGAAACACCACTCCGAATCTGTCCCAGAGTTGGTGCTTCAGTTTCTAACACAAATCTTTATGTTAAGAAGACGTGAGGTCTTCTTTTTCCTGTAATCATTTATTCAACCAGGAAAATACTAACTGCTTTCTTGGGTACAATATAACGCTTCCTAATGTGAGGAAAAAAGATGCAGTGCCAGTCAGCATTTGGCACAGAAAAAGGAACTAATTCATATTTGTGGGAGGGAAAAGGTGATGGTAAAAACATGGATTTGAGTTTCAACTATACCATATACTAATTATGTGACTCAAATTATATATCCTCCCTGTAAATTGGTTTCCACATCTGTAAATGGGGAGAATAAAGACTACTTAGAATTATTGGGAGAAATTATAGTACATGCAAAGGGCCTGGCTCATTATAGATGCCAAATAAATAGTCACTTCCACCGACGAAGTGTGATATTTTCCCTTAAAGAGCTTATATTCTCAGAGACAACATGCACGTGCAAAAGGGAAAAAATCTAGAAAAATGTTTTAATCAGTGCCATGCTCTGATTAAAAAGGAAAAAGAACGAAAAGAAGGGCAAAGTTCCATCAGTAGTTCGCAGAGTAAAAGAAATCTGCTGATTATATTGTCAAAGTGACTAAAGAAAAGAAGTCATCAGAACAAGTGGGCAGCCAATATGTCTTCAGTTTTCATTTTCTTTACATCCCGTAACTATAATTTTGGTTCATAATTTTATTGTTAATATAAGACTAAGTTAATTTAATATACTATACTAATACACTAGTATAATTTTAGAAATCATTGTATTTTCCTACTAATTTGTGAATTGTGTGCGTTTTCATTATGGTAATGGCATGTGGTTCTCCCCTTCCAAGAGTGTGTGGCAAAATCCCCAACAGAATCAGTACCATTATGGCCAACATCTCTTACAACAAAAGACCTCCTTGCCCCGAGGAAAGTCAGTTTCTGTTACACAGATACTAGCCAAATCAGAATAAATCTTCTGGGCAGCATCTTATTATAGGTTGTGACCTATTTAAAGACTTGAAAATTTTACTCTACATGAGATTCTGTAACATCTTTATACTTCACTGAGATGATCAAGTGACAGAAATTTTGAGGTAGTAATACTTTGAAGAGTCCTTTGATAAAAGTACTATTAATGTGGTCACGATTCATCCCAATGCTTAGAAAGGAAGCAGAGGGACATAAAAGAATTGGGATTTTTTCCCATCACTGTGGCAGAAAGGGCCAGGCGGCGCCATGGTAAGTAAAGACAGTAGACATGTCCCAGATGAGTTCCAGGAAGGGCTACAGTTGAGATCAGACCTCAATTCCAGTCTAAAATAGTAACAGCTTCTCCCACCAATGTGGGGTTCAATGAAGTTATGGAAGGAGAAGGAAGGAAGGAATAGGCAAGAGGTCATTGGTTTTCTTACATGGAATATATGAAATTTAATAAGACCAAGAACTTGATGAAATGGGGTGATTTTGTTATCGTAATGAAAAATGGTGAGGATAATAGGTTTAATGAATCTACCAACAAAACTGACTTAAGAAATCATCCTGAAAATGATGGTCGTTCTAGTGGCTTCCTTAATGCACATATTTACCTTTCGGTCCCAAGTAGGTCTAAGTGTTTGACTTTTGCCTCCCATTACTATCTAACTTACATCTAGTTCAGTATCGCTAAACCCTTTCACTAGTATCTGGAGGGTACTTGGAATGTGTGTACTTCTTCTCGGCGGAAGTACACATTTAACACAATCCAGTAGGGTACAATTTAACAACTTAGGGACAAAGGTGAATGTGACAAAGGTACAACATTAGAAATGGCAGAGGGGCCAGTGGGCATTTTCAGAGGCTCCTGCTGACATTTTGGATGGAGGAAACATTCAGAGAAATATATACACATACGCATTTTAATGGCAATTCTCCAAGACTTCCCAGTAAAATATCTTAAGATGTAATTGAAATTTAGACTGCTTTCAGGCAGTAGATTTAGTGGATCTCACAAATTATTGCCATGATTCCTATTACAGAACAGTCTTTAAGTTTTCTAATTTCCCTCAAGTTCATTTACAGGGTGCAGTTATCATATCAGTGACTCGGAGATACTGCTTATCTCGTGCATTAACAGACATACTTTCTTAACAGTGTCGCCTGGTCCTTCCCATCAGCATTTCTGATGGGCCAGTGACCTCTTGCTTCCTTCTATTTTCCAGGAGAGTTGTCTCAGTCTTCTCCCTCAATGGGCACAAAGAGTTTCATGATGATGTAAAATGGAAATTCAGCATTTAGAAGTTGCTCCTTCCTAATACCACCCCAAACACCATGTTACTCTTTCTATCTTCCCTCTTCCTCATATATAACTGACCCGTGATTGCATTCGGCATTTCCCTCCCTAAGTGCATATGAGTATAAAGAAGGACCTGGGAGACAGGTGTAATTAATGTTTCCATGCCAACGTTTGTGCTCCGTTGTTCCCTAACACGATAGCCGAAGGCGTTTTCCCACTAATGTGTAAGGTGTTTTGACCAGTGTCCTGAAGAATCATATCCAAACCAGCACTACTCACAGTAAGTAGTCACTGTAAGATTTCCAAATTAACCTGTTAAAAATAGTCAACTAAACTTAAATAAAAGCAGAAACATTTAACCATTTTTAATTGGGAAATTGTTTTAAATTATATTCTGCCTTTACCTCAAGCCCCTTTCTCCCCAAACAGTGTTTCTTCCAGGTTTTAGTTTCATTGTGTAGTTTTGAAATAAGGGCAGACAGATGAACTTTAAATCTTAAAGTCACACGTGTTCTTTAGTCAGTGATCAAAATCTCGGAGTCACAATTTTGATCTTTAATACCCACCGATTAACCACTTTGTTCATGTAAGCCTTTTGGTTTACACCATGTATTTATTTTTGAATGATTCATACCCAACCCATTTCCAAAAACAACAAATACAACACAAACAAAAAAGCATTCAAGACAGCACACTATGAAATGAGAGGATTTTGTGCTTTCATTTCAAAAGTTTAGAAAAATATTTTCTTTTGAAAAACAAATCATTTTTTAAAACAAAATATTAAAATTTAATTTAAAATTTTAAAAATAGTTTTAAAAAGACTTCATGGCAATTTCAAATGTTTTTTGTATTGAAAACAGCAAAACTTGTTCAGGTACATATGTAGTAATATGGTAGGGGAAAATGTTGTCTGCAAAATGGAAAGGTTCGAAATACTGGATTTATACCGCCACCATCCGTGGCTAGGGCATGTGGCTCAAGGAAGGCAGAAAGAGATCTTTTTTGTTTCTTTCCTCTTGCATAGGCCAGTGTTTAAATATTTCAATTCTTAATCCACTTTTCAAAACAAACTCAATATCCATATTCCTTATGAAAACCGTTCCGTTTCTCGGAAGCCTCCTGATGAGCCGGTGGCGTGGACAGCAGAGGCAGAGCCCCCACCCGAGCCCCCGTCCCCCCCAGGTGGCGCTCCTAGTGCGCGCCCAGAGGGGCCCCGCCCCGCCCCGCAGTCCTCAGCCCTGCGGCCTCGGCGCTGCCCGAGCACCTGCTGACGGGCCGGCGCCCCTTCCCCGCCAGGGAGGTGAAGCAGCAGGAGGAGGAGCCCGAGGTGGACGTGTGGGAGCTGCTGAAGAACGCCAACCCCAGCGAGTACGAGAAGATCGCCTTCCAGTACGGCATCACCGACCTGCGCGGGATGCTCAAGCGGCTCAAGCGCATGCGCAGGGTGGAGAAGAAGAGCGCAGGTGAGGGAGTGCGGGGTGGGGGGGGGGCGTCCGACACCCTTCCCGCCAGCCCCGCCCCTGGCCCTGTAACCCCCCTGGAGGTCTGGGGGGCGCCGGAGGGAGGTGCGGGACGCTTAGCTTCCTGGGGCGTCGGGTGAGGTCGGTCAGTGCCCCGCACCTGGGTACCTACCTGCAGGCGCGGCAGGCCCACCTGAGCGCCCCGCCCGCCACCTGTCCTGGGCGGTGGCCGCCGCTCAGCGGGCTCCTTCCCTCCAGCTCCGGGCCCCCCTCACCCTTGCGTCTTGCTTTCTGCCTGGCCAGGGTGGATTCCGTGTCTCTTGCTTTACCATCATTTCTTCCACCCGTGTCATGAGAGGTGGGAGCCCCTCTCACCTGCGGTCGGGTTGTCTGTTTGGCAAACACCTGTCCCGCTCTCTGGGAATCCGAAGTGGGTGCCGGGGCTGGTGGGTTTAAATATTTACAAAAATGGTTTCAGGTGTTGACGTATAAAGTGAGAGAAAGGAATACATTTTTAACTGATCATTAGCTTTGTAAAGTGTCCTGTATGCACTCATTGTGAGTTACTGGTATTATGACACATCTGGGTAATATATCAATTTTATTGCGTGTTTTTTAATGTTCAAATAGAATATCAAGAATCTCACCAATTCTTTTTAAAAATCTGTTCTTAATTTCTAAACCTCTCTGTAAACTGATTGAGAAATGTTCCCAGAGAAATAGAGAAGATTTTTCTCCCCCCCTACTCTCCCATACCGACTATCTCAGAACTCCTGAAGTGGTGTTTTTAGAGGTGTCTGGGACTGTATTCTCACAAACGTGTGAAAGCTAAGGTGTTGGGAGGCTGACATCTGCTTTTCCGACTCCGTCCCTTCTTACTCTTATCACTACACTCTGAATTGATGGCTTAAGGTATGATACACAACTTTCTTTTAACAAGAAAGTGTTTATTTTATCTTGTTAAAGTATGTAGAAGTGGGGTTGTTTAAGCAATAATATAATAAATTTGGAATGATGGAAATATGAGCTCAACAACTTCGTGAAACATTCCACATTTTTATGTATTTCCCAAATTGTCTAAATGAGAATTACCTTTAAAAACAGAACAAAAAAATCATTATTGAGTTAAAAAAAAAAAGAAATTAATTACTTCTGCTTAGGACTCCTCAAATATAGTGTAATTACTATATTCTCTGTTATTTAAAATATTTGGAACTCCTGAATTCCTAACCACATATATAAGGGGTGTTTGAAATATGCCACTATTTGGATAGTTTTCCACACTGTAAAAATTTTGATAAGCCTACTATTTCAGTTACTCAGAGACATTGAGTGTAATCACATGAATTACACATAAATTTTATGAATCACAGAATTTGTCTCAAGTTCTATGATTTCTGATCACAGAATCTGTGTCATAGTAGAAAATAACTACTGTGATCCTAACAATAATTATGCTGGAAGAATAAGCAGGTCCTCAAAGTAAAATTTCACTTGGGTGCTTTATATTTTAATTCCCAACTATCCTTTGCTTATATTTCTTCCAAAAATGTGGATTTTCTTTAAGCTTTTGAGTAATCTTATTGTTTATAAATAGACACAAAATTCTAAAATATAAGGGATATTTGGAAGATTCCCATGTTTTTTCTTCTTGGAGACCATTTTTCATCTGTTTTTGTGTCACATGCATATATTGACTGTTTAAGTTCATAGCAAATGCATATATAGTAATACAGTTTTTGTTTCTTCTCTCCATCAGCTTTTGCAAAAATTCTAGATCCTGCATATCAGATTGATAAAGGAGGCAGAGTAAGATTTGTTGTGGAACTGGCAGATCCAAAATTGGAGGTGAAGTGGTATAAAAATGGTCAAGAGATTCGACCTAGTACAAAGTAAGTAAGCTTTACTAATAACCAGTGACGAAAAGAAAGAAATCAGATAGCAGTTTGACTTCATTTTCTGAGATTAAAGGCACTTTTTAATATAATGAAAAATCATGTAGGTGGAGAATAAATTTAAAATAATTAAAAATAAAAAATATAGTTACTTTCCATGTATTTTGAAACTATTAAAATTATTATGTTATATGAAGCAAACCTTGTTTTATGTTTTAATTCAAAGTGTTTTAACAAACTATTTCAAATGACTCCCAAGGATGGGTTTATGTTGTTCTAGGATGTACGTGATTATTTTAGAGCAATGCTAAACTTCTGCTAAATTTTTAAAAATAAAATTTTAAAGAATTCGAAATTCGTATTTGATCTTCCAGCTGGGAATCATAACTTATAATTAGATGACTTTTGTTTTTTCAGAATAACATCTATATTCATTGATGACCAAACATTTTCTATATTCATTTCAGGCCCTGTTTTGAATGCTTATAATGTTGCATCTGAATAAAACTATTTACTGTCAAGATCCACAAAAATATGGATTTGAGCCTGTGCTTTATCATTTCTTGGCCGTCTCCCAAATGAAGGAGAAAGGCCAATCCCTGATATCTGATAATATCTCTAGTTGATTATGCAACTCTTTTATGGAGATCCTTCCCAGTCAAAAAGATTTCCAACTCGAGTGTATTTTTTTAAGTTAATATTAAACGCATTTTGCAAATTGCATGAGTGCATTTACAGAAGACTTTAATCCTGGAAATCTGTCATTTCTGGAATACAGTTAGGTGGCTTCCAATTACTTAATGTGGTCATGCCTACTGAATGACTTTGTGATGATAATATTTCTACCTGGTAAAAATCTCTTGAAGATGGCTTGAATTTACCAAAAACATAATTTTAATTGATTACCTTTATCTAAATGTGTTATTTGATGTTTTATTGTTGGTCTTCAATTTTGAAAATTCCCTAATAAGAATTTTTTATGTAATCTATCATAATACCCTAATATGCTCTTCCAAAATCCAAATCACAGATAATTAAATTTTGCAATCTTCTTGGCTTCTAGTATTCTGTTTCCAAATATTCAGTACTTTCTTACTACATAGTATAACTGCTTATTCATTTAACAAAATCTGCTGTGTCACTAGCCTATGCAATTTATCATTGAATAAGATTTAGTCTTATAAAGTAGATAAATTGTTCATTTGCAAAAATAGACAGAGTTGAAATCTCCCTGACATCATTAGCCAATCCTTTTTTCCAATAGTAGGTTAGAAAAATTAAAATAGTTTTGATTTATATTTGAAACAAAAGCCTATGTAAAAGAAAATAATCACAGAAATTAAATAGTATGTGTAAATATGCATATGTATTATGTTATAAAGATGAAAATTGATTTCAGGTTTGATGTTAAACTGTGAAATATGCTATATAAATGGCAAATCAAAATTATGTATCTAACTCTCAAAAATTACTGAATTATAAGCCAAATATGCTGGCAAGAAAGAGAAGAAAAATTCTGTTTATCTTCCTTCTATTTAAAACAGATACATCTTTGAACACAAAGGATGTGAAAGAATCATGTTTATCAATAACTGTGCCCTGACAGATGATTCGGAGTATTATGTGACAGCTGGTGATGAGAAGTGTTCCACTGAGCTCTTTGTAAGAGGTAAAATGAAATCTCTTCTGCCTCAGTTGAGAGCAGATTGCTCTCCTTCTTTCAGGGGTAGTTATGAAAATGAAAGTGATGAGGTGAGCACTTCCTCTTTAGAGCAGAGGTATCCCTCTAGACATGGTACGACTTGGTGTTCGATTGCATCTGCACTGAGATTGCATCTGCCTCTAAACTGGCAGGTGTTCAGTACTCTAATTAGACTTTGGGTGTGCTGAAGACTAGAAAAGCTGAAGGGAGAAGAAAACTACTGAGTAAGAATGCTTTGTGGTTTTGGTGCAAGTCAAGCACTGTTTTGCAAAATAATTCTTCAAATTATGGCTTCTGAAACCTGACAAACTCCACTGGGAGTTTCACACACTCAGCTGATCACAGACACATTTTCCCTCGAAACAAGCTTCCTTAGTACAAGGACATCATTGGTTAGCAGGAAAGCTAACCAATGAAGAGCATCACTGACTGACAGCATGGAATAAGCAGGAAGATATCAATGAAACCATGATCATTTATTTTCTCTATGAAGAGGCCCTCTGATTATGGACAATTCTGACATCTCTATCATCCATCTAGAACCAGAATCAAAGCATTTTATTGTTAAAAGTTTTCCTTCATGAGAAATACCTACGACCTGATAACTTACTTGCAAAAAGAAGGATATTTGATAAATATTTTTGTCTGCTTTCTAGCACAATGACTTATTTGTTTTGGAGGATTCTAAGAACATTGGAGAAACCAGGGTCACCACCTATTTATTTTGCCAAAAACAGACTTTAAAAACCTACCTACTGGCAAGATGGTGGTGTAGTGAAATGTGGACTGGAACAACTGTCTGGGGAACATCAGTGACTGTACACACACTGCACACAAATCTGAAATGGGTGGAAGGAACAAGATCACAGCACAGAACTCTAAGGAAGCCTCTCAACTGCAGAGGTTGGTGCCCCTCCCCCACTGGTATGGCAGGCTGTGCTGGAGACACTTCCCATGAGACGAAGAAGCAGTGTCTACTGGGAGCAAGGGAAGGTAGCTCAATCAACCTCCAACTGGGTTTTAATGAACAAATTTGGACTGCTGAATACATGCTGTGAACACAGATAAACCTAGAGCAAACAGGAAAGGAATCCTGAGGTCTTTTCTGGCAGAGAGGAATAGGGGCTAATGAGAAAAAAAAGGAAGTTTTTATAGTCTGCTGAACTCAGAAAACTGGAAAGGGCTGTGCCCCAAGAAAAGAAGCACGTAGAGCTAGGTACCAAGCTCTTGACTGGTGAAACTTGGAAGCTGGGGACTGACTCTGAAAAGAGAATTAAAAAAAAACGATTCTAAGTAGCTCATTAGAGAAAGCATCAGGCATTTTCAATTGTCAGCACTGACCAAGGCAAGGGTGGAGTTAAGATAAGTCTGAGGCAAAAGTAGCTATGTAGGTGGTGCAAGGGTAATTCAGTGGTAGAATTCTCACCTGCTATGTGGGAGACCCAGGTTGATTCCAGGTCTGTGTACTTCCCCCACACACACACCAAAAAAAAAAAAAAAAAAAAAAAACCAGCAAAACAAACAAACAAAAATTCAACAAATGGTGCTGCAATAATGGGATGCTCACATGGAAAAATAATGAAATGTGCCATACAGCATACGAAGAAAAAAAAAGTAATGGGTAAGTGAAGGAGATAATTTCCAAAAGGGCATACCTTCCTCAAAAAAATGGGGATGGGACACAGCTCAAGTGGTGGCTCTTATTCAGAGAATTCAGACTCCAGGGGCTGGGAATCAGAACCAGCTTAAGCTTGCTTTCCACCTCAGCCTCTGTCTCAACCATGCATCTGGCAGGGACAGGGTCTGTTGACAAAGGCACTGCACCACTTTATGTTTGTGGGGAGCTGTTGGATGGCAAGCACCACTGCTCAGCAGGATAGGAAAAGCATAGAGTCTAGAGGCTCCACAGGGAAGTCTGACAACCCCAGGGAAACGTGATATTGATTACACCCTCCTCCTGAGACCTGGGCCAGTCTTGTCTAGGAAAACCTGATTGGGGTCATCATATCTGGGGAGACCCTCCTCAAAAAAAGGTTCCATAAAGGGAGGGTAGGAACCAGAGAAATAAGAGCTGAAAAAAACCTGATTAGTTAAACAGAACCTATGGTAGAGGTCTATAATAAGTTGAACTGAATTCCAAAGAACAGTTGGAGAACAAAGCCAACCAAAAAGAAAATCCTAAGTGAAAGAGTGAAAACAACCTCCAGAATAAACTAATCAAGGAAAGCAGATGCCTAGATACCAGCCAAAAATTTTGAGTCATACTAGGAAAAATGAAGATATGACCCAGTCAAAGGAACAAACCAACACTTCAGATGAGATATAGTAGTTAAAATGACTAGTTAAAGATGTTTTAACAAACATGCTAAATCACATAAAAAAATAATATCAATGAGTTGAGGAAAGATATGGCAAAAGAGATGAAGAATATAAAGAAGACACTGGGAAACCATAAAGAACAACTCAAAGCTTGAAAAAAATGACAGAACCTATGGGAATGAAAGGCACAATAGAAGAGACAAAAAAACAATGGAGACTTACAATAGCAGATCTGAAGAGGCAGAAGAAAGCATTAGTGAACTAGAAGACAGAACATCTGAAATCCTACATGCAAAAGAACAGATAGGGGAAAGAATGGAAAAATATGAACAGGGTCTCAGGGAATTGAATGGCAACATGAAACACATGAATATACATGTTATGGGTGTCCCAGAGGAAAAGGAGAAGGGAAAGGGAGAAGAAAGAATAATGGAGGAAATAATCACTGAAAATTTCCCATTTCTTATGAAAGGCTTAAATTACAGATCCAAGAAGCATGCCACAAACAGAATGGATCTGAATAGAACTTCTCCAAGGCACTTATTAATCAGATTGTCAAATGTCAAAGACAAAGAGAGAATTCTGAAAGCAGCGAGAGAAAAGCAATCCATCACATACAAAGGAAGCTCGATAAGATGATGTGTATATTTCTCCGCAAAAAACATAGAGGCAAGAAGACAGTGGTATGATATATTTAAGGTACTGAAAGAGAAAAACTGCCAACCAAGGATTTTATATCTGGCAAATCTGTCCTTCAAAAGTGAGGGAGAGTTTAAAATATTTTCAGACAAACAGATACTGAGAGAGTTTGTGAACAAGAGACCTCCTCTATAAGAAAATACTAAAAGGAATACTACAAGCATATTAGAAAAGACAGGAGAAAGAGGTTTGAAGAAGAGTGCAGAAAGGAAGACTATCAGTAAGGGTAAAAAGAGAGAAAAATGAAAGATATGACATATAAAGTCCAAAAGACAAAATGGTAAAAGAAAGTACTTCTTTCTTTACAGTAATAACATTAAATGTTAATGGATTAAATTCCCCAGTCAAAAGACATAGACTGGCAGAATGGATTAAAAAACAGGACCCATCTATATGCTGTCTACAAGAGATTTACTTTAAACCCAAGGACAAAAATAAGTTGAAAGTGAAAGATTGTAAAAATATATTTCAAGCAAAACAACAACCAGAGAAGAGTAGGGGTACCTATACTAATATCAGACAAATTAGACTTCAAATGTAAAACAATTAAAAGTATACTATGTATCAAAACAAAACAAAACAAAAACCTCCTACTATCTACAACCATGGAAACCAGAGTTCTTTGATAGGTAATTTCCTACTGTTGATTTTTCATCTGTGAACAAATCACACATTTAAAGATTCTGCCACCCCTCCCCCTTTTCACACTAGAGCCTCCAATTATGGTAACCAAACAGCTGGAAGATGTAAATGCTTACTGTGGAGAAAGAGTGGAACTAGAATGTGAAGTGTCTGAGGACGACGCCAATGTAAAATGGTAAATAGCTTTCCTGGGGTCTGTCCATTTTAAATAGACCAAAAAAACTATTTTATGCTTCACAGAACAGGAAATACAACAATAGCTTTTAAATATATGAAAGGAATCTTAATCTCATTCATAGCAATAGTAACTGATGGTATACTAGGATACCATTTTTTTTTCAACAAGTAAACTGATAAAAAAAACCCAGAAACCTATATAGATAAGTTTGTAGGAAAGTAGGCAACTTACGCGTAAGTAAATGGCTCAAGCTCTACCCTTGACTTCAAAGCCCACAGATGCTTTTAATCTCTGTACAGTGCTCTCTCTCACTGTTCCATATTGTGCCTCTTCTTACATGGATAAACATGCTTACATATATACTTTTCATTGAATTCCTAGTCACCTTAATGTTATGTACCTCAGAAAAAAGTTTTACGTTGAGAATTACTAATGGCTTTTTTTTTTTTAAACATGGGCAGGCACCGGGAATTGAACCCAGGTCCTCTGGCATGGCAGGCGAGCACTTTGCCTGCTAAGCCACCATGTCCTGCCCACTAATAGCTTTTAAAAATAAAAGCATGGGGTTTTTTTCACTCTGAGAGGGTGCCCTGTGAGTAATTTCAAAATAGAAAACTAGGAGAGTTAGAACTCTAAAATGGAAATGCTTGTCGAGAAGTATAGTAAATTGTACAACAGGAATATAGTAATTGACACAGTGAGATTGTTCAATTTGATCAAGGATCATAGTTGTCCTTAAAATGTTTTAAATGATACAATTCTTGCTAGTGTGATTAAAGAATTCAAATGTGGGTAACGTCCGCTCTTAGCATCTTCATCTGATTGACCTTGAATGAGAAGAGGTGGCTTGTCTTCTTTTAATGTGATTTTGAAGATACTACTTATCAAAATATCAATCCATTGATAGATTCATATATTCTTTAACTCAATAAATAGTTCTTGTGGGTCTAGTTTCTGTGAGGTACTCAGCAAGACACTGGGATAAAGCAATAGACAAGGTCAGTGTGGCCCAGCTCCTGAAGAGTCTTTTATAAAACTTTCTTTAAATCCATTGTAACTCAGGTTTAAGAATGGTGAGGAGATCATCCCTGGTCCAAAGTCAAGATATCGAATTAAAGTTGATGGCAAAAAGCACATTTTGATAATAGAAGGTGCCACGAAGGCCGACAGCGCAGAGTATTCCGTAATGACGACAGGAGGGCAATCGTCTGCTAAGCTTAGTGTTGGCTGTAAGTAAGACTCCTCAATCTGTAGCGATTTTAAGTGTTTGTCAGTTCTGTTTTAGCAAAGTTTTCTTCTATTTGATTCTTACTTGTGGCAATTTTAAATTTGTAAATATAAATTCCATTCTAACTGCATATCCATATCAGATCTCTCAGGGTAAGGCCTCTGAGAAGAGACCCTTCCACTCAACTTAATAGTAAAACAATAGTATTTTGTAAATCAACTGCCAGAAAATGCTTAAGAAATATTTTAATCCTAAAGCCATAAAAATAAATAGCAAATACTAAGTTGCAATGTCAAATCCCATTAATGCTTGCTGAATCCATAGACAAATTTATCTACGAATTAAATAAACATTCAATACTGTACAATTCCACTTGTAGTGAGAAGTGATTCAAAGCAAGGGGGGCCTAATTGAGAACCCTGTAAGAGACACGAGAGAATTATTGCACTTCCCCAAATGTCCCATAATAATAATTCTCAATGGCAGAGTCTGTCTCATGAAAATTAAAATAATAAATATCTTGGGATAATTGGTAGTATTTGCAGAGCAGGTGTCCTGCTTCCTTATTTCTTTCTTAACCCAGCTGCAATTCATATAATCATTAAATCATTTAGAAACAATCTCAGTGCGCTCTTTAAGTTTCATGGAATGTACCCATTTTAGTTTAATATCAAAAAGTTTTTCAGTCAAGGGCAGATACTTACCTGATATTTGTATCCATTTACAGCATTGTAATCAGTTCTACCATAAAGCAACAAATGCATTCCCAAAAATCACTATGCTATTCAGTCACTCAATAAAAACCTCAGTCTTATGGGGAAATTGGGTTATAGGCACAATACTCAAAAGCTGTCAGTGACGCATTAAAAAAAAATAAAAGCTAGGAACCTAAAAAACAGCACCATTTTATAGTTATTAAATGTTTAATAAATGCGGCATTTTATCTTGAAAAATTTGCTTGTGGAAGTGAATGTCAAAAGTGTCACAGCTTGTGAGTTACTGTGAAGTGGTGGAAGGAGGGTTTGAAATCAAGTGGAAAGTTGTAACTTCAGATGTGGATGGGCGTGGCCCACGGCACAGGGGTAATTGAGGTGGCGGAGATGCGTGCAGTGTGTGCACGGGCACGTTTTATGCATTCCTACCTGGCTCAGTCCAGCCAGGTGCAGTTTTCTGCATTCACCTCGTTTTCTCAAGAGTAAAATCGTGCATAATCAGACATGAAATTTGCAGTTTCTTAAATTGCACCCCATTACAGCAGTGGTTTTGAAGCAAAGTCTCATTTTCAAAATAAGTGTTCTTATAAAGCTGCCTGTACCATTATGAAATGACACTGTCTTGTCCTGTCTGGAGTTCAGGTTGGTCATTTGTAATGTTCTGTTTATTTCTACAAGTGAAACCATTGAAGATATTGACACCTCTCACGGATCAGACTGTAAAACTTGGGAAAGAAATCTGCTTGAAGTGTGAAATCTCTGAAAACATATCAGGGAAATGGACTAAAAATGGTCTACCTGTTCAGGAGACTGACCGTCTAAAGGTTGTTCACAAAGGAAGGTAAGAAAGCAAGGTGATCCATGAGTGAGGGCTGGTCCTCATCTCTTCTTTCCACTTCATGAATCGCCTGTCTGGTGAGGGCGTCTGGAGAGCAGCCGTGCAGAGGGTCTATTGCTGTAGCTTTGCTTCCAACGAGCAAGAGCTTGTGCTTTCTCTGTGTGCATCACATTCTACCGATTATCGGGTGTCTTCAGCTCACACTACAGTGCTGTGCCTATTCAGCATCTTCTGACTGATTCATTCCGTCTAAACATGAAATTGGGAGAATGATACTGAATTCCATTTGAGGAACTGGTCAAAATGAATTAACTATAACCAATAAGTATCAAATGATCTTTCCACTAATTTATTTTTAGGGAATAATATCCTAGAATCTAGCAAATATCTAAATGGAGGGTTCTTAGCCTTCACTCCATAAACCCTTGGGAGAGAATGAACTTTAGGGGCCCCACCAATCCTCTGAAATTTTAATAATTATCTATACAGTAATGCATCCCTTTCTCAAGGGAGCAGATACATAGGTGCGTGCCATCAGCTACTTACACGTCCATGACCCAAATAAGGTTAACAATTGTTTTAGGGTTTGACATGTAAAGCCAAAGTCAAGATTATTCTTTGTAATTTCTTGAATCTTAAATGATGGCATTATTGAAATGTTTTATTTTAGGCTTTTTAAAGTTATGAGATAAAAAAGGAATAATAAACTCTTACACACATCTTAAGCAGACTGTTTTTGCAGAGGTAATTCCATATAATTCAAAATAAATATTAAATGTTGATCAATAAATAGGATAGTTAAGGCTTCTCTCTCTCTTTCTCTTCCTATCTCTGTTTTTGTCTGTCTCTCTCACTTGCCAGCTTGCACTAAACACATTAGTTATCTAGAAGCCAGGTATCACTTTACCTTGGTCATATGCAACCTAAGCTTTGCAATGTCTTAGAAATGTGTTTTTCTCATTTCCTTAGAATCCACAAGTTAGTGATAGCCAATGCTCTGGTTGAGGACGAAGGCGATTATGTGTTTACCCCAGATGCCTACAATGTTACTTTGCCTGCCAAAGTTCATGTTATAGGTGAGTAGCTAAAACAAATTGCAGAATTCTGCTTTTTGTTTGTTTTTACTTACTTTGGAACTATGACAAAATTTAAACTATGTGATATTTAAAGAAAAAAAAATACAGTAATCTGTGTGATTGTGAAAATCTTGTGCCTGATGCTCCTTTTATCTATGGTACAGACAAATGAGTAAAAAAAAATTGGATAAGCAAAATAAGCAAATAATAGATGGAACAAAGGTTAAAATAAATTGAGTAGACTGAAATACTAGTGGTCAATGAGAGGGAGTGGTAAGGGATATGGCATGTATGAGTTTTTTCTTTTTTCTTTCTTTTGCTAAAGAGATGCAGATGTTAAGAAAAATGATCGTAGTGATGAATACACAACTGTGTTGATATTGTGAGCCATTGATTGTAACCATGTCAAGAATATTTGTATGTCAAGACTCTATATTTGTTCCTTGTTTATAATAAAAATATTTTTTAAAAAATACATTAATCAAGGGTGCACGGGTGGTTCAGTGGTAGAATGCTAGCCTTCCCTGTGAGAGACCTGGGTTAGATTCCTGGACCATGCACACATACACATGTACACACACACACACAAAAAAAAACCCATTAATCACTAATCATAAGTCATTGAATTGTTAAACATTTAAAAAGTATTTTATTGATAAAACAACATACGAACACAAACATTCTTAACATACAAACATTCCATACGTGGTGCACAGTGGCTCACAATATCATCACATAGTTGTGTATTCATCGCCATGATCATTTCCTAGACATTTGCATCACTCCAGAAAAAGAAATAGCGAGAAAAAAGAAAAAACCCTGAAATAAAAAGAAAAACTCAAAAGCCATTGATTTTTAACTCTTGCAATGAAGTAGTTGTACCAGGCTTGACCCTTCTTATGTTCTTTTAGCTAGATAAAATATTGATTACTGCCAACATTTAGCACCAGATAAGTACCTAGTCTGGATATCCATGCAGCAGTGACTGGCGGGTAAGAAGGCTGTGTTTTAACGTTCCAGATCCTCCTAGGATCATCCTGGATGGTCTCGATGCTGACAACACAGTGACGGTGATTGCGGGCAACAAGCTTCGACTCGAGATCCCCGTCACAGGAGAGCCGCCTCCTAAGGCCCTTTGGAGCCGAGCAGATAAGGTTAGCTCTGCACGCACGGGCATTCACACCCTGCCCACTCCAGTCCCTGCCGTCTAAGGAGGGGAAAGGCAAACAGCTGTACAGAGGTGCATTACAGATGTGAGTCCTTTGAAAAGAAAGATTAATTGATTTCCAGGCAAATCCAGGTAATCATATATTTACTTCTAACCTTTCTGGCTACCTCTGTGCCAGGCATGTTTTAGACGCAGTGAATGTAAGAACGTCCTTCTCACATTCTGATAGGCACCATGGATGGCAGACAATGAATTAGTAAATGAATAAATTGGCTTTGGATAATAGTAAGTGCTATGGAGATAATAAAATAGGATGATGTGACGGTAAATGAATGGGTGGTCAATGATGGCTTTAATGGATGAGACTGTTATGTGAAGCTCAAAGGGAAGTGGTTTCCAAATGGAGTCAATGTGAGTTCAAAGACCATGGCGAGTAAATGGGCTTGGTGTGTTGAAGGAATGGAAAGGAAGTTAGTGTGGCTGAGGCAGAGTGAGTGCAGAGGAGAAGAATAAGGTTGCAGAGGTAGCGTGCTGCCAGTGTAAGTGACCTTGTGGCTTCCTGAATAAAATGACTTAAATCAAAAGAGCAGAACGTGAAACTGCTTCCAGCCAGGATGGAGTAACAGAGGCCTGATTTACTCACTCCAAAACAAAAGCCATCCCTCCTCCCAAAACAACTGTAAAAAAAAAAGAAGAACCAAAGATTTTCAAGACATTGGAATCAGGAAAGACAAAGGATCCTTGAGAGATGGGAAACAAATGAGGTGACCCTTGTGATTGCCCCAGTTTATTTGCCCCTTGAGAGAATTTCCAGGCAGTGGTACAAGGACCCTGGGTGAAGCCTGGTGATCTCCTGGACTCAGGCAGCTAGACCAGAAGACATCCCAGAGAAGAATGCTGCATGGAGAAAGGACCCTAGAGACCTACAGAGAATCTCCTCAGGTGTTCAGTAAAGTGTATCTCAGTGCTTGGTGTGGAGGAAAGCACTCAAGACTCGGGAAAGAACCATCCAGACAGATAAAGGGAAGAGAGCTGGTATTCACAAAGGGTCAGGAGTTGTGCTTGTTCTCACCAGCCAGACTTGAAAACTTCAAAATCCACAGGGCACTGGGTAGGCCACAGTGGCTCAGCAGGCATACTTCTCACCTGCCGTGCTGGAGACCTGGGTTCGATTCCCAGTGCCCATGAAAAAAAAAAGGAAAATCCAGAGGGCATCGAGTGCAGTACTCAGAAAGGGCTCAGCTCCTGAAAATAACTAGCCCTAGAATGAGCACTGTGCCTGACTCAGAGCTTTGTATATGCAAGACCCAAAAGGTGAAACCAATTTCCAGGTAATTTAACAATTTAATATATAAATAGTTCAAATTTATATATATTACAAAAATATCAAGCATACTCAATGTAAAATTCAGTATTTTCTTCCCAAATATTACTTGGCAAAGAAATAAGTAGGAAAAGACAATCCAAAATAAGGAGAAAAACTAATTGAAACAGACCCAGATCTCACACAGAATTAGCAATCAAGGACATTATAACAGTTATTGTACTTTATGCCTTTTATTTAAAAAGTTGAGTGGAAAAATGGAAGATATTAAAATTCCAAATCAACTTCTATAGATAAAAACTATAAAGTCTGGGATTAAAAGTGTATTAGATTGGATTAACAACAGATTAGAGATTGCAGCTGAAAAAAATGGGTGAACTTGAAGACATAACAATAGAAATTATCTAAAATGAAACAAAGAAATATGAAAATAGCCTCACTGAGATGGGGATAATTTCAAGTAGCCAAATATGTGTGTAATTAGGGCCACCCAAGGAGGGGAGGGAAGAAAAAGTATTTTAAAAAATGATGCCCAAAATTTGATAAAAAGTGTAAACCCCTAGTTAAAAGAATCTCAGTAAACCCAAAGCACAACAAGCATGACAAAAACTACACCAAGGCCATCGTAATCAAATTGCTCAAAATCAATGATTAAGAAAGAGTCAAAAGCAGCCAGAGAAAAAGACACATTAAGTACAGAGGAGCAAAAGCAAGAATGACGGCTGACTTCTCATTGGAAACAATGCAAGTGAGAAGATGCTGGAATGTCATCTTTAAAATACTGAAAGAAAAATACCTGTCAACCTGTAATTATATGCACAGTGAAAATAATTTTTGAAAGGAAGGCAATGTAAAATTATTTTCAGAAACACAGAAGCTGAAAGAATTCATCACAAGCACACTACACTACAAGAAATGTTAAAGAATATCCTTAAGGCAGAAGGAAAATAACACTGGATGGGAATATGGATCTTTACAAAGGAATGAAGGGCATCAGAAATGTTAGCTACATGGATAAACATATATGTTTTTCTTATTAACTAAAACTCTTAAAAAGATCATTGGCTGTTTAAATAAAAATAATAGCAATGCACTGTGGGGGTTGTAAAATAAGTATAGGTCAATTACATAATGATCAGGAGGGGAAATATGGAAGTATACTATTGTAAGTTGCTTATGCTGTATGTGAAGTGATATAGTATCAGTAATAACATATTATGTTAACATATTCAGTAATAAGTTAAGAATGTATATGAACTCTAAAGAAACCACTAAGATAACAAATCAGAGTTATAACTTATAAGCCAATAAAGAAGACAAAAATGGAATCATAAAAAATTCAATTAACCTAAATGAAGGCAGAGAAAGAGGCACAAAGAACAGATAGTGTTCTAGTTTGCTAGCTGCTGGAATGCAATACACCAGAAATGGAATGGCTTTTAAAAAGGGGAATTTAATAAGTTGCTAGTTAACAGTTCTAAGGCCAAGAAAATTACAATTGCAGTAAGTCTATAGAAATGTCCAATCAAAGGCATCCAGGGAAATTTACCTTGATTCAAGAAGGCCAATGAAGTTCAGGGTTTCTCTCTCAAGTTCGCACATGGCAAACACAGTTGTAGTTTCTGTCTCAGCTGGAAGGGCACGTGGTGAGCAAGGCATCCTCTACTAACTTTCTCTCCTGGCTTCCTGTTTCATGAAGCTCCCTGGAAGGCACTTTCCTTCTTCATCTCCAAAGGTCACTGGCTTGTGGGCTCTCTGCTTCTCGTGGCTATGTCGTTCTCCTCTGCTCTCTCTGAATCTCTTTTTCTCCAAAATGTTTCCTCTTTTACAGGACTCCAGAAACTAATCAAGGCCCACCCAAATGGGTGGAGATATATCTCCCCTAATCCATCTTAACAACCATTCTTGATTAGGTTACATCTCAAGGAAATTATCTAATTACGTACAGTATTGAATAGGGATTATTCTGCCTCTACAGAATGGGATTTTGATTAAAACATGGCTTTTCTAGGGTACATACATCCTTTCAAACCAGCATAGAAGGGACAAATACAAAACGAATAGCAAGATGATATAGTTAAACATAAGTATATCAATAATCACATTAAATATAAATAGTCTAAAATGTAAACTCCAGTTACAAGACAGATATTGTTATTTTGGACTAAATAGCAAGGACTGGTTATATGCTGCCTATAAGAAATCTACATTAATTAAAAGGCACAATTAGATTAAAAGGATGAAAAAAGATATACCATGGTCATTAATAAAAAAAAAAAAAGGTGTCTATATAATACCAGACGAAGCAGATTTCAGAGCAAATGATAAGGATGAAGGAGGTCATTTTATAGTGATAAAGAAGGCAAGTTGCCAAAAGGACATGTCAACTATGTGATGATATTGTGAATTACTGATTATATATGTAGAACGGAATGATCAAAATAGGAATGTTTGCGTTTGGTGTTTTTCGGTATTTAAAAAATAATTTAAAAAAAGGGATATGTCAATCCTAATCAGGTTTCAAAATATACAAAGCAAAAACTGATAGAACTGCAAGGATAAAAAGGCAAGTAAATTATTATACTTAGAGATTTCAATACATCTTCATCAATATATGATAGAACAAGAAGGCGGAAATCCAGTAAGGACACAGAGGATTTTAAGAACACTTCCTACCATCTTGAATTAATTGAAATCTATAGAACGTCCCCTGGACAGCAGCAGAATTGGCATTGCTTTCAAGTGCACATGGAACATTTGCCAAGATAGACCATATTCTGGACTATAAACAAGTCTCAATACATGTAAAAGGATTCAAGTCATGCGAAGTATGTTCTCTGACCACAATGAAATTAATTAGAAATCGGTAACAGAAAGGTATAAAAAACATATATTTTGTAACTAAATAATAGGGTTCTAAATTACCCATACATTATGGATTGAATCCTCACCCCCAGTCCCACTGCTAGCATCCTACTTAATAGGGAAAGGCCCGTTGCTTTACTCCTTAAGATCAGGAACAATAGAGAGATGTCCACTCTCGCTACTTCTGTTCATCATTGCACAGGAGGGTCTACCAGGCAAGAAAAAGAAACAGAAGACATATGTATTGGAAAGGAGGAAGTAAAGCTGTCTTTCTCTGCAGATGAAATAACCATCTATGTGGAAATTTCAATAGAATCTACAAAAAAAACTATCAGAACTAAGTAAGTTTAGCAAAGTTACCCAAGAGAAATAAAGACATACATCTACAGAAATACTTATACATGAATGTTTATAGCAGCTTTATTCATAATTTTCAAAATTTGAAAGCACCTCAAAAGCTCAAATGTGCATACATAAATCATTTGTACATAATACAGTGGAATTCTGTTCAGCAACAGAGAGGAACGTGCAATAGCATGGATGAATCTCAAAACATCATGCTAAGTGGAAGAAGCCAGGCTTAGAAAGCTGCCTACTGTTTGATTCCATTTATAAGAAATTCTTAAAAGGGAAAACTAGAGGGACATATATCCTAGGGAACATAACCAGACCAGTGCTTTCCAGGGAGCGGGGTACGGGTGAGGGGTTAACTGCCTGGGCGCATGGAGAGACAGTTGGAGATGACAGAAATGGTTGATTTGGGTAGTGATCACATAAATTTGTCAAAATTCATAGACCCGTATGCCTAAAAGTATGAATTTTGCTCTGTGTAAATAACAGTACATCAAACAAACAGAAAACTGAAGAGAATAATGTAATGCCTGTGTTCTTACCACCCTAAATAAACATTTTTCTTTTCACATTAAAATAAAAAGCAGAAAATCTTTTATAATCTTATTATCAGTTTGCTTAATATGAGGATATTTTATTCTGTTTTAAAATTTGAATTATGAAAATTATTTTGTATGTTCTTACTGTTGTCCTAATCGTATACTGAAGATCTGAGAGTCTTAATCCAGATACAAAAGAGTAGCGAGTCAATTTATAGTTAGTGACAGATTACCAAGTTCTAAATGACTGTCTTTGATTTTCCTTTTCATATATTAGAAGTTCATTGTCGTGTAGAAAATATGATCTGGGTATCAGAAAACCGTCATGCTGCTTAAAATGTCGGGTTTGAGAAAGAAGTTTAGAAAGGAGGAAAATAAATATTATAGGGGCTCAGCATCACTCTGTCTTCACTTTGGGAATTAGATGTTCATTCTTCCACATTCTACTAGAGGGAGAAATCAGTGTTCAATACCTGTTTGGAAAATTGGTCTTGCAGTTTTCTTTAATCCTTTTCATTATTTTTAAATTTTCAAGATGTCTAAGGAAATGAACAAATCATTATTCAGTTTCTATAATGAGAGTGAGTATTTCTAATTTCACAATCAGTGAGCTCTCCGTCCCCTGGAATGACACTTCTGTACTCATGTTTTAGTATGCCAGCCTTCCCTGGGGTGAGTTGGTAGGCACTGGGCTTGGGGTCACATCCCAGCTCTGCCATTTCTTAGCTGCGTGCCCTTGGGCAAGTTGAGCCTCAGTTTCCTCATGTGTAAAATGAGTGCAAATACCTTTGTCGTTTGAGTTGGTGGAGGATAGACCTGAGAAAATGTCCTGTGGGCATTCGCGTTGTGTCCAGCCCATGTTGTGAGTCGCTCTGAAGCAGCTCTGGTTGCCACGTGGGCCACGCCACAGGTTCTCTCTCTCCTTCCCAGGCTATCATGGAAGGCAGTGGCAGGATAAGGTCAGAAAACTACCCGGACAGCAGCACCCTGGTCATTGACGTGGCTGAAAGGGATGACTCCGGTGTTTACAACATACATCTGAAGAATGAAGCTGGAGAAGCACATGCAAGCATCAAGGTTAAAGTTGTGGGTAAGTCCTCCAGGTGACTGAGCTTCTAGAGTCATGTTGACAGGTCTGGAAGCAGAGGAAACTTTGCTGGATGGTGGGTCTTGCAGTTTTTCTGGACAGTCAACAAAAGAAAAACACAGAATAGCACATTTCATATTTCACTCTTTCTTTTTCTACCATTGCCAGTTCTGTCCTCTCCTCTCCTTTCTTTTCCTTTCCTTTCTTTCTTGCCTTGCAGAGGGCTTCCCATGGCAGCAACGAGTGGGCACCTAGCCATTAGCTCTCAAAAGTCATATTCCCTTTTGGTGCCTTTTAAATATACTGGAACACAATTCCTAAGTACATTTGCACTGAAACCACTGGGGAGGGGCACTCTCTGCCTTCATGCTTAGGTCACCATAAGTACATTTTTCCCAAACCTGGAACCAGGTGGAATAGGTCTAGTAGATTATTGTGTTCCACAGTCTCATAATCTCTTCCTGTGTTGGTTTTCCGTTAAGAAAACTACTTCAAACTGACATTAAAAATGGAGGTCACTTTATCAGATACTGAATTATATTTACAAGGCATGCTGATTTTCCATTTCTGACTTGAATTTCTACCAGTCAATGTCTTGACTCTTCCAACTGATGTAAAATTTACAATCATTTGTTCTTGATTCAATTCTGCTGGAAGTTCACTTTGTAGTTAAAAAAAAACCAAAAAAACCATATCCAACATTTAGGCAATCATTCCTTAGTTACCATTTTCTAGGTAGAGAACAAAAATCTTGGGTTCCACGTGGGGCTTGTTCTCTAATGTTGTGACACCAGTTTAAAGGGTTTGGGGCTGTCAGTATTTTTACTTTTACTGGGCTCACCATCCCTTATGCCATCTTGAGCATGACTTTTTACCCAAATCAGTTTACTAACTACCTTTCAGTAGAAATGGACAGGTATTCAGAAATAACATTGCTTCTATGACTATCAACAAGATACATTATTTTCCAATTAACATTTTCCTCTGCTCTCTCTCATTTCATTTCATTTTTTTTTTTTGTCTACTACAGACATCCCTGATCCTCCAGTGGCACCAAATGTGACAGAAGTTGGAGATGATTGGTGCATAATGAGCTGGGAACCTCCTGCCTATGACGGGGGAACTCCAATCTTAGGTAACTGCATGGTGGTCGGTCTGGGGATCTGCTCATAGAGATGGTGTCCTCTCTGTGCACATTAGAAACAGAGCACACACTAAATAAAGTGCATTTGCAAGAAAACCTATTGCACTGTGACTTCGAATATCCACTGAATTAAAATCTATTCTGAGTTGCTTTGTAATTGGTCAAGACTGGAAAAGCTCTGATGAACGTCATTTGATTGCCTGTCCCCTTTCTTTGTTTGCTTTGTGTCTGAACTCTAGTTTGGAAACAACTGTGAATCTGATTTAATCTGTCCTCATCAGTAAATGCCAAGTTCCACAGAGTTAGGGCTATGAATACATTTCTTTTAGAGTTAAATGCTTGGAAGAAGTTACATCCCCTAAGGAACCAGAATTTTTCTCCTTGTTGAGAATGAGACTCACAAATCTGTTCAGTTTCCTCATCTTACCTGCATTGATGGGACTCAGAGCTAAATACATGGCTTACTTTGAGCAGCTATATAAATTGCTGTGGCCTCCATATCTGTGATCTGTGCGGCTTGGGGCTTGCCTAGCCCGACCGCACTGGGGTCTCGTCCTCGGATGTGGTTCGGCCGGAGAGCGGCGTCAGCCGAGACCACGGGGCTCAAAGGTTTGGAGGGCGCGCGAGCACAATAAACCGAGACTAAAGAACAATAGCAGTAGTTTATTGCATAGGGGCTCGCGGGACCTAGCTGGCTGGCAAGGCTTACAGGTTAGGACCCCGACAAGAGGAAACACAAAGAATATATAGGGTTGGTGAGGGGGAGTTAATTAGAGGTGAAGAAACTTTGATGGGCAGCTGGTATGGTGTCGTGTAGGATGTGGATTGGTTAGGATGTGTGTTGAATATTATAATGGGTGGTGAGGTGAGGAGTGTACATGGTCTAATGAAGAAGAGGTGAAAAGGTGGTGCGATATATGCTCAGGAGTTGCTAGGCAGGGGGTTAGAATAGCAAGGCTTGCAAGAACAAGAGATGTCTGGATATGTTAGGGCATGTTAAGGCAGATAAGAGGCAACAGTTACAAATATATGCAGCAGATCTGTGTTTCTCTCTTCTCTTCCTGGGACAATTTAAATTTTTATCTAGTCCTCTTGCTTTATTTTTATCTATTTTATGTTGTTTTATAGATGTTAGGTATATTAACATCCTATGATAATATTTGTATGCCCTATAATCTCCTTCAAACAGTTGGTGGAATGAGATGGCTCAAAAGGCATAAAGATGTGACTATTTCGCTTAGAGGGCTGAGAATATGCACATTTTTAAAAGTTACTAATATCTGCTGAAGTTCAGTTCTGAAGACTGAGGTAAAACCTTGAGTTTCCATTTTGTGTCACCTCCAGGATACTTTATCGAGAGGAAGAAGAAACAGAGCTCCAGGTGGATGAGGCTGAATTTTGATCTCTGCAAAGAAACAACTTTTGAGCCCAAGAAGATGATTGAGGGTGTGGCCTACGAGGTCCGCATCTTCGCTGTCAATGCCATCGGCATCTCCAAGCCCAGTATGCCCTCCAGGCCTTTTGTCCCTTTGGGTGAGTCCAGAGAAATGGGTCTCTGTCATGGGAGCCCGTGCCCTAGGCTCTGAGTTCTGTCCTTCTAACCTCTAATGGAGCAGGCCTGGAGGCTTCTTAGCGTGGTGGGCGAGCAGGAGGTGGGAGGTGGGTAAGACAGTTTGCTGTCTAAAAGTTAAAAGCAAGTTTGGTAGAATCAAAGATCTTCACGATATAGGCCCTAGAATTCAGTACCAGAATTCCGGTGACGACTGTGTGTGTGTGGTTCCAGGTGCCACAGCTCACTGAAAACATGAAGCCTTGTCCATTCTCAGAAGGCCATTCTCTGTCCTCCCGAAGACATAATCCAGCACCTTGGCATAAACACTGTAACTAAAAAAACTGAGATTGCGTCAACAAACTGCACTTGACAACTAGTCTCTTTGCATTGCAGTCACACTTATATGTTTTCTATTGAACCAACCAACCAAACAAACAAAAAAACAGATGATAAGATGGCTCCATTATTTTATAGTAGTGATGTATTTTTACAATTGAAAAAAGATTCAGTACAAGAGTTATGAAAGTTTACTCTAGATCTTTAGATATCAAACATTGAATTCTTCAACTTCCTTAGGTCTCCCATCTTCTCACACCAACCTCCCAAACTGGAGGGGAAAAGGCAGCATTTCCAAAGTTTTCCATGTCTAGCATGATTTTGCCTTACAAATTGCTCAAGGAGCCTCTGTTGGGTTTTATTGATGAAAACTTGGGGCTTCCATGTGTATTTTATATTCATCATAGTTCATTTTATCACACTTCTTGTGCCGTAATTCAGTAGTTAACAGTTTCTTCTTTCCCTTTCTTTTCTCTTCTAAGCTGTAACCAGCCCTCCCACTCTTTTGGCTGTTGACTCTGTGACTGACACCACAGTCACGATGAAATGGCGGCCCCCAGACCAGATCGGTGCGGCCGGTTTAGATGGCTATGTGCTAGAATATTGCTTTGAAGGATGTAAGTATAACTAGTAAAATGACTTCCTAGGACTTACATGATATCAGCATTATAGGTGAAATATGTCCTCTTTCTTTTGTTTCTCTTTCTCGGGCGCTCATTGAAAATGAGATGGAGCCAAAGTTCATCCTTTAAAGATACATAAAAATTTAGCCCTTCTTTGATACTTGATGCTAAGAAATTAAGATCTCAGAAAATAACCTGGGTAGGCTACCAGATTGGGTGTCACGATTGAACCAAGACATAATAGAGTGCATGGGTGGTTCAGTGGTAGAATACTCGCTGCCATGGGGGGGACCCAGTTTGATTCCCAGCCCAGGCACCCCACCCCCAAAAAGAAAGACATAATAGGAAGGGGCTCTGACAAAACTTCAGGCACTTCCACTTCTTGAATTGCACCACAACAAAATAATAGTCAACATGGGTGAAGGAAGTTAGAAATTCTAAACCCTGTACTCAGCAGAGGTTAGCTATAGAAAGTGTGGCCTGTTCCTGGTCAGTAAGGAGAGACTCTGCATTTGGATACCTGGTAAGCATCCCCTGCCTTCTTATAGGAGGAAAAAAAGAACAAAGCACAGCTCTCAGGATTTGAAGAAAACAGCATTAAGTCTGAAAAGCTAGAAGAAATAGGTTCAACATATGGCAATGATATCATAGGATTTGGGTATATAAAAATTTACTAGCTTAAATTTAGAAGAAGAGAAACTAAGCAAAATATAAATCACTGTTAGAAATAAGAGAAAAAGATACAGGAAAGTATGGGCCAGAATGTACCCAAAAACCAAAGAGATATAAAATTCACTGAAAACCTCTTGTATTTCTTGGTTTCCCACTTGTCATGACTGATGATGTTTGAAAATGGGTAAACAAAACTTTCCCAACTCTGGACTCAGGTTTCATTCTAGATGATGGTAGTAAGCCATTTACCAGAGAAGTTTGCTAGGATTTCTTACAAATAATAGCCTAAGACTCAATCTCATAGAAAACGCTTTGGATCCTAAATTTTAACATGAATCTGGCAAGTGAAGGAAAGAGAGACGACAGAGTCCATTTGGGAAGTGAGGAGTGTGCACACAAATGGACCTGCCTGGGAGGAGAACCAGTGTGAAGGGGAAAAGTCCGGGAAGATAGCTGCCGGAGAAGACATCCCAGCCCGCTGGCTTGGCGTACACGTGGCAAGGCTCATTGCTGGGAGGGAGGGAAGAGAGCACCCTGGCAGCACTTGGCTCGGCTCATGGAAAGCCACGCACAGAACCACTGGGGTTAATGAAGAGAGCGTTCCCAGGGTCTCCTAGAAGAGGGGGGCGGCCTCACTAATGCAGCACGTCAGGGTACGATTTATTCTGATTCCCTTTTCCCCCTTATTTCAAAACCTTGCGGGCATTCCTTTCTGTTCTTGACATTGCCCAGCCAGCGAACTCCCCAGCCTTATGTGCCATGTGGCTGCTGCGGGCAAGCCTTTTGTGTGTGTGTATGAAACAGAGCAAATTCTTTACTCTTTTCTTTCTGATAGGTTTAAAAAGTAAGAAGATACAGCAAAATGATAGAGGGCTGTCATTTTGATGTTACCCACCTTAGTTAAAATACAACGAAGTGTATTTTACATAATTTTGCGTGTGGTCTGTGTAGATATATATGTATAGATATACATATGTATATGTACACAGTCATTATTATGTATATACTTTGCCACATAACGTTTTGGAATTAGCTTTCTATGGAAGTTCTTTTGTAACGTGTATATCTTTCTTCTTGCATTCTTTTCTTTCTTTATGTGGCTGCCGTATTCTTCGTTCTCTTTTAACGGCTGTTCTCCAGACTAATTTTCTGCAGTGTTGAATGCTTTTAGATATCTTGGGTTTTATTCCGTAAGAGAATCTCTTTTTTATAAGACCGTGTGTGGTTTCTGCCTTTCTCTGGTTTATTTTTTAATGCCTGCAGCATTTTATTCTTCTGTTTCCTTCCTTCACTCGAGTTCTTGCTTTTCTTTCTTAAATCTTTCTTCCCTCTATTAAGTAGCTTTCATATCCCTTTCCCATCCCCTGGACACCATTTTCTTTCTCTCAGTTCAAGTGGTTCAAATGTGAAGGGACAGGCTAGTTTTGTTCCCTTTTGATCTTGTTTCCATCCTGCTTTCTCTTAAAATGGTCTCCTTCACGCTTTCCTACGTGTTTTCTCGACCTCGTATTTTCACCTCCTCATCAGTTGTCTCTTGACTATGAAAATACCATTAGGGGAGCTCCCAAGCAGACCATTTGCTTAACGCAGTGTCTCTTTTGCAAAGTCATAAGTCATTTTTGTCACCCTCATCCCCTCCCAGCTGCCAAGGTCTGGTGGCTTCCTGCCGCCTTCCCCCTGCTGCTGCTGGAGGGGTTGGACCCAGAGGCAGGAGAACTGCTCCTGGGGACATCCAGGCCCTGCTCGCCGGCTCCTGTCCCAGCCCATAGAAGCCCATCGCCCCACTCGGAGGGGCCCCGAGGCCCCCAGGTTCCCCCATCCGGCAGAGGGCGGCGCCAGGGCGGCCACCAGGAGCTGCCTCCCGAGCGGCTGGCGCAGCTCCGTTCCCTTGGGAAACTGGAGCCCTGGTGAGCCACGCCGGTCTGGGCACGGGGGCCCGGCTCCCTACCCCGAGGAGAGGCCCTTCAGCAGCGCGTGTTCCCGGGACCCGGGGCGGCGGCGCGGCTCGGAGGGCAGGGACAGAGGCGGGACAGGCTGCCCCCTGCGCTCCGCTCCGCCTTTCCCTTCGGGACTTGCTGTGCTCTTCTCGGCCTCTTGCTCCCACTGCTGGATTGGCCCCAGCCTCTTCTGTCCCCCTCTCCCCTTTCTGCTCCCGGCCGTCTCTGTGGCGGGTGCCCCGGGACAAAACGCAGCCTGAGCGCAGCAGGCTGCCTCTCCGCAGGGCCTCTAACCCCTTTGGCCTCTTCCACCACTGCCCTGAGGACACGTGTCCCCGCGCCCTTTGCACACTTTACTAACAGAGAATGCTGACTACTGATACGATCTTCTTCTGGTGTGAAAGTGGGTGTCTTTAATTAATTTTAATGACGAACTCTCAAAGGTACATCAGCAAAACAGTCTAATGAAAATGGGGAGGCCGCGTATGACCTACCAGGTAACGTATTCTCTGAAAGCTCTCAACTTTCTTACTATATGATAAAGTTTCTGGGAATGTCCCGTGACTAAGCATGAAGTACACCTCCCACCCATGCAGAAAAAGCCCTTAGAATTTGGGAGATGAATTAATAGTGTGGGAGCCAAGCTTTTTTTTTATTATTCCTGTGGGCATAACATATACAAACTTTAGCTCAAATATTTTGTGTTTGTAAGCCCTGGGTGCTGGGCTTACATTCTCTTGATGTCATAGACAAGAGTCACTAAAAAAAAAAATTAGATTTTTGGTTAAAGGGCAAGAATTGTGCCAACTCCTTATGAGACTTCAGCTGTGAGCTGTTTCTCTTTGCCATGGAAATAAGCATCTTTCCTTCACAAATGTGAACCCGGTCAGCCCCTCTGCTCATAGCAGAGTCGCGCAGTAACCCAGCTGAGACCACCAGGGGCTGCCTGCCGGTAAAATCAGTGTCTCTCATTCGTAAGAATAGTTTTCTCCCGAATTTTAATGTGTGTGGATGGCTAACCACCTGGGTTACATGTCATTCTAAATCCAAATTGGAATAAAACTGCTGGAAAACTCTTGGGGACCGTTGGTATGATTCAGGAAATTAGTATCCTGAATAAGGGAGTTTTCAGAAATAGCAAAATTTGATGGTTTGTCCTCCTTCCTGTGGTTTTATTAAGCCTTTTTAGGCCATTTTTC
Source organism: Tamandua tetradactyla (assembly GCF_023851605.1). Lineage (NCBI taxonomy): Eukaryota > Metazoa > Chordata > Mammalia > Pilosa > Myrmecophagidae > Tamandua > Tamandua tetradactyla. The sequence goes on from NC_135333.1 coordinate 171,659,748, forward strand.
AGTAAGTCAGAAAAATGTCCACCCTTCCACCTGAGTCCAGACAAAGTGACTTTCCCTGCACGCGGCTTAAGGAGGGGTAAGCTCCCGTCACGGTTGGAGCGTGCGCCTCGCTGAGACCGTTCTCCCTTGTTTGCTCTTTCTTTGCGGATTTTAGCTGATAACTGGCTCCCGGCCCACAAAGACCTGATCGACAAGACCAAGTTCACCATCCCGGACCTGCCCACTGACTCCAGGATCTTCGTGCGTGTCAAGGCCGTGAACAAGGCCGGCGCCAGCGAGCCCAAGTACTACTCGCAGCCCATTCTCGTGAAGCAGATCATCGGTACTTCCTTACGGCTCTTACGGGGTCTGCTTGTGCGTTCCTAACCCCTGGTCTCCAGGCTTCCCGTTGCATCGCTCCTTGGAGGTTGTACAAACGCCTCCCTGGAGTGTGAGGTGAACAGGACAGCTCTTTGTGCAGGCAGAAAAGGGGAGCGCGCGTGGGGGTCCCCCTGGTTCTCGTGGTAGGTCCCCTGCCAGGCAGTGACCCTGGCTTCCGGGTGCCCAGGGGACAGGAGCGTGCCGGCACAGTGCCCACTGTCCTGCAGCCACAGCGTGGCTCTCCTGAGGCTGCAAAGGCAAAGCGGTTTCATAGCAATCCAGGAACCTTGTTGGTCTCTCTGGGGTCTTGACATTTGCATGACTGGTGCGGAGGCCACGGCGAGTGCGAGGGCAGGAGCCCTGTGCCCTCTGCCACCCCCTGCCCCCGGCCACCGCACACTCACAGCTCGGGCTGATGCCAAGTGGCCTCAGGGTGTCCTTGATGATGCAGCAAGCACGTCCGGCATGGTTCCTTCCCGCTGTTGAGGACGCGCGTGTCCAGCACCATGCGTGGCAGTGCAGCGTGAGGCGTGCGTGAACCCTGCGCCCGCTGCAGCACTGGCAGCGCACTTGTGCCGTGGGCTTGGAGGCTGAAATAGTGAATTTTTTTCATGAAATCCCATTTTACTTGAGAGAATGGCTGCGGCCTGCCATCGCTCCTCAGGTCGGGTACTTGGCAGGAGCTTTCTAGACCAGGCGTGGCTGAGCCTGTCACCTCAAGGAAAACTATTTGCAGTACTTGTTGTCAACTTGTCAGTGATAAAATTTGAAGTTGGAAGCAAATATTTGAATTTTGAAAAACCTATACCCACCCCCATGAAATTGACAGCTTCCCAGTACATAACGACTTCTCTCATGAGTTAGATGGAGATATCAGAGTGAATTTTTTTATATTGTATATGGAATGTATCAACATTTGGAAGCTCTGCATGATTCAGTGAAGTAACATTTTCTAAATGACCAGTGCATAATATAAAATCACGCATGGGTAAAAGAGGCATTCAAAGCATAAGATAACCTGGAGGATTTTAATGTTCACAGAATGTGGAAGTTCACTGGTGTGGTTTCAGATTCCACACTGCAGCCAGCCTTTAGAAAACCACCACGTATTTTGTTCCAGCATAGAATCAAAGAAAATCTAGAACCTTGATTAAAATATTCCTCCCTTCTCCAACTACCTATCTGTGGAAGCTTGATTTCTTCATATACTCCAACCAAAACAATGGGCTGTAACCGACTGAATGTAGAAGCAGGTCTGGGGGTCCATCTGTCCTCTATTCAGCCAGACCTTATTTTCCACCATTTATTCACTGTTAGATCATGGGCAGGACTTAATCTTTCTGAGTCTTAATTTCTTTATCTGTAAATAGTTGGAGATAAGGGTATTTAGCAGATCAGGGGGGGTGTGAGCATTAAATAAGAGTGATTACTATTGGGGTTGCACGTAAGTGCCCGATGCGTGTTTATGTTAATGTTACCGTGGCTTCATTAACTGTGAGGCCTCGCTGGGTCGCAGCTCCTCGTATGTGAAGAAATAGGGCTTTGGAGGATTTACAAGTCTCTTCTGACCATAGCAGTCAAAAACAACCACCGCCACCATTGCAAACACCCAGTACTTAGGGAGCATTCCTTCTCAGCCCCCCTGTGGACGGCTCCGTTGAAGCCTCAGCGTGCCTCTGTGCACGGATGCAGTGTCACCCCGAGTTTGCAGAGGAGGAGGTGCTGCGTGCCTGGTCCAGGATGAAACCAGGCCTCCCTGGCTCCAGGGCGCGTGCTTCGGCGCAGAGCCAGGTGCTCATCCAGGCTGTGCCACCGGGAGCGCACAGCCTGAGCCCCTGGGCTTCGTGTTCCTCCCTCAGTGGTGGGGTGAAAGCAGCCTCTCCGTCCCACGGGGTTGGGGGGTGTAAATGAATGTGGCCTTTAGCCCCGCGTCCAACACATACTAACACCAGGTTCGAGACTTGCTCGGTCCCTGGGACGGCAAGCCTGTGCCTCATTGCCCGGGAGGGGTTTGCAGCACATGTAGGGGTGACTTCCTGGTTTTTAATCGATGAATACTACGGGCAGTGGGCTAGGGCTGACTGTCAGGGACTCCACTCCAGTCACATGAAACAAGTTCAGCAGAATTCCATAGGGCACACAGAATTGCTTCTCCAGGTGAGAAGGAGCAGGCAGCGTGTCAGATAAAGCAGCACCTGCAAATCTTTTACGGAGGGTTTATTAGACAGTACATGCCTTTGTTAGAAACCATCAAAAACATTTCTAGGGATGTAAAAAAATTTAGTGTTTTTCTATAAATTGCTTTAAGCTCAGAACACACAGTAAAAATAGGAAGCTGTAGTGAAGTCAAAGATGAAATTTGCTGAGTCAAACTGTTAAAACATCTCCTATCTTCTTGCCTGAGTTACCGTATATAATCCCTTAGTGAGCCTGATTACCATATATAATCTGTTAGTGGCCCACCCGAGATTTACTGCCGGGAGCATCCCGCTGTTACGTCTCAGCAAGGCAGTGTCCAGTGTGGTGTACTGACCAAACCTATGCTATTTCACCCTCACCCAGAGCCTCCAAAGATCCGCATCCCGAGGCACCTGAAGCAAACCTACATCCGGAGAGTTGGGGAAGCCGTCAATCTGGTGATACCTTTCCAGGTAACGACTCGGGGTGGCTCGTCCTCTCTTCCCAGCGCCACGGTGTGTGAGGAGTGGAGGGGAGCACTCCAGCACTTGCATTCCTCTAGAGTCGGGGTCTCTTCAGAGGAAGAGGAGGCAAACCACGGAAGGGATTTGTGGGAAACGGTCGCCTCCTGTAGACATAGAGAAATCTATAAAACTGTTGTAGATGTTCCTTCTGTGTGAGATAAATTAGATTTAGTCTTGCGCCAAGCTCCAGGGCAGCTAGAGGGAGGCAGGGAGGAGCCAGCAGGCAGACCCTTTCTGACCCTACAAATCTGTGAAATTGATTCATTTTAGGTGAAGTTCTCAGAGTAACGATCAGGAAAGCAGCACTTGCTTCCTTCCCGGTATTGCCCCAAACCAAGGCACGTTCCAATAAGAGGGACAATTTTGAAATCTTGTAGGAAATTCAAGATCTTGATGCCACTCACTGAAGTATGTGAAATCGTTAAATCATTGCTTCAGCCGGAGTCTGTGGTGGACGTGATTACCCAGACTTTGCGTGTGACAGTCAGGGCCCTTCCCACGCATGGCCCTCCCTGTCTCTGCTTGTGCCTCCACATTGTCCAGCAGAACTTTGTGTGATGGTGAAAATGCCTCTATCTTGGTGTCCACTGGCTGCTGAGCCCCTGAAGCGTGGCCCAGGTGACGAAGGAGCTGGGTTTTTATTTTATTTCATTTTAATTTTAGTTGAAATAGCCATGTAAGCCAGTGGCTGTTCTAACAGACAGCATGGCTTAGAACGTCAGCTCCGGTCTCTGCACGTGTTCAAGAGCACACGACCTCAATGCACATGCACACTCGCGCACAGGCTCCAGTGAAAAGCAGGCTAAAGGGAACACTCGGGGTTCCGATGCGCTTGGGTCGCCGCCATCGGCAGAGGCGGGCCCCCGCCCACCGCACACCTCCCCCCTCCCCGCATGCTCAGCGCCGGGAGTGAGAACACATGGCTGGAGGGAGGCGACCACGCGTGCACACAACCTGAGGAGGGTGGACCAGCTTGCAAGGGTCTCCCACCTCCCTCCTCCTGCAGCTTCCCCTGAAAGCAGGAGGGGCACCAAGGCCCACATCCCCAGCCCGCTTGTTCTGAGGCATTCCTGCCTCTAGCAGTCATCTGTCCCCGGATCCCGGGGTGCAGGTTTGGCGTCTCTGCTGGGCCTGGGAGAGGAAGAAGCGTGGGGACAGGTGCTGCGGAAGGTTGCCGCCCCACGGCTGCCCCAGGTGAGGCTGGGGGTAGGACAGATGTCCGTATTGCTGCACTCTGCCGTGTGTCTGTTTGAACTCTTTCAGTCCTATAGGCATTTCCTCTTTGATCCTCAGAAACACCCCTTTGAAGCGGGACGCGCAGATTTCACTGGCCCTATTTGAGAAGTTAAGTGACTTGCCCGAGGTCACACCACAAGTGAATGGAAGTGCCAAGAGACACGGCCACTTCGCCTGACATTTAACCCCGTGTATTTTCCCCATTCCTTGTGCAATCAAAGAACTCACTCCCCCGCTCCCCCCCCCCCCCCCCGTGGCTAATAGCAAGTTGTATATTGAAAGAAGCAAGGCTGGAACTGTTTTGTTGTTGTTTTTAAATCTATCTGTAACAGTTTTGCTCTCTCCTTGCCATGGGGTGCCGGTCTAAGCACCCCCGACCATATTTCAGGCTCTCTGGGCAGGGCCCTGGCAGCCCTGGGCCCCCAGGAGGGCACAGGGGAGGCTGCACCAAGTGGGCTCGGCTCGTGCCGGACTTCTGTCTGCTGAGCCCTGGGCTCGGAAAGTCTAGGGAGTTCCTTTTTAGAACAAGTGAAACTCACATCCATGAATGAGGTTGTAACCTTCAAAAATGGCTGTTCCCGAAGAAGCATTTCAGCAGCTAGAGAATTACAGACCAGGCCAAAAGGAGCGGCGTGGCGCGGTGGAACGATACCAGTAACATTCAGACAGCATAAAGAAAACTGTTCACGGTGTGCCTGAAGCTTTCTAGGCTCAAACCTCTAAACCACTCTGTGAATTAGGTGCTGTTGTTGGCTCATTGTAGAGGTTGGAAAACTGAGGCTCAGAGAATTTTAGTAACGTTCCCAAAGTCACACAGCTCATCAGGGTGGAGTCGGGAGCAAATCCTGGTCCCAGGGTCCTGGAGCCCTTGCCCTTGACTGCTGTGCTGTGCCTGAGGGGAGCCGGGAGCACAGGTGTGAGGGCTGGTGCCAGGCTGCCCTGGGCACCCTTGGGCAGGTCATTTAACTCCTGAAGCTGAAAAATGCAGACACTTAGCTCAATGTGAGGACTAAGGGGTGCCCACAGGGCGCCTGTCCCCCGGGGCCGCTACTGGCCAGTCCCGCTACCGCTTTGGCCATGCTGGGAAAGCCTCACGAGCCAGCCTGGCGGCCCGCCCCTCTGCTTATCCTGTCTTTCTTTTTAAGGGAAAACCAAAACCACTATTATCTTGGAAGAAAGATGGTGCCGAAATTGATAAGAATCAAATAAACATCCGCAACTCGGAGACGGACACGATCATATTTATCCGGAAGGCGGAGAGAAGCCACTCGGGGAGATACGACCTGTCGGTGGCGGTGGAGAAGCTGGTGGAGACGGCGGCCATAGACATCCAGATCGTGGGTAGGTGGGAGGGCCCCACGCCCATGTCCCGTCCTGGCCCACGGGAAGGGATCTTGGTGAAGTGGCTCCAGCAAAAATTCTGAATATTTTTTAAATAGATAAATTAGTAAGATGTGTTCATATCTCCAAATAGTTTTTCCCTGAATAAAAAGAATAATCATGGGCAGTTTGGGGCTTTTATAAGAAAGATCATGGTTGTGCGTTTTCATGACCCCTTCTGGACTGTGTGACAGACAGTCTGGCTTCTCTCTCACTCTTAGGTTCTCGGTTTTCCTGTGATAAAGTTATTTTCTGTGTTGAATACTTGCATGAAATTTTGCAAATTCTAGATATAGTTTAACATGCTTTTTACTCCCTCTAACACCCACTACAAAGTAACTTTCTAACGAAGAATTTTTATTAAATGTAAGGAAGACACAGCCAAAGTCACACAGTCGGACACTGAACTGGTTGACTCTGCAGGGCGAGCTCAACGCTCAAGTGTGCAAATAATAAATAAGGTCCACGCTGTGCTTGTCCAGACTGAGGGGAAGGGGGCAGGTCCCTTATAGATGAACCCTGTCTTACTTGCATTGTTTTATTTATTTATTTTGCAACAGCAAGAAATTAATTTAAGAGGAGGTCTAAGAGAAACCTTGCTCCCAAACATTTTTACTGCCATATTTTGGCAATGTTGCAGAAATCTGTGGTTCACTAATTAGATGGGCAGCTGCCTGTGCCAGGTCTCCTCTTGATGTATCCCCTCCACCCGCCCCCCGACAGACCTTTTAGTCTCTGTAAGTGAGAGGAGCCGGGAGGTGGGGGCACTCCTCTTGCCGCCCAGAGCTCCCTGGTGGCCAAGGGGAAGAGTGCCGCCTCCTGAGACAGGGAGCCCTGCGTCACACTGCCGGTGAGAAGGGGTGCAATGGTGTCATCCTTGCCATGCCCTTCTCACCGTAGACCGTCCTGGCCCCCCCCAAGTTGTGAAGATCGAGGATGTCTGGGGGGAGAACGTGGCTCTTACCTGGACGCCGCCAAAGGATGATGGGAACGCTGCCGTCACGGGGTACACGATCCAGAAGGCTGACAAGAAGAGCATGGTAGGGTCCCACACCCTCGGGGAGCGCGGGGAAGGCAGGGGTGCCCCTGGTGAGGGGCGGCGGGGCTGGGAGAAGGCGCGAGGGAGCCTCAGAGAGTTGTGTTTGGGTCCCAGCATCGCCACCCCTGGCCGTGCCCACGTCCAGTCACCCAAACCTCTTGGTCCCCTCTCTCACCCGTAAAGAGGACCACTGAAGCGTGCCCTGGGTGGCCGTCATGAGGCCAGCAGCAGTGGAGCGGTGCCCGTTCACAGTCAGCAGGCCGTGTGGCTAACAAGCGTTTATTTGCTCTAGATTCTGACCCAGCTTTACACCCATGCAACTTTTTTCCTTGTGAAATGTTGGATAGTGTGGATTTATATCTTAAAAGAAAAAAAAAAGACAACAGCTAGAAAAGAAAGATTTTGAAGGAAATAGCATGTGCAAAGGTCCTGAGGAGGTAAAGAGCTTGGGTACTCAACAAACAGCCCAGCTGGAGTATAATTACTGCTATCCCTGTTTTATAGATGAGAAAACTGCAGGTCAGAGTGGATACATGACTTGTTGGAGGTCACCAGCATTTAAATGGCAAAGTCTGGGCGCTTCTAAATCAGTGTCTGTCCAGTACACCCTACTTTTGCAGTATCTGAAAATTAATAAGGGAGCATTTGCACACACAGTGTATACCATTTGTATTCTCCAAGGGAGAGCTCGGCATCATCTTTAATGCTAAGACGATTTTAGGCTTTTATCCTAGCGCACTTCCGTGAGAACTTGATTCATGAAGTTATGTGGGGTCAGTAGTCAGAGAGAAGGCTGGAGGGGGACATCTCAACAGTAGGAAGGCTCATCACCAAAGGATTCCAAGGCCTTCTTTTCCAAAAGCTGTTTTCAGCACCTCTTTTTTCTTGGGTTGCTATTATAAGATCAGATTTAACATTTAAAACAGCATCTTTCATCTAAACTGAGGTGGTTTGAGCTGGACAGACGGACGGCCCGGGAGGGAAGGACCTCAGTGTTGTGGACTTCCTTGGCTGGGCGGCTCTGCCGTGGGCCTGGGCCAGCCATAGGCAGGGAGTCCAGGCCAGTGGACACTGCGATGGGTCACCTCACACAGCCCCCCAGTGGACACTGCGATGGGTCACTACACACAGCCCCCCAGTGGACACTGCGACGGGTCACCTCACACAGCCCCCCAGTGGACACTGCGATGGGTCACCTCACACAGCCCCCCAGTGGACACTGTGATGGGTCACTACACACAGCCCCCCAGTGGACACTGCGATGGGTCACTATACACAGCCCCCCAGTGGACACTGCGATGGGTCACCTCACACAGCCCCCCAGCGGACACTGCAATGGGTCACCCCTCTGCATGGCCCCGAGGCCACTCCACAGTGTCACTGTGTCTGAAGGTGACGCCCCCACTCATGTTTCCGTCGGCACTCACGCCTCTCACAGACAGTTTTCGTTCACTTATTTGCTCACTTACTATGTGTTCTGTCTCCTGCACTGAAAAAAAAGGGCCCCTTCCATCAGGGCACTCACAGTCTCAGCAGGAAGACATAAAAACCAAGTGATAATACGATGCAGTAAGCTGGGAATAGAGGTTTGCATATGATGCTTGCAAAGTAGAGGAGGACACAACTGCACTTGTCGGTGTCGTAAAAATACCCAAATACAGAGTGAGTGATGGCCCCTAGAAGCTCCAGAGAGAGGGTCTTTCCTCTCTTCACGTCATTTTGTCAGCAAATATGTTTCCTCAGGTAGAGGTATGTCTAATGGTGTGGTGCGATGCGGTTTTCCCCTGATAGCACATACTTTGAAACCTCTGTGATTCCTGGTATGATGAAGTAAAAATTGGAAAAAAAGTCCCCGTAGCTTTAAGTTCTCATTCATTCTCATGTTCAGTGACTGTTTATTTGAGCACCTACTGTGTGCCAGAATTGTGTAGACACTGGGGATTCAAGGGTTGAGAACAAAAAGTCAGTCTCTCCCATCATGAAATGCACATTCCAGTTGAGGAGGTAGCTAGCAGGCAAGTAAAATGGTAAACATATAATTTAAGGTAGTAAGTGCTGTGAAGAAAACTTAACCAGGTTAATGTGATAAGAGCAGAAAGGTAGAAAGGAGCAAGCAAGGTTCAGGAGGAGAATCCTATAGGGAGTTAATGGCCAGCGAAGACCCGAAAGAACATAATAATGTTGGGCAAATTTTATTTGGCAATATTCATTTCTCTCTGGTACTCTAGCTTCATCTCTTCCTCATAATAGATAAATTGGCACTAAAATTTTAGAATTACACTTTGCTACACAAAAGATAGCTAGATGGGACTTCCAGAGAAGATGACGGCTTAGTAAGACGCGCGGATCTTAGTTCCTCCTCCAGAACAGCTACTAGGGGAGCAGAAATAATACAGAACAGCTCCCGGAGCCACGACAGAGATAAAAAAGACAGCGTACCCCATCCTAGAACGGCTGACTGGCTGAGAGAACCCACTCCGGTGAGATCGCCGAGGGGCGCGGGCTTCCCCGGGCGGGGCAGCAAGAGGCCGGAGTCCCTCCCTTCCTCCTTCCCAGGCCAGATGGGACAACTGGACAGGTGGTCCCCTCAAGCCGTGGCGGCTGGCGACGCCCCCCACGCACGGACCCCCCGGACCAACTGGGAGAATTGGATTGGAGAACCCCAGGCTGCGGAGAACGGTGATCGGGGTCCCTTCCAGACACGTGACTCCCCGGTCCGGCTGGGAACTGTGCACTCTCCCGGGCCGCGGCGGCTGGCACCCTCCCGCCGTGCTTGGCGCCCCGGGCTGACTAGGAGATTCGGACAGGTGCTCTCCCGGGCTGCGGCAGCTGGCGACCCTCCCCGCGTTTGGATCCCCAGGCTGCCTGGCACTCTTCCAAGCCGCTTCGGCTGGCGAACCTCCCCCACAGTGAGAGTTTTCCAAAGTTAAAGGGACCCACAGCACCTTTTACTGGTGGGACCCGCAGACAAACGTGTGCCACAAGCACCACCGACTGGGCAGGATAAGAAAAACAGAACCCAGAGATTTCACAGAAAAATCTTTCAACCTGTTGGGTCCAACACCCAGGGAAATCTGACTAAATGCCCAGATGCCAGCAGAAGATAACGGATCACGCTCAGAAAATTGAAAATATGGCCCAGTCAAAGGAGCAAACCAATAGTTCAAATGAGATACAGGAGCTGAGACAACTAATGCTGAATATACGAACAGAAATGGAAAACCTCTTCAAAAACGAAATTGATAAATTGAGGGAGGACATGAAGAAGACATGGGCTGAACAAAAAGAAGAAATAGAAAAACTGAAAAAACAAATCACAGAACTTATGGAAATGAAGGACAAAGTAGAAAAGATAGAAAAAACAATGGATACCTACAATGATAGATTTAAAGAGACAGAAGATAGAATTAGTGATTTGGAGGATGGAACATCCAAAGTCCAAAAACAAACAGCAACTATAGGGAAAAGAATGGAAAAATTTGAACAGGGGATCAGGGAACTGAAGGACAATTTGAACGGCACAAATATACGTGTTGTGGGTGTCCCAGAAGGAGAAGAGAAGGGAAAAGGAGGAGAAAAACTAATGGAAGAAATTATCACTGAAAATTTCCCAACTCTTATGAAAGACCTAAAATTACAGATCCAAGAAGTGCAGCACACCCCAAAGAGAATAGACCCAAATAGGCGTTCTCCGAGACACTTACTAGTTAGAATGTCAGAGGTCATTGACAGAGAAAGAGAAAGAGAGGATCTTGAAAGCAGCAAGAGAAAAACAATCCATCACATACAAGGGAAACCCAATAAGACTATGTATAGATTTCTCAGCAGAAACCATGGAAGCTAGAAGACAGTGGGATGATATATTTTAAATTACTAAAAGAGAAAAACTGCCAACCAAGACTCCTATATCCAGCAAAATTGTCCTTCAAAAATGAGGGAGAAATTAAAACATTCTCAGACAAAAAGTCACCGAGAGAATTTGTGACCAAGAGACCAGCTCTGCAAGAAATACTAAAGGGAGCACTAGAGTCAGATACGAAAAGACAGAAGAGAGAGGTATGGAGAAGAGTGTAGAAAGAAGGAAAGTCAGATATGATGTATATAATACAAAAGGCAAAATGGTAGAGGAAAATATTACCCAAACAGTAATAACACTAAATGTTAATGGACTGAATTCCCCAATCAAAAGACATAGACTGGCAGAATGGATTAAAAAACAGGATCCTTCTATATGCTGTCTACAGGAAACACATCTTAGACCCAAAGATAAACATAGGTTGAAAGTGAAAGGTTGGGAAAAGATATTTCATGCAAATAACAACCAGAAAAGAGCAGGAGTGGCTATACTAATATCCAACAAATTAGACTTCAAATGTAAAACAGTTAAAAGAGACAAAGAAGGACACTATCTACTAATAAAAGGAACAATTAAACAAGAAGACATAACAATCATAAATATTTATGCACCGAACCGGAATGCCCCTAAATACGTGAGGAATACACTGCAAACACTGAAAAGGGAAATAGACACATATACCATAATAGTTGGCGAGTTCAATTCACCACTCTCATCAATGGACAGAACGTCTAGACAGAGGATCAAGAAAGAAATAGAGAATCTGAATATTACTATAAATGAGCTAGACTTAACAGACATTTATAGGACATTACATCCCACAACAGCAGTATACACCTTTTTTTCAAGTGCTCATGGATGATTCTCAAAGATAGACCATATGCTGGGTCACAAAGCAAGTCTCAACAAATTTAAAAAGATTGAAATCATACACAACACTTTCTCGGATCATAAAGGAATGAAGTTGGAAATCAATAATAGGTGGAGTGCCAGAAAATTATCAAATACATGGAGGCTCAACAACACACTCTTAAAGAACAAGTGGGTCAAAGAAGAAATTGCAAGAGAAATTAGTAAATACTTCGAGGTGAATGAAAATGAAAACACAACGTATCAAAACTTATGGGACGCAGCAAAGGCAGTGCTAAGAGGGAAATTTATTGCCCTAAATGCCTTTATCAGAAAAGAAGAAAAGGCAAAAGTGCAGGAATTAACTGTCCACTTGGAAGAACTGGAGAAAGAACAGCAAACTAATCCCAAAGCAAGCAAAAGGAAAGAAATAACAAAGATTAGAGCAGAAATAAATGAAATTGAAAACATGAAAACAATAGAGAAAATCAATAAGACCAGAAGTTGGTTCTATGAGAAAATCAATAAGATTGATGGGCCCTTAGCAAGATTGACAAAAAGAAGAAGAGAGAGGATGCAAATAAATAAGATCAGAAATGGAAGAGGAGACATAACTACTGACCGCACAGAAATAAAGGAGGTAATAACAGGATACTATGAACAACTTTACGCTAATAAACACAAAAATTTAGATGAAACGGACGGGTTCTGGAAAGACATAAACAACCAACTTTGACTCAAGAAGAAATAGATGACCTCAACAAACCAATCACAAGTAAAGAGATTGAATTAGTCATTCAAAAGCTCCCTAAAAAGAAAAGTCCAGGACCAGACGGCTTCACATGTGAATTCTATCAAACATTCCAGAAAGAATTAGTACCAACTCTCCTCAAACTCTTCAAAATAATCGAAGTGGAGGGAAAACTACCTAATTCATTCTATGAAGCCAACATCACCCTCATACCAAAACCAGGCAAAGATATTACAAAAAAAGAAAACTACAGACCAATCTCTCTAATGAATACAGATGCAAAAATCCTAGCAAATCATATCCAACAACACATTAAAAGAATTATACATCATGACCAAGTAGGATTCATCCCAGGTATGCAAGGATGGTTCAACATAAGAAAATCAATTAATGTAATACACCACATCAACAAATCAAAGCAGAAAAATCACATGATCATCTCAATTGATGCAGAGAAGGCATTTGACAAGATTCAACATCCTTTCCTGTTGAAAACACTTCAAAAGATAGGAATACAAGGGAACTTCCTTAAAATGATAGAGGGAATATATGAAAAACCCACAGCTAATATCATCCTCAGTGGGGAAAAACTGAAAACTTTCCCCCTAAGATCAGGAACAAGACAAGGATGTCCACTATCACCACTATTATTCAGCATTGTGTTGGAAGTTCTAGCCAAAGCAATTAGACAAGGAAAAGAAATACAAGGCATCAAAATTGGAAAGGAAGAAGTAAAACTATCACTGTTTGCAGTCAATATGATACTATATGTAGAAAACCCAGAAAAATCCACAACAAAATTACTAGAGCTAATAAATGAGTACAGCAAAGTAGCAGGCTACAAGATCAACATTCAAAAATCTGTAGCTTTTCTATACACTAGTAATGAACAAGCTGAGGGGGAAATCAAGAAACGAATCCCATTTACAATCGCAACTAAAAGAATAAAATACCTAGGAATAAATTTAACCAAAGAGACAAAAAACCTATATAAAGAAAACTACAAAAAACTGCTAAAAGAAATCACAGAAGACCTAAATAGATGGAAGGGCATACCGTGTTCATGGATTGGAAGACTAAATATAATTAAGATGTCAATCCTACCTAAACTGATCTACAGATTCAATGCAATACCAATCAAAATCCCAACAACTTATTTTTCAGAATTAGAAAAACCAATAAGCAAATTTATCTGGAAGGGCAGGGTGCCCCGAATTGCTAAAAACATCTTGAGGAAAAAAAAACGAAGCTGGAGGTCTCGCGATGCCGGACTTTAAGGCATATTATGAAGTCACAGTGGTCAAAACAGCATGGTATTGGCATAAAGATAGATATATCGACCAATGGAATCGAATAGAGTGCTCAGATATAGACCCTCTCATCTATGGACATTTGATCTTTGATAAGGCAGTCAAGCCAACTCACCTGGGACAGAACAGTCTCTTCAATAAATGGTGCCTAGAGAACTGGATATCCATATGTAAAAGAATGAAAGAAGACCTGTATCTCACACCTTATACAAAAGTTAACTCAAAATGGATCAAAGATCTAAACATTAGGTCTAAGACCATAAAACAGTTAGAGGAAAATGTAGGGAGATATCTTATGAATCTTACAACTGGAGGCGGTTTTATGGACCTTAAACCTAAAGCAAGAGCACTGAAGAAAGAAAGAAATAAATGGGAGCTCCTCAAAATTAAACACTTTTGTGCATCAAAGAACTTCATCAAGAAAGTAGAAAGACAGCCTACACAATGGGAGATAATATTTGGAAATGACATATCAGATAAAGGTCTAGTATCCAGAATTTATAAAGAGATTGTTCAACTCAACAACAAAAAGATAGCCAACCCAATTACAAAATGGGAAAAAGACTTGAACAGACACCTACCAGAGGAGGAAATACGGATGGCCAAGAGGCACATGAAGAGATGCTCAATGTCCCTGGCCATTAGAGAAATGCAAATCAAAACCACAATGAGATATCATCTCACACCCACCAGAATGGCCATTATCAACAAAACAGAAAATGACCAGTGCTGGAGAGGATGCGGAGAAAGAGGCACACTTATCCACTGTTGGTGGGAATGTCAAATGGTGCAACCACTGTGGAAGGCAGTTTGGCGGTTCCTCAAAAAGCTGAATATAGAATTGCCATAAGACCCAGCAATACCATTGCTAGGTATCTACTCAAAGGACTTAAGGGCAAAGACACAAGCGGACATTTGCACACCAATGTTTATAGCAGCGTTATTTACAATTGCAAAGAGATGGAAACAGACAAAATGTCCATCAACAGAAGAATGGCTAAACAAACTGTGGTATATACACACGATGAAATATTATGCAGCTTTAAGACAAGATAAACTTATGAAGCATGTAATAACATGGATGGACCTAGAGAACATTATGCTGAGTGAGTCTAGCCAAAAACTAAAGGACAAATACTGTATGGTCCCACTGATGTGAACCGACATTCGAGAATAAACTTGGAATATGTCATTGGTGACAGAGTCCAGCAGGAGTTAGAAACAGGGTAAGATAATGGGTAATTAGAGCTGAAGGGATACAGACTGTGCAACAGGACTAGATACAAAAACTCAAAAATGGACAGCATAATAATACCTAATTGTAAAGTAATCATGTTAAAACACTGAATGAAGCTGCATCTGAGCTATAGGCTTTTTTTTGTCTGTCTGTTTGTTTGTTTGTCTTTTTTTTTTTGTACTATTATTATTTTTTTATTTTTTTCCCTATATTAACATTCTATATCTTTTTCTGTTGTTTTGCTAGTTCTTCTTCTAAATCGATGCAAATGTACTAAGAAATGATGATCATGCATCTATGTGATGATGTTAAGAATTACTGATTGCATATGTAGAATGGAATGATATCTAAATGTTGGGTTAATTTCTTTTTTTTCTTTAATTAATAATAAAAAAAGATAGCTAGACGATAGAGCTATGTCAATAAACATGAATGGATGGATAGATGGGTAGACAATATTCACAATCCAGTTATGAAGAAAATATAAAAGTAGTGGATTATGTCTAGGGTTTGAATCTGATGTGTAAGTAAAGATTAAATTACACAGACAAGTATAAATAAATTATAAATTAAATGTGCATTGTACTCTCAAAACGCTAACCCATTTGATGCTTTCTTTTAAGGGCTTAGTTTGCTCGGGCTTTTATGACAAATACTACACAAAACGTTGGCTTAAACAATGAGAATTTATTGACTCACAGGTTTAGAGGCCAGAAGTCCTGATTCAGGGCATTGGAAAGGCCATGTTTTCACCCCGAAATCTGTCGGGTTCTCGGGATGATGGCCCCCTCACGTGGAGAAGGCCTTTGTCTCCTCGGGCACGGCTTTCGCTGACCGCCTCACTTCTCTTTCTAAGCCTCCCGTAGTGTGGACCGGGACCCGCTCTGGCTCCGTTGGCCACACCAGAATGGGATCTGAGCGGGTCCTGCTTCCAAACAAGTCCTCGCCCTAGCGGGTGAACTCACCTTCACAGAGCCGTACTCACACCCGCGGGCAGTGGGCACGTGGCCTAAACATACTTTTGCTGGGGGGACATCATTCGGACCACCACAGCACAGGAAACATCCCTGTTACTTTTTCTGTGCAACAGCTGGGAACCTTGTGTATTTGTAGGTGATTTTGCCCTATTACTGTTTTATTCTCGCAGGAGTGGTTCACCGTCATCGAGCATTACCACC
Source organism: Tamandua tetradactyla (assembly GCF_023851605.1). NCBI lineage: Eukaryota > Metazoa > Chordata > Mammalia > Pilosa > Myrmecophagidae > Tamandua > Tamandua tetradactyla. Next base: position 171,675,646 of record NC_135333.1, read on the forward strand.
GAACCAACGCCACCATTACCGAGCTGGTCATAGGAAACGAGTACTATTTCCGGGTCTTTGCTGAAAACATGTGCGGCCTCAGTGAGGATGCGACAATGACCAAAGAGAGCGCCGTCATCGCCAAGGATGGTGAGGGCCGTCTGGGGTCGGCCAGGGCCCCGTCTTCCGAGGCGAGATGGAGGGGACCGAAGAAGTGATGGGGCGGGAGGGCCCAGAGCTAGGTCAGCACACAGTTTTTAACTAGTGGAAGTGTTCAGGTAAAATCATTATTTTCCAGTAAAATCGTAATGATTACGTTTTTAAACTAGAAGCCTTAGTTCCCCCAGCGTTGGGGAAGCTGGCCTGGAAGTGGTTGACATCACCAGGAAAGAGGACGAGCACTTTTGAGCTCCTACTTCTGTTCTTGGGAGGTTTGGTGGAGCCACAGGTGTGGTCTCCTTTTCCAGTGAAAGAAGCTGAATCATCCTTATTTCATTTCATCACAAACCAGTCTCCTTTTAAAGGTGCTTTCTTGTTTCTTTGACATCAATGCACATTTCTGATTAAAATACTCCAATGACACGTTTCCCTCAGTCTGCCCTCCCGCCCCGGGGTGCCGCGAGCCACGTGTGCTCAGGTTTTCTAGGTTAGCCAGGCCCGGGAAAGTTTTTATCACGAGTGAAATATGCCAAGATTAACATATCTTAGTCCAGGCTGTAAACTGTGAATGCTTGTTTTTAAGGTAAAATCTACAAGAATCCGGTGTATGACGACTTTGATTTCACGGAGGCGCCCATGTTCACGCAGCCCCTTGTCAACACGTTCGCCATCGCGGGCTACAACGCCACCCTCAACTGCAGCGTCCGAGGGAACCCCAAGGTGCGGCCGCCTGTGGCGCGCGGGGGCCGTGGGGACCCCCGGCCTCCCGCTGCTCTCTGTGTCCTCCCGGGGCGGAGACGGAGATGGGGGCGGCGCAGGGGCGCGGGCAGCTAATTGGGCGCGCTGTTCAGATTGAGGGGACAGCGCTTTAGGGCCTCCCAAGGGAATACCATCGAAGGGAAAAGCAAACCGCCTAGTTTTGAAAGAACTGAGTTAGGAAATGGAAGTAAAATTGTGTCACTTGAAAAACTATGTGATAACGTTGATTGACCAAAATTTCTGTAATAGATTGAAGTAAAATAGCTATTAGACTGTAATGTAAACCGGAATATAGAATGTGCCATGATGAGAGCACACAGTGCTAGAAGGGAAGAGACCACATCTGATCAAAGAGATCTAAAAGGCTTTAATGTTTCAGGTTGTCATTTTAGAAGGACATCAGTGAGCATTGCCCACAGAGGCACACACCCCTGGGTGGCACTAAGGAAAGTGCCCTGGCAACTAGAAAACTTGTGAACAGCAATACTTTTTCTGCCCACACTGTGAGCAGAGGCAGAGGGAAGTTGAGGGAGGAGGCAGTGTGAGGATGGCAGGCAGATGATGAATTCGTGTTTGATTGGAAGTGAGGCTGATGAAAATGGGAGTGAAGAAGGGATGGGGGTGGGGGGGGGGCGCTGTGAGCAGAACTCTGGAGAAAGACCAGGTCTGTTCCTCTTAGTTGGAGGTCCTGGGCCCGGGCGTGTCACATTCCACCCCCTGGGAGCTGAAACGCGAGAAAAGATTGTCGTTGCCGGAAATGGGTGGTGAGAAAAACAGCCAGGAGCAGGAGCCAGCCTCACCAAATCCACCCCTCCGCTTGGAAGGTGCGGGGAGGGAAAAGACGATGTGAAGGAGACTGAGAAAGGGCCGTCTCTAGGCTCTGAGCCACCAGATACAGAGAGGTGGGGAGGGAAGGTGGAGCGGCGGCATTTACAGAAGGAAAGAGAAGCACATGAGGAAGGAGTGGAGGGTCAGTGGACAGACTCACGTCCTCGAGAGTCCAGGGAGAATGGGGTCGTCCTCCTCGGCGATTGGGTCTTTCTTAATCTTGCTCCGTCTGTTTGAGATTGAGCCATTTCTACCAAATAATGAGTGTGAATGTGTCTTATTTGTAAGGAGAGATTAAGTAGTGAGAAGGCACAAGCAGCCTGTAAAAACCATTCACTAGACAAGACCACTCAAAAAGGAAGGAGAGGAAGCCGGCCATGACACCCTACAGAGTCTCTGGGCAATGCCGAGCATGCAGCTGACAGGATGAGTTAACCTCCGGGTCTGTGAGCAGAGATCACCGCAACCAGATTTGTTTGGGAAGATTGCCCTAGAGCTCTCCTCTGAGTAAATCTGGTTTACTTCTCCCAGACTGCTCATTTGCATTCTTGCCAAGCACCAAGTAGAATTTAATTGGAAAGAAGCACTGCTCCAGCCGGTGTGGATTCTTCTTAGAAGTCCTTTCACTGTGCAAGGCTTCAAAATTCCGTCACTGGCTTTGATGCTCAATTAATATGCTAAAAACAAGTATATTTTTAGCTAACTTCCTTCAATCTTAATTTCAGCCCAAAATAACCTGGATGAAAAACAAAGTTGCCATCGTGGATGACCCGAGATACAGGATGTTCAGCAACCAGGGGGTCTGCACGCTGGAGATCCGCAAGCCCAGCCCCTATGATGGAGGCACATACTGCTGCAAGGCAGTCAACGAGCTTGGCACCGTGGAGATCGAATGCAAACTGGAGGTGAAAGGTATGACGGCCAAAACCTCATTTATAGGAGAGAGTTAAAGAAAAGCACCTCATTATCGTTTTTACTGCAAAATTCAGTCTGCCAAAGTGGTGGCGGGTAGAGGGGATGGGAGAGAAGAGATTTGTACATTCTGCATTCCCTCTGAGTTATTTGTTGAACGCTACTTGATAATTCAAGTAGACTTATTTTTATCCCTTGCAATTCTTCCTAACAAAAGGAATATTAATTTTAATGGGATGCCAGGATGTTTGCAGCATGATGAGAACAGGTAAAGTCCAGGGGGTCTTGCTTTGGTGAAGTAGTACATCTATAAATAAAAGCCTAGTGCTTCTAATCACCTAATAAGACTGCCGTTAAGGAATTCTTGCTAATTTTTAGTTTACTATTTTGTGAAACTTCCAATATATGGGAGGGGAGGTTGTACAATCTTCTAATTTCATATTATGTGTATAGAATATAGCATGTACATCTTATAAGCAATCGCTGTTAAAATCTTACTAGGAAATTTCCACTTATGGGTATGCATTTCATTGATACTAGTTTTCAGAAGTGTTGCAACTAATTTATACCAAGAAAACAAGTAAGGATTTATGTGATAGAACTGTTTCAGCATAACCTGCCAGTTTAATCAACTTTTTTCATATTAATTGACTATAATTTTTTTAATGAATTTTTCCTTGACAATTAAAACCTACTTTGGGCCACCACGAAAATTCCTGCAACTGCCAGAATCAGCATTATGAGATAATGAGATTATTATTATGAGATAATAGGTAATGGAATCATGGTGTTTTCTCTTCTTATTATTGTATTATATTGCCATTCCATGATAACCTGTCTTTATTTTTCCTCCTTCTCTACATGAGAAAATTAGAATCTAGAAAACATAAAGATGACTAGACTTTACTTATACAAAACTCTAGTGTCAATATCTGTTTTAGAAAATCATAGTAACTGCTAAGGGTATTTGTTTTTTTAAAAAAGAGTTTTTTAGTCCTAAATTTAGTATATATATAGTAGAGAAACTTCTTGGAAAAAAAAGAGAATTTCCTCTTATAACTTTTCCAAAACAGTTTTGATTTCTCTTATAGTTTCTTTCTCAGGTATACAGTATATTAGATTCTGTATTGAGTGACAAGAAAATTTTTTTCTGACTTTTTCATCTCAAATATAAAGCATATAATGTTCTTAGAAAATTTCAAGCCTCACTACTGAGATTTACGAATGGAAATGTTATTTTTTTCAGCTGCTGTATTAGCTTTCAATGTAGATTAAGATCACAATTGCAAATACATATAGTCTCTCAATTCCTAATCTTATTAGTTCCAAGGTATTAATGATGTTTCAACATGTCCAAAAAAAAAAAAAACTATCACTTTTGCATGCTTTGAAAATAACTGAATGTTGCTAATGATATAAAATGGTACTTTCATAAATGGTTCATCTTTTGGGCTTTAGTACAAGTTCAATGTTGTGAATATAGATGATGACATTCTTTATAATTTGTAATTGAACATGATAATAGGAGTAATGTGTTCTAATACATAAGTTAGCAGTAAAGTATCAACTGTGATTTATTAGTAAAAGCCTTTGGTCCTAAAAATAAAGCTGAGATTGTTTATCATCAGATTGTTATCTGAAATAGGTGACTTGAACCAAGTTAAGCTGTGAAAAAAAAAAAAGGTAAGAATGTCAACTGAGAATAAATACTGGTACAAATATTCTAATTCTGCAGTGATATATCAAGGAGTAAATACCCCGGGACAGCCAGTCTTCCTGGAGGGGCGTCAACAGGTTTAAAAAGTTCATATCCCACTGGATATTTCTACTTTCTGTTCCATTCCTCTTACATGAAAACGCACTTTGCATGTAAAGCTTGACTTTCTGTTTTGCTTTTAATTATATTTTTTAGCAGCTCATGGCATATAGTGTTTATGCCATGAACAAGGAAGGCCAAATTATTCAAGGATATTAAGTAATATAGGAGCCAAGTGTTGCCAGAAAACGAACCACTTTACTGCAGGCCCCAGTGTGGAGGGCCAGAAATCTGCAGATTCCTTCATTTCATATATCTAAGGCTCTCAGAGCCTGGAGTCAGTGGCATTTCTTTAAGGTTTTCATTTTTTTAATATGGAGAGACATATTCTTTCTTTAAGATAGTTTCCAGTGTAGATTCCTTAGATTCAGGTTAAAACTTGGGAAACTGAACATTTTTTAATTGTTATTTTAAAAAAAAGTGTTTTGGGCCTTTCTGTTGAATGCAGGACACAAGTGAAAATAGATCCAGTCTACGGAAATTTTCACATTTAAGATTTTCTGATTGCAAATTAAATAGCAGCATAACTTTAACTCATCTGTCTGTTGGATATTTTGGACATTTTCGTGGGACTGAAATTGGTTCACGTATTCATAAGCTAAGTAAAAGAAACTTCTAGACCCCACTACAAAATGCATAACACTATAAAGGAATCCTGCCGTATCTGTAAAATTCGCCCCCATTTGAAAGAGCAGATTGAGGGTTTGGGGGCTGGGTAAGCAACCCAACGTAAAAAGACATCCGTCTGAGTTTATGTGCTTGCTCTGTCATTTCCCAGAGATGTCACCTTTCAAAAGAGGAGAGGCTTAGGGCGGTTTTTGTAGATGATATAAAGTCACACTTTTATAGCCCAAGTTTGCCTAAACGTTGTGTTCATTTAGAGCAGCCATATATAATCAGTTCAGAATATTATACGATGGAGCACAATAGTCTAGTACTTAGAGGTACTTGATAATTTTGCCTTTTAGAATTTCAACATATATATATGTACACTAACGCTTTGTCTATTTGTCAATGTTTTTCTTTTGTTGAAAAACGCAATATATATATGTTGTAGGGTTTGTTTTTTAAGCTAACAGTTTGGAAGCTTTTTCCACAAATATTCACCGAACAATCATTTTGACTCTGCCAGCTACTCAGACGAAGTGGTGGAAATCCATTTCTTGTGGTTTTGCCTATTAATAAATCTTTCACCTATTAATGATCTTTTTGAAGTGACTGGACCCCCTGCCCTTCATTCCATGTGCTTCTCTGTTCCTACATCTTTCACATGACTAAGGATTAATGAAATCAGCTCATCATAATCATGACCATAATTTCATCCAACAAGCACTCAACTTTGGTGTTAGCACTTTATTAATATTAATGCTTACAATTTCTCTCTCTCTCTTTCTCTCTCTTTCCCTTAGTCGTAGCACAATAAGGATTTTTGAATGTATATTGTCATCTAAGGTAAGCTTTCATATGGTTTTGGCATATGAAGCTTATGACTGTCATAAGCCATACAAAGCTTGTGGAGTATGGCATGATTTTCATTATGTAATCCAATGAAAATAGACGATTTAAAATCGCTAACTTTGTAGTTTTAATTTGTATTTCAGTATCTTGAAATTAACACCTAGTATTTATTCACCACAACCATCTCCTGTTGACATGAAACGAGTTGTTAAATGCATGAATTAAAGCATTAATGTAGATGAAAATGAGTGGCACCCAAGCATCCTGAACTCTTTGCATCAAGGAATGGACATTACATAAATGGCATCATTTCTCCAATATGTGACTTGAATTTTATTTTTAAAAAGGAGAATGACTTTCTCAGATGTGCATCAAAGAAGTGTTAAGAATGTTCAAATAGCATGCTGTTTTTGTCTGTATGTGAATTTATTAGCAAGTAGTGAAGCACTTTTCTAAATTTTTATGGTTTCCTGGGTTCTCTCTTAAACGGTACTTTATTGCTTTAAACATAATTTAGAAACAGAGATGGTAAGTATTTTCTCTCACCTTCAGAAGGTGTTGGACAGGTTTTACTATTTTTAACAAAAATTTCCAATTTTTTTCACTTTTTTTTTAAGGTTTTGTTTAGAAGGTGTGATGGCCAATATTAAAGAAGTAGTCCTTTTTTCTTTTCCTACGTGCTTAAATCAGACCTCTGTGCTTAATTAAAAAGTACATTAACAAACTGGAAGCCCACCTTCCCACTGGCCCGTCACACGTTATGCATTTATTCCGCCATTGATCCGGAATGCTTAAAATATCTATCAAGGAATCACATAACCTTTCAAAGAGTAAAAAAAACTTTCCAACGATTTCGGAGTTTAAATTGGGCTTGAATACCAGTAGGAAGAAAATCTGCTAAGGGTCTGCTGGGAACTTTCTTTTCCTTCCAGATGCCAAATGCTTTAATGCTAAATGTACTAAAACCGGGAGAAGATTTCCCGTAGGGACTGAATGAATCCTCTAGCTAACTGGAACATAAGTAGTCGCGTTTCCAGGCTGCTAGTCAAAGAGTATTATTTCAGTGTTTTTTCACGTGGATGTTGTTGACTTTTCCTTTTCCTTTCTGTCCTCATAGGTGGGCTTTCCTTCTGCAGGCTCCTCTTACAAGGTGTGCCTCCTAACATAATTGATTCATATTTGCGAGACTTGCAATCAAGCGACCCCGAGCAACGCTGAGGGCGGGGCCTGCCACTGCTTTGAAATCCGGTTGCAATGAGAAAGCATTTTTGGTTTTGGTTTTGGTTTTCCACCAGGCACCCCAGTGTGGTCATTTTCTTTCCTCTTAACGTTGGGAAAAAAAAATGTTTGCATGGATTGCTTAATTAAAAATTGCAAACGAAACCTCAGTTGAAGTCAGCACTTGGATCCTTATTGCTTGTACTTAGTCACTGTACTTTAAAAAAAAAACAACTACAGAATAAGCAAAAGCAGTAAATTTAGTTTAAAATGCTGGGTTGTAAATGAACTTTTTTCCAGAGTGAAGAACATAATACACCATGATAGAATACACTATGATAAAATCTTTTTTTTTATTCGAGAAGTTTAGGTTTAAAAAAAAAATCATGCATAAAATACAGAGTTCCCATATACCACCCTATTATGAACTGCTTGCATTAGTGATACATTTGTTACAACTGATGAAAGGACATTTTTATAATTTTCCTATTTTAACTATAGTTCATGGTTAACATTAGCGTTCTCTGCTTTATACTGTCCTATTTTTTTCTTTCATTTAAAAATTCTATTAACAGATATACAACCAAAAAATTCCCCCTTTTAACCACGTTCAAATATGTAATTCAGTTCACAATTTGTTGTGCTGCCATCACCACCTTCCACTGCCAAAACTTTTCCATCAACCCAAGTGGAAACTTGTGCAGTTTAAGCCTTAGCTCCCCATTTCCTGTCCCACCCCAGCCCCTGGTACCCTGTTCTCTGGTTTCTGACTCTGTGTGTTTCCTTTTTCTAATTAGTTCACAGCGGTAAGAACATATAACATTTTCCTTCTGCGTCTGGCTTATTTCACTCAACATGATGTCCTCCTAATTTATCCAAGTTGTCCCATGTATCAGAACTCCACTCCTTTTTATGGCTGAATAATATTCCATTGAATGTATATACCACATTTTATTTATCCATTCATTGGTTGATGAACACATGGGTTGCTTTCATCTTTTGGCAACTGTGAATAATACCGCTGCGAATATCAGTGTGAAAATATCTGTTTGAACCTCTGCTTTCAGTTCTTTTGGGTAATATCTAGAAGTGGGGTGCTGGGTCATATGGTCGTTCTATACTTCACTTCCCAAGGAACTGCCATACTGTGCTCCACACCATGTAACTGCACCGTTCTTTACTCCCACCAACAGTGAACAAGTGCTCCTGTTTCTTCACATCCTCTCAATGCTTGTTATTTTCCTTGTTTTTAATAGTAGCCATTCTAGTGTGTGTGCAATGGTATCCTGTTGTGATTTATATTTCCTTAATAGCTAGTGATGGTGGGCATCTTTTCCTGGGCTGTTAGGCCATTTGCATATTTTCTTTGGAGAAATGACCAGTCAAGTCTTTTGCTCATTTTTTGATTGAGCTGTTTGTCTTTTTGTTGTTGAGTTTTAGGATTTCCATATGTATTCTGGATATTAAACCCTTATCAGATATGTAGTTTCCAAATCTTTTCTCCTATTGTGTGGGTTGTCTTTTTATTTTTGTGATAAATTCCTTTGATGCACAGAAGTTTTTTTATTTTGATGCGTTCCCATATATCTATTTTTTTTTTTTGATGCTTGTGCTTTGGTTGTAAAGTCTAAGAAAACATTGCCTAACACAAAGTCCTGAAGAAGTTACCCTGCTTTCTTCTAGGATTTTATAGTCCTGACTACAGTCTGGGTTAATTTTTATATATGGTGTGAGGTGGGGTTCCCTGTCCATTCTTTTGCAGATGGACATCCAGTTTTCCCAGCACCATTTGTTGAAGAGACCATTCATTCCCCAAAGAATGGATGTGGCACCCTTGTCAAAAATCAGTTACTCCTGAAGTTTATACCCAGCTGGTGATAGGTCAGAGATTTTCTTGACTGCCATGAGCCGATCAAAACAAACCAGAGCAGCACGCTCCTTTCACGTGCTCTGCAGGTTGTCTCTGCTTTGGCTGGGGGTCTCCTTCAGAACTTCGCTCTCCTGTCAGGAAGATCAGCCTGAGAGAAATGTGAAGTGCCGGGTCCTCTCTGCCTTACGTGTGCCTGGCCGGAGCCATGGAGCCTGCTTCTCCTGGGGTTGTGTTTGCTCCTGGCCTTAGGAACTGCCCCGTTTCCGGTTCCCAGGAGTTGACGTGAAGGCCCCTCTCCTCCCTTTGAAACAGACTCGCCCACCTCCTGGGTGCTCTCTGTGTGACTTCAGGCAGGTGGTCCTTTGCCCCAGGCCACTTGGACTTGTTCCTCACCCTGTCCCAGCTGTTACCGAGCATTTTCTCCGGCCTCGGGCTGATCTCTGGGAGGATGAGCTCCTGGCTCCGTCCCTCAGACTTCCTCCCAGTCGCTTGGCACTGACATATGTGCACCCCCATAGGCACACGGGGTGCTCCCTCTGGAAGGGGGCCAGCGACCCATAACGGGGCACCGGGAGGCTCCAGCCTGCCTCGTGGAGGGGCGGGAGAGGGGCCAGCCAGGGGGCCAGGACCTTATGGCTTTCGAAGCTGCGTTGTTTCGGCTCAGCGCTTGCCCAGTTAATGCAGCCCTTTAACTGAGTTTTTGAGGGAAGTTACTGTCCTCAAGACTCCTATACCAGGCCACGGCCTGAGAGGGGGTGGGACAACGGCTGCCCCCAGGGGTGGCCCCAGTGATCTGAAAAGCGGTGTCCAGCAGTCCGATCACACCGCCGGGATGTGGGGGGCTTGGAATTCAGGTCTCGCCCACGCTGTGCCAGGAGCCCAAGCTGAGGCTGCGGGGCAGGGAATTGAGGCCGAAGCAGAGAGGACGGAACTCACCGGTGTTTTCCCTGATTTACCAGACTCTTCTTCCATGGATGCGCGGTGTGCTGGCCGACTCCATCGTTTCAAAATAGTTGATTCAGGCCATCCCTGCCAGGTTCACAGTTGTTTTGTGGAGGGACTTATTCCTGGCACTCCCTACCCAGCCATCTTCCCACGACCCTCTCTCCATGGCGATAGACTCTTGAAAACCATCTTTCTCCTGATCTAGTGGATTTTTCTAAGCCTGGCATGGTGGTTTATTTCCCCAGGCCTGCTTATCTCCCGCAGATCCGTGCCTTTTTTCCCATTTGAATTACTGAAAGCCTTCTTCAAGTGTAACACCCAAGCAAGTTTTCTCAATAGAATGCAAAAAGCCTTGAATGAATGGTGCAATAAACCCAAGGTGTTCACAATGAAATGACACAGTGTGGGTTTGGGGTCGGTGCTCTCAGACACAGCACTGAGGACAGGAGGCTGGGCTGTAGGATATGACTGAACTGAGGCTTCTCCTCCACCTCTTCTCCACTCATGGTGAACTCTACAGCTCTGCCAGGGGAACTGGTCTGCTCCTGCAGCTACAGGGTGGGGTCAGATTTAAGGTTTGCTAATGGCAGCCATTCAACTGGAAAGGAACCTGTTTTTAAAAACTAGCTGCTGGGAAACCTTTGTCCTAACCAGTCATCTTTTCAGCTGCTTCTTCCACTCTTCCTGATGGTACAGAGAAAATTTCAGGTAAGAGAGTGGAGTAGAAGAGGTACCATGCCGTTATCATTTACTCCTCCACGCCCACACACTATTTTTCTTTGTGGATTTTTGTTTTGTTTTTGTTTTCAATTATTTATTTATTTATTAAACATACCAACATACGAACATAAACATTCTTACCATGTGATCATTCCATTCTTGATATATAATCAATAATTCACAATATCATCACATAGTTGTGTATTCATCATCATGATCATTTCTTAGAACATTTGCATCAATTCAGAAAAAGAAATGAAAAGAAAACAGAAGAAATTTCATACATACCATCCCCTTACCCTCCCTTTCATTGATCACCAGCATTTCAATCTACTCTATTTATTTTAACATTTGTTCCCCCTATTATTTGCTTATTTTAATCCATATGTTTTACTCGTCTGTCGATAAGGTAGATAAAAGGAGCATCAGACACAAGGTTTTCACAATCACACAGTCAGACTGTGAAAGCTACATCATTATTCAATCATCCTCAAGAAATATGGCTATTGGAACATAGCTCTACGTTTTCAGGCAGTTCCCTCCAGCCTCTCCATTACATCTTGACTAACAAGGTGATATCTATATAATGCATAAGAATAACTTCCAGGATAACCTCTCAACTCTGGAATCTCTCAGCCATTGACATTTATTTTGTCTCATTTTGCTCTTCCCCCTTTCAGTCGAGAAGGTTTTCTCAACCCTTGATGCTGAGTCCCAGCTCATTCTAGGATTTCTGTCCCACGTTGTCAGGAGGGTTTATACCCCTGGGAGTCATGTCCCACGCAGAGGGGGACAGTGGTGAGTTTGCTTGTCCTGTTGGCTGAGAGAGAGAGGTGTGGCCTTTTGTTTGAAGCTCTAGATACTTTGTTCCTTACAGGTTGGCCCATGGCATCCCGGAACAACACAAACTCTTGAGACGAAGGCTTCTTTCCAGGTTGGACTGGACATTGTGATGGGGCCATAGATCTGGGTTGACGTGGGGTTCAAAAAGGTGGACAACCCAAGGAGTTGGAGGAAATTTGGGAAGAGGTAGGGGGAAGTCCATAGGTTTTGCCAAACTATGTTGGCTTCTTCTTTTTCTATTCTGATTGGCTGGTCATCATGCTTTGCTCATTGTTGAGAATGTTGACTATCACCCCTGCTCCCATGTTCTCACGACTCAGAGATCATGTGTGCAATCCCTGTGCAAACACGTGTTTTAGCCGGGACATCTGTTTATACATTATTTATACAGAGGAAGGCTGACTTCCTATAAAGACGTGATGCCCACGGCTCTACGTGCAGATCAAATAAACGATGGGGTGGCCAACCCAGTTAGCGTGGCCCTGCGGTCTGGCTGCTAAGCCGGGGCCACCGTGTCAGAGCTGAGCTTGCTGCCCAACTCTAGGCAAATGTACGTTGGCCAGTTTTGCCAAGTCATGGTCAAGTTTGTTAAGCCATTTATAAATATGCCTAAATGTGAAACATCCTTACAACATTTTAGTTCCCTGGTCATGGCTTCAGTTCTCACATTCTGTTTTATGCCACATAATATTACTTTTTAACTTACACCCTCTCTTCATATTAGAAGTATTGACATACTGCAATGTTTCAAAAAGGAGAAAGAAAACTGTTTTGAACCTGTAAGAGCAGAAAATGTCAGAAGCTACCATTTCTATTTCAATTTCCCCATAATTTTCTTCTAATTTTGTTCAAATTTCACTCTTCTAAAGAAAAATTATGCATCAGATGAACTTACCAAAAATTATTTTGGAGGGCACTAATATTTATTAAAATGTTTAAACTATCACACTTATTTACTTACTTTACATGAAAGCTTAATGAAAGTTCTCATCTAAATTAATACTAAGGCAGGGAAAACACCCCAGTTCCAAGAAACATTGAGACATCATAGGTCATCAATCATCCACATTTGAATTGAATTATGAAACATTCTAGTCAGCCCTCAAATGAATTATTGGATGTCTGATGTATGCATGGGATCGTGATGGATTCGGCTAGGAACCCAGTGATAAACAAGCCACTTAAGGCCTTCAAAGAATTTATAACGTTTAAGACCAGGTCACAAAGGGAAACAAAGCAGAATGCAGCTGTTATAAGAAGTCCGAGGACAGTGCCGTGAGGATCCAAAAGTTGGATGCTGCAGTCGATGCCTTCGTTATTCTGAGTGTATGCACCGCCCTGCTGGGGAACGGGACACGTCACTTTATTTTTAATGTGACTGTGAGCTCCCTGCTAGCCAGGGAGAAATCCTCTCTGTCCTGTCTGGGGGCCCTACCTCAGCCCTTGGGTCACCTGGAATGTGGGGGCTTTCCTGGAATCCTGAAAATGGAGAAGAGGAAAGGTCTTGATTCTTCGGTGTCCACTGGTGACCGCAGAGGTGGCTATGGACGAATGCACTGTGGTGCCCTCGAGGACGGTGACTCTGAGACCTCCTTAACGAGCCTGGGTCTGGGGTCTTTCAGCTGCTTTTGAAGATTTCCTTCGTGGGAGCACTGGCCACATCTGCCAACCCACACAGCCCTGGGCCTTTGCAGGAGCAGACCCTGTGCTTTCCAGAGCCTGATTCTGGCTTTCCTCCAGCCATGTCTCCCTCCAAGGTGGGGAGTCTGTGGGCCTAAGGCCACCTGCCTGCTTGGGACCCTGACCACACCCTGCCCCAGATTATGCCCAGACCCACTTTTAGGGCCTCTGTGGGCCTTTCCCATGTATTCAAAGTCCCAGGGACGATCCATGTGTCCAGTATATGCACCCCAGGGCCCAGGGGTGGCCTAGGGGCATCTGTTTCCCAGGGTGTGGGGTGTGGACAGAGCCTGGGCATGGGCACTGGGCATCCACACGTGTCCACCTGAGACCCCTCGGCGTGTGCTGCAGAAAGGAGCTGGGGCGGAAAAAGCAGGGAGACCAGAGGTTGGCATTGGGCCATGACATTCTGACATGTATTTCTGAAGCATCTGATTATTCTAAATGCACCCTGGCCTTCTGGGTCTTTACTGAGGAGTCCCTGTGAAGACTAGCATATAAAACAATTTTATCAACCATCGGTCAGCTTAGTTTATAACTTTAAAATATTTATGTGTACGGACTGCAATAGTTTGGGACAAACCAGCCCTCGTCACCGTGCTCCCTTTCCTGTCTGCTGTCCTCCCCTTCTCCCAGCATCCAGGATCACGCTCACCCCTCCACCATCTCTGCTCCCTCCTTCCTACTCACCCAATGCCAGGCCTGCCCTGCCCTGTCCTTCCCCTCCCCTCGCATAAGCTCCCCTGAATGGAATTCTAGAAATACTATTTTGGCCTCTCTTTCTAGGCAGAGGTAGAATGAGGAATACTAAGACCAGTCTTCTTCCCTACTGTCTCTGTAACATTCATCAATTCCACGTTGAATGCGACGTTTGGCTTATTTATTTATTTTACTACTCAATTTCCATGTTCACAGCAACAGTTCAGGTGATGTCCCATTTAGGCATCTACAAAATCCTCTGTAAATTAAACTTGGATAATAGAGAATGCCCTAGAGAAACAGAACCTCAAATGGAGCGCCGAGTCTCCTGGTCCGAAGAGCTGCCATCACCCCCTTGAAGCTGCCTCATCTCTCCGTCCCCAGATGCACTGGCCTGAGCAGTCTCTGACCCAGTTAAGTATCCCCATCTGTCTGGAGTAGATCATTAGGGACAAAATACCAGGGAAGCTGCAGAGGCGGTCGGACACTGCGCAGGGGGTATTCGGAATGTCGCCTGGCACTCACTGGTGCTCACGGTCACTGAGATGAAAATGTTGCACTCGGTTGCATAATCAAGCCATAACTTCTTTTCTCTCAAACAATAACTTTACAAAGAAGTCTTTTGTTTTCCCTAGTAAGCACTTACTCAGTTGTCCGCAGGCAAGAGTCCCTCCTTTTATGTTCTCCTCTAACCTTCATTCTTGTCTTGGAACCCAAGAAAATTAACAGACTTTAAATATCAATTTTAAAAGCTTGCCTTAAATTTTTTTACTTAATTCAAAAAAGGAGGGCTGGTGATGGATACTAGCACACATTCGGCAAGGAAAAGAACCATTACTCTAATTTTGTAAGGCATGCCCTTGGAGAATCAAGACAGTGGGTCACTGGAAGGAAATCATATTTCAAAATAAACCAAAGCAGATTTGAAGTCACATGGTCATTGGAAACTTCCAGGCACAAATGTCTCCCCTGCTGGCTACAAGATGGGGTGCCTTGGGGCTAGCTGTCCCAGCCCAACTCCTGAGTGTCCACTTCTCATTTCTGCACTGGAGATCCCATAGAGCTGGGGAGAGTGAGATAACGGTGGAGGGAACCAAGAAAGAGCAGAGTCTCTCTTGGCAGGATTTTTGTTTTAGTGCACATCTTGATAGCTCTTGGTCAGGACTCGATAAACATTAACTAGCAGTTGAAATAGGGGTTCATTGGCAAGATGAGTTGTTCCCTGGGTTTTTCCATGCTTGTCAAAGCCTTCACAGTGGCAAGCATGGATTCTGAACCCAGAGTCTGCCTTAGTAACGCCACTCACTTCAGAAGTTACGTGAGAGCGCTGGACAGATCTGGGGAGGGTGTGCGTGTGATAAGAGGGCTCAGAGACGGCCAGGGAGCAGCATCAAGCTGTTGGGAGGGAAGGAGGACAGGCCATTAGCTGGACAGAAGGATGGCAGGTCAAGGGCACCGAGACAGAGAGAAGTCAGAAATATCTTTATCAGACAAGGAACTTAAGAAAAAGGAAAAAGCCACAAGAAAATCAGTAATACAGAGAAAAGAACTCCTATATATATTTATTAAACATCCGCTTTACAGGCATTATCTTAATCAGTTCCTTAGCCCTTTCTACCAGACGCACTTCTTTTTGCAAAAAGGAGCCCCCAGGAGGGGGCAGGATGTGGGCGCACGAAGCGTCGCATGGTTTTTTCTTTAGAATTTATCCACATGTTCTATTCTACTCCATGATCTATAAATCTATTTTCAGATAAAAACAAATGTTTTCTTCCCAGATTTCCAAGTGGATATTTGTTCCTCCAAGCACATTATCAGGGACCAAAATGTACCCCAGTTTAGGAAGCCCAGAATTTGTCTTAGAAAAGGGTCACCAACAGCCATCACCCTTCAGACCAGCAGGTAAAGCTCAAGCATGCTGCAGAAATTAGGTAATGGTAGGTAGGCAGGTACGGCTCTCCTCTGCCCTGGAAGTACCAGCCTTAACAAAATGGAATCAAGCTGGTCTTTCTCATCCTTTAACTGCCCCGAGTCCTTTCTCTGTTCTTTCTACCTGTCCCTCTTCCAGCTGGCGCCCAGGGACTTGCTCAGGGGGCACCTCCCCTCAAGCGCCCTAGGACACTGCTCTCTGCGCCTGGGCCGCTCATCACTCAAAATGCGGTTGGAGAAACAGCAGCACCAGCCTCACCTGGGAGCGTGTCAGAGCCTCACCTGGGAGCGTGTCAGAGCCTCACCTGGGAGCGTGTCAGAGCTTCACCTGGGAGCATGTTAGAGCCTCACCTGGGAGTATGTTGGAGCTTCACCTGGGAGCGTGTCAGAGCCTTATCTGGGAGCATGTCAGAGCCTCACCTGGGAGTGTGTCAAAGCCTCACCTGGGGGCATTAAAGCCTCACCTGGGAGTGTATCAAAGCCTCACCTGGGGATGTTAGAGCCTCACCTGGGAGCCTTAGAGTGAAAATGCTCAGGTCCCGCCCCAAATCATAAACTGCAATATAACAGGCTCCCCCAGGTTTTGTGCTCACATTCTCTCTAGTTCCCTTGTCATTCTCTCTCAGCTGTCCCAAAGGAAAGAAACTCTGATAAACCTCTCCTCTAAGATATGATTATGACCCAACCGAAAGGCGAGAAACTTGTGATGGGCTCTCTCAGGCATCCCAAGTGGCTGAAGAGAGAATGTTTAAGGGACAGGATTTTTTCTATAGCTCCCGAATCATTCCATGGGAAGTATTTCAAAGTAGTAGGATGTCTACTCAGAAAATAAAAGAATTAAAATGATTAAAGGCTATTAAACAAGAAAGAGTGCTAAAGACAATGTCTCTGAACGGAATCAGTTTCCTTAACCCTAAATTGCTTTTGCAAATTTTCGGACCAAGAGGACAACTACGCCGTCTTAGGAAATTTTGCTCTTTGATCTAGAAATTAGGCATTGCCAGAAAGGAGAGCAAGCTTTGGTTAACCTATTATTGAACACTGCATGTATATTCACATAGTTTTGTTAGGTACCACAGCTCCATAAAACTTGGGCTTCAGGGTCTCAAAGTACAAAGTATAAATACGTAAATTAAATCTAAGCAAGTAAATGAGTAAAAGCACATATTTACACCACAGAACCATCTTTGTAAATGCTGCAGCCTGCAGGTCTAAAGTTCAGAATTCTAAACACTCCCTGAATGATAAAATTCTGCTACACAGTGTAGCCAAGAAATTTCTTGACTACAACCCATGCCTTTTTCCAAATGGTTGAAAATCAGCGCCGTTTTTAGGTGGTTATTGCACATGCAGGTGTACCTAGCCTGGCAGTGTGAGACTGTGAAATATTCTTTGGGAACTTGGCCTAGATATTGGCAATACTAAAATTTGAAACGCAAATGAAAAGTTACACAAAAAGTAAAGCCAGATGAATTCAATTCAGCCAAATAATGAAAAATTTATGGCTGTCTATTGCACTATGGAGACGTAGCATGTTACTACTGGGGGAGGATGAGTGAAGAGTAAAAGGGAACTTTGTTCTTTTTGCTACAATCCATTGAATCCAAAATTACTTCAAAATAGAATGAAAAAAATATATATGGGTGCCCCCCGGCTGTGAGACCTTGAGCAAAGCCCTCAGTGCAGAGCTGTGGTCCTGGCCTTCTATGAGCTGGGAGGGCAGGCGGAGAAAGACATAACTGACCAAAGGCAGACTGGAAGCCAAGATTCAAAGAACCCTGCTGTGTGGAGACAAGCAATTTCAACCTGGGAGAATGCTGGAGGTCTTCTCAGAGGAGGTGGCACCTGAACTGAGCCTTGATCAATGGGCAAGTGTTTTGGGGGGTAACTAAGGGGAGGAGGAATTCCCGAAGCCTAGGGAACAAATGAGAAAATGCTGAGAAAGTGCTTGAACAGGTAATGCTGGAGAGCCGGAGCGTGGGAGGAGCAAGGGAAAACACATTTGGGGGGAAAGACTGGAAAAGCAGATTGAGGCTTGGAATACCGAGCTAGGGGAGGTTGGACTTTATCAAAGGAATCTGAGTGGGAAATACCAGTTTTTGCAAATTTAGTAAAATAATTCTTTTTACTGTAAAAAACATACAAACATTCTCGACACACATACAGTCCCTACATGGTGTACAATCAGGGGCTCACAATATCATCACATAGTTGTGAATTCTTCACCATGGTCAGTTTTTTGAACATTTGCATCACTCCAGCAAAGGAAATGAAAAATTTAAAAACTCACACATACCATACCCCTTACCCCTCCCTCTCACTGACCAGTAGTATTTCAATCTAAGTCAATTTAAGTAAAATAATTCTTGAAGCAATATCTAGAACGGATTGCAATGGCACAAAGTCAGCCTGTGTATATAGAGATCGGACTCCTCAATATTAGCAAAAATACCTATGCCCCATAGTTTATAAATATATTAGGGCGCATTGGGCAGTGATCAGGAATACAGGCTCTGGGGTCCAATACTGGCTTTCCCCCTATTAACTTGGGGACCAAACTGCATGTGCAGCTAAGTGCTGCCCACCGCTCCCAGCTGGTTCTCCGCCTCACAGACCAAGGCCGTGGGGTGAGGAGCGACGCCTGCTCAGGACAGACCGTCCCCTGCTGCTGGGCGCACCGTGAGCCGGGCCCGCGGACTGCGCGGCGGGGTGACGCTCCCAGCTCCCGCCTCGGGACCCCCGGAGGCGCCTGGAAGGATCCACTGTTGCCGGATCAGGGTCTGAAGGAGGCCGCTCGCCCCCTCGTGAGGCGGTGTTTCCACGGACTGGGAGATTTCAGAGCCCTGGCGCCCGGACCCCGGGAGAGCTCCCCGAGCGCCCACTCAGGGCCCCGCGCCTCGGCGTGCGGAGGGGAGCCGTGCCAGCGGCCTGCCACGCCGGCCGCCCCCGCGCACAGACGCAAAGATTCCTTTGATAAAGTCCAACCTCCCTAGCTCGGTATTCCAAGCTCCCCGCAGCCCGCACGGCCCCGGCGCCCTTAGGAAGTGACTGACCACGGGGCCCCGAGGGTGGCCTTCTGGGGGACCGGGTGAGCCTGGCTACGCAGCCGCTCCGCCCCACCCCGCCCCGGGTCTCGCCCTCCCCGACGCTCCGCCCCCACCGCCAGGCCGCCAGTGTGCGGGGGCGGGTTCCCGGGGCCAGGGGCGGGTCCGCCTGACCGCGACCTCTGCCCAGCTCCGCGCCAGCCGCGAGCCCACTCCGGCTCACCCGCCCCTTCCCGCCCCGCCCGCGGCCCCTCCGCCCTCCGCCCCGCCCCTTCCCGCCCCGCACGCGGCCCCCGCCCTCCGCCCCGCCCCCGCCCTCCGCCCCGCCCCCGCCCTCCGCCCCGCCCCCGCCCTCCGCCCCGCCCCTTCCCGCCCCTCTCTCCGTCCCCACCTCCGCGCCCCCCCGCCCCGCGCTCCCCCTCCCGGCGCCTCGCAGCGGCGGGGCCCGCACGGCGGCCATGGCGGGGGGCCCCGGGGCCAGGCCGCGCTGGCTGAGGGCGCTGGCGGAGCCGCTGGGCGCGGCGCAGCTGCGGCGGCTGGAGGAGCACCGCTACGCGGCCACCGGCGTGTCCCTGCTCGAGCCGCCGCTGCAGGTCTACTGGGCCTGGCTGCTGCAGTGGGTCCCGCTGTGGGTGGCCCCCAACTCCATCACGCTCCTCGGCCTCGCTGTCAACCTGCTCACCACGCTCCTGCTCGTCTCCTACTGCCCCACGGCCACCGAGGAGGTAGGAGCGCGGCCCGCGGCGGGCGCACCCCCAACTGCTGCCCCCGGGCCCCCGCGCCCCCCGCCCCTCCCCCCGGGCAGCTGCCCCAGGCGCCGCCGAGGACAGACGTGGCCGCCCCCCCACCGGCCGGAGCGCTGGCCCGCCACTGCCTGGGCCCGTGTCCCCCCCCCCCCCCCCCCGAGCGCTCCCGGGCCGCGTTGGGCTGTCAAGGTCACTGGCCATGTCCCGTGGCAACCCCTGGCAGCGCAGGGGCCCGGGTAGCCGCCGAGGGCAGGGGTCCCCCAGGCGGGCCCCGGCGTGGGGGGCGGAGCGGCTGCGGGCGACTCTGCACCCGGTGGGGGCCGCGCACCCCTCAGCCCCGTCCTGCCTGGACGAGGCCCTGTGGCTAGTTGGCCGAGCCGGGACTCCCTTGGGACGCTTTACTGTCGTGTTTCTGGACCCTGGGATTGGTGGACCCTGATCTCAGATGAGCTGCCCTCCTCCCATGAAGACCCAGGGCACTGTCAAGGGGACACTTCTCGTCCCATGCACGGCCATAGAAGCCAGGAGCTTGTGCTAGCAGTGAGCGCTTGACCGTTTCCAAGAGGACAAGGGCACATCATCAGGCTTGGGACAGCCGTAGCCGCATGGGGCTGTGTGTGTGTGAGTGTGAGTGTGTGTGTGTGAGTGTGTGTGTGTGTGTGTGTGTGTGTGTGGTCCGCTGCCTGGGGAGTGCTCTGCCGCCCTTAAACGGGGACAGCCTTCTAAACCAGGTGTGGGAACAGCTGATGGGGAGGAGGACCAGATGCAGGGTGGGGTGGGGTGAGAGGGGGCTGACCGATGGCCCTGGGAACACCCTGGGTGCATCCACTATCTTTTGACGGTTGATTTAGCCTCCATTTTAAACATATGTCGCCAATTGACTGGTATGTTCATTATATATCATCTTTTGTTGACATTCCCATCTTAGTGCACTTCCGATTGGTTTGAGGAAAGTGAACTGTTTTAGTTTTTGCAGCCTGTTTCCAGGGTTTTTCAGGGGCGATGTGCTGGGATGGGGGGAGCACTGGGTTAGAAGCAGGGCTGGGCTTCTCCTGTGACTGCCGCCCGTGGGGCCTGGTGTCCGGGTGTAAAAGGAAAACTAACTGCAGGCCTGGTGTCCGGGTGTAAAAGGAAAACTAACTGCAGACCAGTTTCAGAGGATGTCGTGAGGCCCAGGTTACATGTGACATGCAGATAATTGTAAAAATATTCGTTATTAAACAATGTTCTGTAAGAGTATTTAGTTTTTATTGAGTCTAACAGGCTAACAGGATTTGAATGTTTCTGATATTTGCCAGTTAAATAGTGAACTTTTCAATATTATTACTAAGTTGAAAACCACAAAAGAGAAGGGGACACAGAAATCCAAAAGCTTCTGTGAGGGAAGTCAAGGAAGGCCTGATGGAAGAGATAGAATTATGATTAATTTGTTTCAAGAAAAAAAGAAGAGGATCCACCAAAGCACCTTTCAAAGGGGAGTCGGGGTGAAGCAAAATTAAATAAATAAAAATAAAAGTGGCCACAAAAAGGAGGGATGAGAGTCAAAATGGTAAGATGAGACTGAAGGGAATTAATACATCCAAATTCATGTCCTGAGACCCTGCTCACACCGCAGGGTCGGGGCAGCGGGGGAAACGCTGGGGCAGGCATCCCAGGGCCTGCTGGAGAAAGTTCTAGCAACGGTATAAAGGGTGCAGCTAACTCTGGCGGTTCTGCTTGAGCCGCAGAGCTAGGAAGGGCAGGACCAGGTAAATTCAAACCCAAGGCGCTCTGACCCCAAAGCCCGTGGTCTTTTACCACCCCCACCTCCTGGTTTGGAGTGCCTGCATCCTCTGTGTGTCCGTAGAATGCCTTGTGCTTCTGCGCTGTCAGCTATCTACATGGTTTCCCGCGGTGGTGGCTTGGAGCCACCCAGAGAAGCCGGCGAGTGTTTCCGCCATCGAATGGCCTCCTCACTTTCTCAGTCTTTCCCCTGCGCGTGCACAGCAAGGTAACACTTGTCCATGTTTTCGCAAGAGCCAGCTGTGGCCCAGGCTGGAGGTGTGGCTTTCCTTAGCCTGCAGCTGGTTTCCTCATTCTCCAGACAGGGTTTGCAGCCTCAACAGATGGCACCCTGAGGTGTCAGTGCAAACATGCAAGGTTTCGGGGTTGCCTGTCCCCCACAGGCCATACCACTGACTATATCTCTGTTAATAATATTTGATATTTACATGGTTTTTTTTTAACTACTGTGTAAATTTCTAGGACATGACTGGAAATGAAGAGAAATTAGTTGTAAAAAGTTAAGTGATTTGTATAAAGTACCTGCAGTGGAACCCCTATTTCTGTTTAAGAACTTTCCACTCCCATCAAATTGAACAACTCACTGGAGTCAATTTCTGTCCTTGTGCCCCCTGCTCTCCTTTCCCTCCTGTCGCCTGCACCACTTCCCCAGCGTCTGTGTCTCAAGGTTCAGTTCAGATGCCACCTTCTTAGGACATTTTTCTTCTTTCTGCCAAGCAAAATTAATCACTTAATCCTTTGAACACCTCCTGTTTGCCGAGGGTTTACTATGTGCCAGGCATTGTGCGAAGCTGCTTTTACCTCTTATCTCATTTAATCCTCTCAACTTTATGAAGAAGATACTGTTATTATCCACATTTTAGAGGTGAGGAAAGGGAAGGAAAATTCCAGGGCCACTTAGCTTTTAAGAACTCCAAGTCAGAAAGCTATGCTGTGTCCATCTGACTTCGTAGCTCTCCTGTAGAACTTGTGTATTTTATTTTGGTAATTTGTGTCCTTATTGAGCAAGGCAACCTACCAGGTTGTAAACTCAGATAGTGATTGCTCCTTTGTATAATCACCACTGCACAGTGCCTTGCATAAGCAGAAGCTCAGTAAACGTTTGCTAAATGATTGTCTGCATGAATTAAATAACCCAGTGTAACCTAGGGAGATGACTTTTTTCAACCCTTATTCAGTTTTAGCTGTTTTGGGGTTGAATATTTATTGTTTGGGGTGATTCATTTTAAGGAGTAAGAGTTATGTGGTCCTTGACCCCCATTTCTTGGCTGCCTGTTCCAACAAAATTATAGGCTCTTATGATTCAAAAAGACCTTAGAGCTTGTTTAGTGCAATTTCTCCATTCCATAAGTAAGACAGGGGAGTGATTAGAATATGTTCTTCTGGCTCCAGCCCAGTATTCATTGTCTACCTGAAAACCTTCATTCCATGCTGTGGAAGTTAGATTCACTTGTCAGCTTGGCCAGGTGAAGGCACCTAGTTCTGTTGCTGTGGACATGAGCCAATGGTTCGTGAACCTCATCTGTTGCTGATTCCATCTGCAGTCAGCTAGGAGGCATGCCTGCTGCAATGAAATGATGTTTGACTTAATTGGCTGGTGCTTAAATGAGAGAGCTCAATGTAGCACAGCCCAAGCAGCTCAGCAGACCTCATCTCAGAACTCGCAGCTCAGCCCAGGCCTTTGGAGATGCAGAAAGAAATCACCCCAGGGAAAGTTGTTGGAACCCAGAAGCCTGGAGAGAAGGTCAGCAGAGACCATCCTGTGCCTTCCCACGTAAGAAAGAACCTCAGATGAAAGTTAGCTGCCTTTCCTCTGAAGAACTAATAAAATAAATCCCCTCTTAGTAAAACCCAATCCATCTCTGGTGTGTTGCCTTCCAGCAGCTAGCAAACTAGAACACATGCATTTATTTTTGCCCAGTATAAACTGTGACTCCCATTCTCTCAAACAATTCTGTGCTGTCCTCTTGATCGGTGCATAGAAATCCATGCCGGGGTGCCTGTTAGAGTGTATTTATAACAGGCAGGTGCCCAGCAAAGGGTCATCCCAGGGAACATTAATGGCATGTTTCTTTTGTTTATGATGATAGAAAGTTGAGCCAAGAATGAACCAGAAGGGCATCAGAAAAACCTTAAGAAATGTTTTATTCCCTGTTTAAATAATTCAGATTATAGTTGCCTTTGCACTACAAAGTAGAGTTATTTGCAGGGAATGGGGTGGGGGGTGGTGATATAGAAAGAAGAGACAATAACTTTTCTACTCAGATTTTTTTTTAGGATTTTTAAAAATCCAGTTTATTTCCTTTTTATCACCTCACCTCACTTTTTTCTTTTTTAAGCCAGTTCAGTAACTTATTGTGCCAGTTTGAAAGGATTTATGTACCCTAGAGAAGCCATATTTTAATCCTAATCCATCTGTGGAGGCAGCTGTTTCTTTTAATCTCTCTTTAGCACTGTAGGATGGAAACTTGATTAGGTTATCTCCACCGAGATGTGACTTGCCCAGTTGTGGGTATTAACCTTGATTAGAGGGAGATGTGACTCCACCCATTCCAGGTGGGTCTTGATTAGTTTACTGGTGTCATTTAAAAGAGGAAGCATTTTGGAGAAAGCTTGAGAGCCACAACAGCCCACACAGCCAGAGACCTTTGGAGATGAAGAAGGAAAACGCCCCTGGGGGAGCTTCATGAAACAAGAGGCCTGGAGAGAAAGCTAGCAGACGTCACCGTGTGCCTTTCCAGTTGAACGAGAAACCCTGAATTTCATCAGCCTTTCTGGAGTGAAGGTAACCTCTTGTTGGTGTCTTAATTTGGACATTTTTATAGGCTTGCTTTAAGTGGGACATTTTCATGGCCTTAGAACTGTAACCTTGCAACTTAATAAATTTCCCCTTTAAAAGCTGTTCTGTTTCTGGTACATCACATTCTGGCAGTTGGCAATTAAACATATTGAAAAATACTTTTATTGAGAAATTTTCACATACATGCAGTCCATCCAAAGTATACAATCAGTGACTCGCAATATCATCACCTTGTTGTGTTTTCTTCACCATGATCATTTTAGAAAGTTTGCATCACTCCAGAAAAAGAAATAAAAAGAAAAAATCCATACATCCTATGCCCCTTACCCCTCCCTCTCATTGACCACTAATATTGCAATCTACCCAAATTTCTTTTCCCCCTATACCTCCCCCTATTATTTATTTATTTATTGTCCTTATTTTTTAGTCATCTGTCCATGCCCTGGATAAAAGGAGCACCGACCACAAGATTTTCACAATCACACGGTCACACTGTAAAAGTTACATAGTTATACAGTCATCTTCAGGAATCAAGGCTACTGATAATTATGCCTGAGTCACCACCAGAGAACCTCTTTTGTTGCTCAGAGGTGGCCTCTCTCTCTAAGCCAACTTGGCAGGTGAATTCACTCCACCCCCCACGTGGGACATGACTTCCAGGGGTGTACATCTCCCTGGCAACGTGGGACAGAAATCCCAGGATGAGCCAGGACCTGACATCATGAGATTGAGAAAGCCTTCTTGACCAAAAGGGGGAAAGAGAGAAATGAGATAAAATAAAGTTTCATTGGCTGAGAGATTTCAAATAGAGTCGAGAGGTTGTCCTGGAGATTATTCTTATGCATTATATAGATTTCCCTTTTTAGTTTAGGGTGTATTGGAGTGGCTGGAGGGGAGTACCTGAAACTGGCCAGCTGTGTTCCAGTGGCCCTGAGAGGCTCAGTGGCCCTGAGAGGCTCCGTGTCCCCAGCTGGCCTAACAGTTATCAGTGATGTCAACCCCTTTATTCACATAAGGCCTATTTTAGTTTGCTAAAGCTGCCAGAACCGAACACACCAGGGATGAGTCAGCTTTTAATAAGGGGATTTGTTTAGTTACAGACTTATAGTTCTTCAGAGGAAAGGCAGCCAGCTTTCACCTGAGTTTCTCTGTCAATGGGAAGACACAGCAAACTCAGCTGGCCTTCTCTCCTGGCTTCTGGGTTCCAGCGGCTTTCCCTGGGGCAATTCCTTCCTGCATCTCTGCATATCTGGGCTGAGCTGCAAGAGTTCAGATGAGGTGCGCTGAGCTGCTGAGCTCCCTTCTGACTTCTCTCTTTTAAGCCTCCAGCTAATCAAACCTCACTTATTGTGGAAGGCCCTCCCCTTCGCCGACCACAGATGTAATCAGCCATAGATGAATTTCACATGCTCATGATTTATGTCCACAGCAACAGAACAATGGGACACCATCTCCTGGCCGGGTTCACACCTGAACCTAACTACTACAAGGCCATTTAAAGCAAAGAGGTATTTTAAGTATAAAAATTCATATTACAGACATTATATAATTTCAGTATTTAAGTTTTAATTTGAGTAAATTGTTGCTATCATGTATGCCCTAGACTAGTTTTGTGTACTGTTTTTCTTTACATCAGCTTTAAATCAGCTCTCTTTCAAGAGAGGCTGTGATCGGAGGTAGGGGCTGGAGGAGGGAACGGAGCCTCCGGCCAACTCGGGCCCCAGTCTCAGTGCATGGGGCCTGCCGCGGAGCTCAGCCCAGAGACCAGTCCCTTCTGCCCCCATGACAGGCTTCATGGGGACGCGAGGAGAGGGAGGTGGCCCTGAGGCCATCACTCCCGTGGCCGGCCAGGGGAGGGATATGCCGTGGTGAGGATCTGGCGCCAGCTTGCCCAGGTGGTGATAACCCTGGTAGACGGTCAGGCAAGTGCCGGCCTGACCGCTGCTGCAAGGACATCTCGTGGCTGGGTGATGGCACCGAAGGCCAGTGTGGTGACCATCAGCCAGATGTTCAGCTGTGGGTGATTACCCCTGCGAGCAGCTATGGGCAGGTCCTCCCAACGAAGGAATCCGGCGTCACTGAAGGCTTTTAAGGAGGAAGAGAGGCTTTCACGGCCCTCCAGCCATCAGCGTCTCCTGTGGAGTCATCAGATGCTCCCTCGGAGCCCCCTAGCCTCCCGCCTGCCCTGTGCATTGCGGACTCTTCCCTCCCCACGGTTGCCTGAGACACTTTCTCCATCTCCTGCTGACAGATCTCTCCTGCCGATTGTTTCTCTGGAGAACCTTCCCGCGCAGGGTGGCAGTGGGCCCCTCAGGGGACGTCAGGGCGCGGTGTCCTCCGGGGAGCAGGCGGGTGGGCCGTCCTGGACGGGGCCAGAGCTGGGTGCCCAGGGCGGGGGGGCGGGTCTCAGCCACGTCACCAGTAAACGAGCTGGACAAGAGCGCTTGGTGGCCGGGATGGGGCTGGAGAGAGAAGGAAGGTGGGTGTGGAACACAAGACTGTGGGAGGAGCTGTGTCAGTGGGTGACAAGCCTGTTCATCTGTCTCTCTCACTCCTGGGGTGAGGGGGGGTCTGGGCGGGCGGCCAGGGGCCCCCACCACGCACGGAGGCCCTGCCCTCCCAGCTCCTGTCATCCGCACTGAGAAGGCGTCTGGTCGCCAAGACCTTTCCCCACCCTCAGCTCCCAGCCCGGCTGTGTCTGGGGAGTGCGCGCCGCGGCCCCGCAGAGCCGAGAAGGCCCAAGTGGTCCAGCCCTAGGGAGCGGGCGCTGTCCGGGGGGCGGGGGCCCGAGAGGAGCGCGCGTCCTGGCGGGGGTGCGGCGGGGGGCGGGCCCGAGGCCGCGGGGGTCTCAGGCGTGCGGGGCGCTGACGCCCAGCTGGCCTCCACTCTTCAGCCCGCCCAGCCCGTCCCTTCCCATCTGTCTTCAGTGGGGAGACCTGAGGTTCTCCGGCTGCCGGGCTCATTCCTGGCACAGCGGTGCGCTCCCGGGGCTGTCGGCGGTGCCGCCCGCCTTTGGACGGGCAAATCGCGTGTGAGAGAGAAATGTCAGCCCACCGGCTTCGCTTGAGGTTCCTTTTCCCAGCATCAGCTTTGCGAGTTGAAGGCTAAACTGCAATGTGTGACTTTGAGGCGAGGGTTTCCAGTTTTGTGTGTGCTCTATGTAAGATTTGGGAGTTTCAAGCTCGTCATTTAATTTCTTCAAATCCTCTAATGAAGAATAGCATCTTGTAATTTCAAATAACTAGAAAAGATTAAATTTCCCCCATAATTTATTCTTACATACTTCTTTCTTAATGGCATAACCAAAAAAAACAATGCACATGTATTGATGAGTCTTTTGAAATGACGGGGGGCTGTGACTTATTCGGTGTGTGTGTGTGTTTGGGGGGGGTGCCTGGGCCGGGCATGGAACCCAGGTCTCCCGCAGGGCCGGCAGGCCTCCTGCCGCTGCCCCCCCCCACCCCTCCAACTTGTTCTTAGTTGTTATTTTGTTTCTAGAATAAACATAACGTGTTATGAAATTATGTTAGATTGATTGGAGAAGTCATTACTTATATTATGAATAGTCATACTTGAATACCATGCAGTCATTAGAAATGATGTCAGTTTTTGTGTTTGATCTAGAAAGATTTGTCATCTGTTATTGCATTCTGATCTTAAAAGTTACAGTGGATACTCTGAAAACTGTATAATTAAGATGTTAAGTGTTAGGAAGCTGGCACTGCCTGGGGCTCTCTCCTGCTGGGACTGTGGCTTCTGTGGGAGTATCCGCTGGGCTGTCCCGGGTCTGGCTAGTTACTAGTCAGAGGCACCGTGGAGGCCTGGAACTGCCCTGCCCAGGTGGCAGGTTAGAAGAGAAGAACAGTTACACTGGAGTAGCTTCCTGGCGGGAGCAGAGGTGGTGGGTGTGAGGACACTGCAACGGCCCGGAACTGAGGAGGAAGGGGCCTGGTAGCCTGCATACGCCCCTGCCCCGCGCCCGTCTCCCCGTGGCCCCTGCCCCGCACGCCTGCCCCAAGCCCCTGCCCCGTGCCCCTGTCCCTGCCCCTGCCCCGCGTCCCTGCCCCAGCCCCTGCCCCGCGCCCCTGTCCCTGCCCCACCCCTGCGACGCGGCCCCTGCCCCAGCCCCTACCCCGAGCCTCTGCCCCGAGCCCCTGTCTCCGCGCCCTTGCGCCACGGCCCTGCCCCTGCCCCGCGGCCCCTGCCCCTGCCCCGAGCCCCTGCCCCATGGCCCTGCCCCTGCCCCGCAGCCCCGTCCTCCGGCCCTGCCCCCGGCCGTGCTGGTGAGGCTGAGCGCCTCTAGGAGCAGGGCGCAGGGGACAGCTGGGGTGTAAGAGCTCAGGGCCGTTCCAGGGCCTGGAGATCCTGGACCGCGTCGGGGGCCGCTCGCCCAGCGACGCGATTCAATGTCGCCGCCCCGGTCCATCGGTCTGCACGCATCGTGGATGGCAACCCAGGACGCCGGCAGTGCGGGGTGCGTGCGTGTCCATTCGCTGCTCCAGGCCGCGGTCCCCTTCCCGCCTCCTTCCCACCTCCCTGTGGCTCCCGGGGTGCTGCCGCAGGAAAATTTTGACAATGGAACGTTCAGAGTGCCCAGGATAATCCAAAATGACTCAGTATGACAAATCAGGAAACTCTTGTTAATGTTAGTTCAAAGTAACCTCACATTTACTTAGATTGAGGAAAGAGGTAGTCGGGCCAATTGGATATTTGTAGAATTAACACATAAACCGTCCATAGGTTGGTCTTTAAAAGGTTATATTTGCCACTAAACGTATGCAAAACACAAAATAATAGCTGACCTTTATTAAGTGCTTACTGTGTACCAGGCTGTGTCAAGAGCTATCTAAGAATATCTTCATCAGATGCAACTGTCGGTATTAGTCACGTCTTAGAGATCAGGGCGGCTGAGTATTTATGTCGGACATATGGGGGTAAGGGACAGAGCTGAGCAGCAAATCTGGCCCTAACGTCCAGCCCTCATCCTCAGCCCTGCTGCCTGCTGCCTCTCTACAGCCAGAATTCTGCCTTGGCCCTTTCTTTTCCTACAGCACTTTATAGCCCACATACTTCTGGCAGCTCAGGTTCCTAATGAAAAATTTGCTCCTGAATTGTGGTTTCCCTTTCAGTAATGTGTCATTTCCTCTGTCTGCTTTCCAGATTTTTTAAAATGTTTCTCTCAGTTTGATTATTAGGACTTAGGGCATGGGTTTCTTTGGATTTTGTGTTTTGGGGTTCACTGAGTGTTTTGAATTTGTGGGTTTATGTCTTGTGCTAATTTTGAGAGGTTTTCACCCATACATCTTCAAATACTTTTTATGCACACACTCTTTTTTCCTCTCTGCTTTTGGGATTCCAGTGGCCTAAATGTTAGACATTTTGCTACTGTCTCACAGGGCCCTG
This sequence comes from Tamandua tetradactyla, assembly GCF_023851605.1. Classification (NCBI taxonomy): domain Eukaryota; kingdom Metazoa; phylum Chordata; class Mammalia; order Pilosa; family Myrmecophagidae; genus Tamandua; species Tamandua tetradactyla. Next base: position 171,705,236 of record NC_135333.1, read on the forward strand.
AGGCTCTCTTTATTTTTAAAAATTTTTTTTCCTCTGTTCAAATTTCTGTTCTTCTGCCTGCACGTTTACTGTCTCTTTCCTCTGTCCTCTTCATGCTGCTATGGAGCCCATCCAGTGAGATTTTTATTTTGGTTATTGTAGTTTTCAAATATAAACTGCCCATTTGATTCTTTATATCATCCATCTTTCCTGGGACCTTATACCTCTTCATTCATTTTTAAGGTGTGTGCCCTTCCAGATAAGCGCATCATCTATGTTATCTCCACATTGGTATCTATTGATAGTCTTTGACTGTGTGAGTTGAGATTTTCCTGATTTTTCATGGTGAGTAATTTTGGATTGTTATCCTGGGCACTTTGAATGCTACGTTGTAAAAATCTGGGTCTTCTTTAAGTCCTATATAGAGTGTCCACATTTTTGTTTTAGCAAACAGTCAACTTGATTTAGGCCACAAGTTCCAACCAGCCTTCGTGGGTTGTGGTTTCAGCGTCAGTTCCGTTTTCAGAGGCTTTGCAGAACTGTCTGCCTCTGTCCCGCCAGCATGCCACCCACTGCCCAATCTGGGGTCTGGTGGGGGGCTGCCTCGCAGCTCAGGCTCTCAGTTCTGGCTTAGTCATTTGAACTTTGTGCTCCTCTCAGTGTGGGCTTCTGGGATCCCTGACCCAGATAACTTTGAGCAGTTCTTCTGATTTCTGGATTTAATTCTCATCTCTACAGTGAGGATTGTGAATGTACCTTATCATCTAATAGGGTGCTAAAAGGCATGAGCAAAAGAAAATATGTTGATTGGCTCTGAGAAACTGAGCTAAATGTTAGACATTATACTTGTCCATATTCCTTGGCCTTTCCCCCTTCTTCCGTCTTTGAAGGAAGTCAACAAAATGTGTCGTTCTGAGTGTTTTTACTCTCTTTCTGATTTGCTTTCAATTACAGCATCTCATTTGACAGTCATGGGGTCGAGAGATGAGTGGGCCTGAGGAGACCCATGCTGTGCCCTCTCACCAGGCAGGTGGGTCAGCAAGGAAGGGCGGGTCTCAGAAACCACTGCCAGCCTCGCACACGTGAACCCCAGCGGCACTGTCCGCAGGGGCCTAAAGGTTGAATCACCCCAAGGTCGAGAAACTAACTTCTTGTTACTCAGCAGTCTTTATTATGAATTTATTTTTAGGCACCATACTGGACATTCCTTTTATGTGCCTTGGGACTCTTCATCTACCAGTCACTGGATGCTATTGATGGGAAACAAGCCAGAAGGACAAATTCTTGTTCTCCTTTAGGGGAGCTCTTTGACCATGGTTGTGACTCACTTTCCACAGGTAAATTAGTGGATTCTGCTGTGGGCCTTGTTGTACTAGAAGCTTAAGAACAGAAATGACCTGAGCTGTTGGAATGGCCAGTTTTTTGGAAGGCGTATATTTGGGGGCAAATTCCTAGTGTGATTAAAAAGTATCCTCAAGGATTTATTTTGTTAAGTGTACCTTATTTTAATGCCACGATTATGTCCCTTAAAACTAAACAGGCTATGGCAATTATTTCATTAATATTTTAAATTTCTTAATGGTTCTTAAACTTTTTTCTTTCAGTGTTTATGGCAGTTGGAGCTTCGATCGCTGTTCGCTTAGGAACCCATCCTGACTGGTTGTTTTTCTGCTCTTTTATTGGAATGTTCATGTTTTATTGTGCTCACTGGCAGACATATGTTTCAGGCGTGTTGAGGTTTGGAAAGTAAGTATGTTTTTTAAGTTGTACATTAAAAAATATAATTGGGTTCCTTCCGTAATCTGTTATACTTCATTTATCCATAATAAGCAGATCTTATGTCAGTATTTTGAATTTTCCTTTGCTGTATTGGAGCACCGTGAATGCAATGTCTTAATTCAGGATTTTTAGGTATTCTGTGCTGTAAAATTATATTATCTGATAAGTAGTTTTTTTCTCCCTATCTCCAACTTACTAGCACAAGCTTACAGTAAGTAGGGAAAAGAGAAAATAAGGGACTTGAATAATAGAAAAAGAGTATGTAGTTCTTAACCACGCTGCAGTTGATTTGTATAATAAGATAATGGGTGTCTAAAGGTCCTTTTTGGTCAAATTTTCATGTGCCCCAAAAGAACAGGGGGACCCCTTGAAGCAGATTACTGACAACAGGTAATCATGAGATTCACGTTGGGGAGATAATATGGAAACAATTCATACATGCTAAAGAGCTACACATTAGATGATATACATATATATATCTGAAACTTCTTTCTTAGAGATATTGTGCAAACAGTATGCGCAAAGTAGGGACACTGTTCCTTTTTCCCATGTAGCCTAGCCTCTGCCGGATTTTTTTTTTTTAACTCATCTTGTTTAAAACTAAACTTACTTCTTTTCTAAGAATCTGTTCCCATTGCTTTCCCATCATGTTGCCACCACTGTTTGACTCCTGGAAGCTCAAACTCGTGCAGTCACCTTTGACTTCTTTTCCCTTTTATTTGTAGTGCTTTCTTTCGTCCCTTTCCACTTCTGCAGTCACTGCTCAAATCCTGGCTCTCATCACCTCTTGCCCGATGATTTCCAGTCTCTTAACTGGTCTTTCCATCCCTCACCATCCTCCTGGACTCCATCCTGCAGTTTGCCACGGGATTAAGTATCTAAAATGAGGCTTTGCATTTGTCACTCCCGATCATAAAACCTTCGGTGGCTCCTTTTCAGAGATTAAGTCAAGTCTCTTGAGCCCATCTTTCAAAGTCCTGAACAGTCTGGTTCCTGCTGACATCTTCACTTTCATCCCCCTTCCTTGCCCTACCGGAATGCTCTGCGACCTGCTCGCCTCACTGTCTGTGTCAGGTCAGCTGTCCTTAGTGGCATGATTGTATAATTGAGCGACTCAACTGAACTCTTTTGAAAATGAAAGGGAGTTCTGCCTGATTCTTTAAAGATTTTCTATTTGCTCGTTCTTAGCTTTGGCCTCCCATGTCTATTGATTGTTTTTAGCCCTACCTATGGCTGTAAGAGAAATAGTAGCTCCAAAAATAATCTCTGATAATGAGAAGAGACAGAAGAAATTAAAAACTGTGAATAGATTAGCAGAGAAGGCTTTTACCAATTTTTCACATTGTTTCTCCCTGTGGAGTTGCGGTCACCATCTGTTGAGCCCTTGCTTGTCTCAGACCCTGAGCAAGTGCTCAACGGGCGTGCTCTCATTTACTCCTCTCCTGTACCCGGGATGGGAGCTGGGAGGTATTACCTCCACGGTACAGATGAGTCAGAGAGGTTCAGTGAATGTCTTCAGTACTGCTACGTGCTAGAACCAGGATGAAAACTCAGGTCTGTTTGACTTCACACCCTCACCTTTAATGACTTCTGCTTGGTTCTGTGCGATCCGCTCTGCTGCAGATGCTCTTCAGTGGCATAAGCACTGAAGAAATCCTGATAAGGCCGAATTAGCTTAGAAAGCATTTATGAAAAACATGAGTCTTTATCTGATTCCTGATGTACTGGTCATGGAATCAAGGTAATTATGTACGATCAAATATACCTATTAATAGATTAAGAGAAGCTCAAATAAATAAAGCAGCTTTGCAAAGTGTAATGTAGTTTAGTTGACTTGCTGAATTTCCCATAGTAAACTGGAGGAATAAAATAATGCCATGTTCTGGTTAATTATTATTGTTAGAATTACTATTATTTAATGACTAACATTCTACTTCTTTGCTTTCTGACTTCATTAAAAATCTTTCTGAAGTGCATTCATTTGCATTTCAGGCCTAGTTATGCATGTCATGCTCATTGGCTGTTTATCAAGCGCCCCAAGTATGTGTCCAGGACCGGGGGTTCCGGGGAACTGGGGGCCCCAGGGCAGGAGCCTGCTGGGCAGACGGGGAACCCAGCCTTAGGCGCAGTGGGGGAGTGAGGGTCCTCAGAACCAGGGGCATCCTTTCAAAACTCTGATTCTGCACGGTAGATATCCTAAACTGTGAATTTTCCACTCTGCCAAGGTAAAAATATCATGAGGGATCGAGTCTGATAGATTGTTGTTCCAGCTTAACACCACATGGATCTGTATTGTAAATCTAAATATATTTTATAAATAAATTCTTGGTTTCAGCCTGTTTAATATGGTTTCCCTCTTTTTCCTGAAAAAAAAAACATCTCAAATGACAGTTTGTTTGGTTGCGCTAATGCACTTAAGGCTTTGTTATTTTTTATTTTTATTTTTTTTACATGGGCAGGCACTGGGAATCGAACCCGGGTCCTCTGTCATGGCAGGCAAGCATTCTTGCCTGCTGAGCCACCGTGGCCTGCCCTAGGCTTTGTTATTTACATTACTAGTTTTTTGCTATTTGATTTTTTTTTTTTCAATTTTCAAAGCCCTTCACAATAATTTATTAGTCAGCATTGATTCTGCTTTAAGTATAATAGTTAAAAGCAGAGGCTCTGGAATCAGACTAAGTAGAATCGAATTCTGGCTCCAACATACAGTTGTGTGACCTGAAATAAGTTACTTAACCTAATTTCTTCATGTGTATAATGGGGATTTTCAACATAACTGTCTCAAAGGATCACTGTAAAAATCCATATGAATGTATGTAAAGCCCTTAGCACCGAATCTGGAGCACAGAAGCACTCAGAGTTAGCTATTAGTGTGCATTTCTCTTTATTGTGATTCAGAGTCCCTTGTGTGTTTACTTTCTCAAGAGTGGCATTAAAAAGTAAGTCTTACTAAAAATAGAAAACATGCCCTATATTAATCAGTAGGAGTTACTTATCAGTAACTGATTTCGTAAGGAAATAAACGCACAGAAGAAACTGAGTTAAAATAAAATTGAGGATGAAAGACCAACAGTAATTTGAGTGTTTTATTGCCTACTGATGCAATATTTATTTAAACAATGAATTTGAATAAATATTTTTTGCAATATTTATACAAATATTTAGTGAGCAGCTGCTATATGCCAGGTACTGTTCTAGGTGCTGAAGTAAAAAGAGTAAACAAAACAGACAAAAATCTCTACTCCAGTGGAGCATATGTGCTAATATGGGAAACAGACAATAAGGCATGATTTTTTGAATAAAAAATAGTGAATACAGTCTGCCAGCTGTGCTCATGCTCCTGTTTATGGGTACTGGTAGAAGACACAGGAATCCTAGTCAGAGAGGAGCACAGCTTAAGGCGCGGCAGTGGCCAGAGCCCAGGTACGTGGAGGCAGGCACCCGGGCCGGGCCGGGGCGGGCAGGGCTGGACGGGACGGGAGCCAGCACTCGCGGAGGGCTGGCCCCAGGGAGGGAGGCCAGGACTGCGCTTTCTAGGCTGCCCCAGCAGCAGTGAGCTGGGATGCTCTGGGCCCGTGGCAGCTTGCCTCTCCTACTATTAGGAGGAAAAACTAAGCAAGGGAAGAAAAGAAAGTGACTATTCAAATACTGTTCTAGTTTATGTATTGTCTGGTTTGCTGGGCTGCTGTGACAAGTATCACGCAGTGGACTGGCTTAACAGCAACGTTTATTGGGCGGTTTGCAGGCCAGAAGTCCAAGATCAAGGTGTCCTCAAGGCTCTGCTTTGTCCCCAGGGTCTCTAGTACTCCGGTGCTCGTTGACTGCAGTCCTCCGGGTCCCCCGCACCTATCGCGGCCTTCCTGCACAGAGCGTGCTCTCTCTCCCGCTCGCTCTCTCTCCCTCCCACCCCTTGTGTCTGTCCTTCTGCTTCTGGTGTTTTGGTGACCTGTCTCCGGCCCCTGCCTGGAGCTCCCTCGGTCACTGTGTCCGAGTTTCTTGCCGCGCGAGGACTGCAGTGGTGCGGATGAACCCGTCCTGAGTCAGGGGCCCACACCTGGAGTTTAATCTTCAGAAGGTCCCCTTCGCAAGTAAGCCCGCGCTCACAGGAACGTGGATTAGCACTAGGAACGTACCTTTTGAGTGGGCACAGAATTCAATCTGCACGCTTAGGAATATACAAACCCTGTTTTGTAGAACAGAAATAGAAATATTGTTCTGTTTTATTTGTGACTATTTAAATTATTTTGCCTTATCAGTTGAAAATAGGTGGATTTCAATACAAATATGAATTTTATAATTCTCAACATGTCAATAACTGTTTTTACCATGATCTTCAAGTAGTAAAAGATTGTTTTCAGCTTCAGTGACTCGTTAGTTTTTCTTTGGCACAGTTAGTGGAAAAAATTTTAAGACTCTAGTTAACCTCTGTCCCTGTACTAGTGCTTGTTATGTGATAAGGCATATTTTCTTTGTAGCATATTTGCTTCTATGTAACAAGGGTCTTGTGTAATTCAATGATAGCAAACGATACTTTTAGCTTAATTTAAAAATTTAAACCAAACATTTTAGGCCCAAGTTCAGTGTTAAGTTGCGTTCTGTGGTATTTTATTTACCTATGAATATTTAAGACTCGGGGTTAATTTTCCTTCTTTCAAAGGCATGACAAATTTCCAGAGAATTAGGTCCATACTGCAGCATACGTGGTGTTCAACCTATTATGTAGCATTTCGTAGACCAGTTCTTCTCTAACTGTTCTTGGTAAAGGACTAGTTTTTTATGCGTTCTTTTTTTTTCTTAACCATGGACAAAAAACAGGTAATAAATCTCATTATTTTGATGTGTTAATTTTGAAAGTCAGGCTCTCCCTCTTGCCTAGGGTTGGATTGCTGATCGGCTACAGCTCTTCTCTGATGCTTAGTCCGACTTCTGCTGGCCCGTTAGAGCAGTCCGTGTCTAACTGTTCACACTGCTGAGGGCTTCTGCACCTAGTTGTTGCTGGTACAATTTTTTTTTTTTTTTTTTTTTGGTACGGGCAGGCTCCGGGAATCGAACCCGGGGGCCTTTGGCATGTGGTACATCTTTAAAGATGGCCCTTTCATATGCCACTGTTTTGCCTCCAGGAGAGAGCTGCCTTTCCGCTGTTCCTGCCCCCCAAATCCTGATACTCTTTTTGCACAGAACTTCTCCCCAGCCCCTGTGATTTGTTTAACTTGTCTCCCCCACTCAGTGCCCCCTTTTTATTATACTTCTAGTTTTGGAACCCATCCTGCTTTATAGTACTTCAGTTTTCCCTTTTTTATTCCATGAAGCTTTTCCACTTCCACTTACTTCCCCTTTAAGAGTATCCACTTGAAAAGCATCTGGTTTTTCTGTTTGTTTCATTTCGGTAGTTCAGTAATCAGAAACTGCGTTGAGTACATACTTCTTGCCACTGGTCTATTTCCTTGGGCCCTTCTTATATGTAAGTGCGGGTCAGCTGCTTGTGTCTGTGAACGTGGGTCCCTGTTCCTGGATACGTGTGGGGTCCCAGCTCACTGCTGAGAGCTCTGTGGTCTGCATCCACGCAGCAGGGGCCGTGACTGCCACCTCTGTGGGACTGTTATGCCACACAGGACTGGTGAGAGGCAGGGGACTGGACTGGTGGGTCACAGAGCTCCTACTTTTTTGGTGTTTTTCTTTTTTTCCTTTTTCTTCAGTTCACTGTTTGGGTAGTCCTTCTCCAGGCTCTCAGAATCCTTCAGTGTTCCAAGCAAGTGGGATTTCTCCTTTATTAGTTCTTTCTGAGAGGAGATTTTTTTTTTCTAGAGCACGTCTTACGTTGCCATGTTGATGACATCTCCAGTTGGTGGTATTTGAGAGAAACTTAATCACACTATATATTAAGGGAGAAATAATCTGTGCAGATCAAAAAACTGTACTGACCAAGAACTTAATAATGAAGGCTGTTTGGAATTTTCCCTACTTTCTAAGTGAAATTGACTCTGGAGGGATTAAGAGTTCACCTTAAGCAGTATGGTTGTTTTTATATGATAACTTTCTTGCTGATTGCAAGGGTAAAGATTATTGTTAAAAAAAAAAAATCAAACCTTACGGAAGTACATAAAATAGTAAATTTTAATTTTCTGTAATTTCAGTGATAACCATTGAAATAACAGTGGTTATTACTGTTAAAATTTTTTAAACTTTTTTATTGTATCGTATAACATATATACAAAGCAAGGAAATAAAAAAGCAATAGTTTTCAAAGCACTCTTCAACAAGTGGTTATAGGGCAGATCCCAGAGTTTGTCATGGGCTACCATACGATCCTCTCAGATTTTCCCTTCTAGCTGCTCCACAATATAGGAAGCCAGATGGCTTAAGTATTTTTTTATCATTACAATCAACTTTTTTCATTTTGGGGGGAACAATAACATATATACAAAGAACCTATAAATTTCAAAGCACAGCACCATAATTAGTTGTAGAACATATTTCAGACTTTGACATGGGTTACAGTTTCACAGTTTTAGGATTTTACTTCTAGCTGCTCTAAAATACTGGAGAATAAAAGAGATATCAATTTAATGATTCAGCATTCATACTATTAGCAATTTCATATATACTGTTCAAAGTTTACATATGTGTGAGCATATGCTCTTCTGTAGCCTTTTTCACTTAACAGAGTAGTCAGATGACAATTTAGAGATGGAATTAAAGCTAAAAATAAACTAGAGCCTATACAGATTTCTGCCTTTTTGGTGTTTCCTGTAAGATTAACCTACATATTACAAACACCTTATCCTTTGTCTCTCCTCTTTAGAGTGGATGTAACTGAAATTCAGGTAGCTTTAATAATCGTGTTTGTATTGTCTACATTTGGAGGAGCAACAATGTGGGACTATACGGTAAATATGAAAATTTCAATTTACGTTTAAGTGCTTTTTAAATATTTAGGAAAAATATTGCATGGCTAATTTTCTTCAAAATACTTACATCGTATTTAATATCCATCCTGTTAACTTTTTTCCCTTCATTTTATAATTTTATTATCTTATATACCTTATTATGGCATTTACCCCTGCACATGAATATATTACCACATAGAAGAAAACAGTTCCCTAGTACAAAATTAAATATACCAGTTGAACTACCTTGTCCAGGCCAAAATTCATAGTAGGAAAGAAAATCCATAGTAGAAAAGAAAAGTTGCCAATTTTTGTATTTTTTTAAGCTATGAGGTGCTATATGAAGGAGTGTTTTTATTTTCTTCTTGGTTGGTGACCTCAGTATTTTGATAAAAGTTGGTTCTTAGGAGGCCACTGTAATAATTTCAAGTATAGCATAGTATTTCAGTTTGCTCAAGCTGCTTAAATGTAAAATACCAGAAACAGACTGGCTTTTAATGATGGGTATTTATTAGATTACAGGTTACAATTCTAAGGCCATGAAAGATATCCAAATTAAGGCATCAACAAGAAAAGGCAGATGACATGCAGGGTTCCTCTGTCACACAGCAACGTATGCTGGCCCATCTCTCCCACATTTTGTTTTTAGCTCTTTTTCTCAGCTCCTTCTCGCTTGGGTCCTTCTTGCTTCTGTGGACGAAAGATTCCTCTCTGTTATTCTCACAAAGGACCCCAATAAAAGGATTAACACCCACCCTGATTGGGCGGGGCCACATCTCAATTGAACCAGAAGGTCTCACCTACAATACGTCTGGCCCAACAGGGGTAGATTAATAACATGTGGCCTTTTGTGGGGTACATAATAGCTCCTAAGTAGCACACATGGGAAAACATTATAAAGATTATAATAATGAATATCTAAGCTATTCTGTAACCACAACCTAAGTCCACAACACTGGCTGACTCACAACTACCTGCCCACAGTGTAAAGAAGAATGAGGATAATACAAACAGCCAACAACTAGTATTTAGCTAGTGCTTATTATAAACTCAAACATTTTATCATGATTGTTTCATCAGACCCTCAGAACAGTCCTATGAAATAGATAACTATCATTCTCTTTTACAAATAAGGAAATTAAGGCCTAGATGGGTAATTTGTTCAAGGACACATAGCTAGTTGTGGTAGTTAAATTCAGTTGTCAGCTTGGCCAGGTGAAGGCACCTAGTTCTGTGGCTGTGGACATGAGCCAATGGTACGTGAACCTCATCTGTTGCTGATTCCATCTGCAGTCGGCTAGGAGGCGTGCCTGCTGCAATGAAATGATGTTTGACTTAATTGGCTGGTGCGTAAATGAGAGAGCTCAATGTAGCACAGCCCAAGCAGCTCAGCAGACCTCATCTCAGCACTCGCAGCTCAGCCCAGGCCTTTGGAGAAGCAGAAAGAAATCACCTGGGGAAAGTTGTTGGAAACCAGAGGCCTGGAGAGAAGGCCAGCAGAGATCACCCTGTGCCTTTCTGTGTAAGAAAGAACCTCAGTGGAAAGTTAGCTGCCTGTCCTCTGAAGAACTAACAAAATATATCCCCTTTTATTAAAAGCCAATCCATCTCTGCTGTGTTGCATTCTGGCAGCTAGCAAACTAGAACAATAGTAAAGTACTGCTGCTAAGAATTAAGCTGATTGATTCCAGGCTCTGGTTTTAATCACTAAGCTGCATACCTCCAGTAAAACAGTAAGAGGTTTCCCTGTGGCATTCAGTATCAGAATCATAGCAGTAGGCTCAGAAATAGACTTCAGGGATATTTAAAAAAGTAGTATACATTTCCCTTGAGGCATTCATATACCTTCTGTTTAATTAAGAATAAATTAAAGTTTCAAGGATATGCTATCATAGACCTGTACAATACACTAGAGGGAAGGGATGCTTATGTCTGTGTGTCAGCCAACAACCATAATAATAAGGTGAATGTGGACCTAGAAGCACGTAGGCAGGTCCGTTCATTAAGTCAGATGTGGTTGTCTTAAATACGGAATTCTGATGTAGTTACAACGATGTGAACACTGGGGAAGAATTCAACTTAAATTTAATATCCTTTCATTCAACTTTTTAGCAGTACCATAGAAAGAAAACATGTTTATTCTCAGCAAAAAGTTACTTTTGATATAGGTTTTTAAATTTAATTCTTAACCTGTAGTTTCCACCAGTTTTTCGTACAGTATTTCAAAGACTAATTTCATAGGACAATAGCCTATAGCTTCTAGAATTTCATTTTTACTTTTTTTTTTTTTTTTTTAATCCTTTGCTGCCTTTGGAAGTTCTCTTGAACTGCAATTGCCCGGCAGGTAAATATATTGCTAGATAATTTAAACCTAGAAATGTTAACTACACACAAAATGTTTACATGTACATAAATCCTATTTGTCACATTTATGATGCAGATCATGGTGTCTGCTTTTCCTGTGATACTGTCTTCTCAAGGCTACTAAATTAGAGTGAACCATCCTTTTTCATGTTGCTCTTAGTCAAATGAAGGCTTGTTAAATAAAGTATAATTAGACTTAGCTGAATTTGGTGGATTCATTATTCACTTAATGAATCAAACCATTTCAGCAAAAGTTATCACTTCAGGCTGTATTTCTGAAATTGAAGGTTTGGTTGTACAAAAACGGAGAGCTCATTGTGTAAAACCACATCATAATGTTTCTTTACTATTTAATAAGAAAAGAAATTTTGGTTTTTTAATGATTTGGTGTTTTTCCCTCTATCCCTAAAGATACCCATTCTAGAAATAAAATGGAAGATCTTTCCAGTTCTTGGAGTAGTAGGTGGAGCAATTTTTTCCTGTTCAAATTATTTCCATGTTATCCTCCATGGTGGCGTTGGCAAGAATGGATCGACTATAGCAGTAAGATGTTAATTTCATCTTTCAGTATTAATTTTATATTTTCGCAGCAGCTATAAAGAGATACTAAAAATATGCCAATGTTCAATTTTAGTCATTGTACAAAAGCATTTTAAAGAGTTTGGCCTGATGATAGAGCATTTTTATCTTTTTACAGCCGCGCTCGGAGTAGACTTTTCCGATATTCCATTTAACCATCTGCTGTTTTTTACTGTACATAATTAAGAGTCAGCATTTGTTTTCTTGCATTTTATATCCTTGAATATAAGAGGGGAGGAGAGGAATAGTGGGGAATGAGTTCCTGAGTCAAAGGCAGGAAAGCTGCTAAGAGGTCAGTAATTTTATCCATGTGGCAACTTATTATTCACCAAATAAATTGTATTGAAAAATCACTGAAATATACTTAAAAGAACTAATATTTTTTAAAGGTAAAAGTTTTAGTTTTAATTCTTAAGTTGAGTGGGTACACCTTGTGCTTGTGTTCCTTACACCCTGCTCATGCTGTAAATACTTTTTCATTTATTTATATTTTGTAAGAACTTCTATACTTTAAACTAGGAAAGAGCCAGCATTTTTTACCAGGTTTTTAAAAATGATATACTGTGGGCATACCTTTTAAAGATTACTTTAAGCTATACCACATTCTCTTGAATTTCTTCAGTTCTTTAGTACAAAATTTTTGTCCTCTAAGGATAGATTTGACTTTGGGAAACAGCCAAAGTCATTTGGAGACAGATTTAATAAGATGAGTAAACATGAGATATCCTATTTTTAGTTAAAAAAAAAAATTCACATCTTTTATATTACTCGTAAGCTATAAAAGGTTATTTCCAAAGAAGTCTCACAATTTAAATTCTTTATTAATGCATTTTATGCACAATTCAAAAGCAAAGTATAAAATTCATTTACATATAGAAGTTTTGATATATTTGGAAAAATTTATTTCTTGAGGTGTTTTGTCTGTGGATCTCAGTACACTCTTCTGCATAAAGTTTATTATGTTGCTTGATCATGAATGATATAATAGAACACTAGCTGAAATACAGGTTCCATTAAAGAACATAAGATTTAGTTGGGTACTGATTATTAGATATTTGAAGGAAGGCTTAAGAAAACCAAACACTATGGCCAGGAAGGCAGTACATTTCAGACTTTTAAATTGGTGATTTTCCAACATTTTTAACATTATAGAATCATAATATATAAAACAAAGCACATTAGAATAATTTTTTAGTTTTGATTTCTAATATTTATATGAACATGAATAAAGCTTTCTAATTAACACAAATTTAATTGGTAGCTTTAGATTTAGTAAGATTTAATACCTATTTTTTTTCAGTATTTTGATTGAGATAAGCAGCACTGAAAAAAATACTGAAACTGAAAAGATGAAAATTTAATGAACTAAACTGCACAATTTTACATAAGAGGGTGTTTGCAATCTGAATGCAAAAAAAAAAAAAAAGAAATTGGGGAGGAGGGTGTACAGATAAAGAACAAGCCAGTTAAATTCTTCCTAATCAGTGGTGCAGATATTTTGAAGAATTGGCAGGATAAGCTTTATTTCACTATCTGCACAAAAATTTTAACTTGGCAGTCCAAGTGTTGAATGTAGTAAAATATGGTATAGAATAAATCACATTGTTAGCTGATTATTGGTATGAAGCATTTGTATGTATATAAAATTGTAGTCAAAATGTACAAGTTTAAAAAATGTTTTTGCATGAGGAAGAACAAAGGAATGGCATTACTGCAGGGTCCTGAAAATAGATGGTAACTAGTATTTTAAAATTTCAACTTATGTGTGAGACTAAAGGAAAAAAATGTTTATTTGGTACAAAATTTATATTTTGACTAGTGCATTTCCTAATATAACTTATATTGAACACCATAAGTAAATGGAACCTTGAGTAGGACATGAGATTTTGTGGGTTTGTCCAGAGTAATGCCCTGATAAATCCCAGAGTGATTTGAACAGTGAATAAAAAAGTATCTGCAAAGTCCCCTTCAGGGAATGGTGAGAAAGGGGGAAAATTCAACTTCGCCAAGTTGAATTCTTGATATTTTCCCAAGCAGTAAGGACAACCAAACCTTTAGGCTGAGCCCCCAGTCTTGGAATTTGTTCATATGAAACTTACCCCACAAAGGATAGGTCAAGCCTGTCTAAAATTAGGCCTAAGAGTCACCCCCAAGAGAACCTCTTTTGTTGCTCAGATGTGGCCTCTCTCTCTGGGCCGACACAGCAAGCAGACTCACTGCCCTCCCCCTCTCTACATGGGAGATGACTCCCAGGGGTGTGGACCTTCCTGGCAATGTGGGATCGAAATCCTAGAATGAGCTGAAACTCAGCATCAAGGGGTTGAGAAAACCCCTAGAAAAGCTGAGATTCAGCATTAAGAGATTGAGAAAACCTTCTCGACCAAAAGGGGGAAGAGTGAAATGAGACAAAATAAATTGTCAATGGCTGAGAGAGTCCAAACAGAGTTGAGAGGTTATCCTGGAGGTTATTCTTATGCATTAGATAGATACCACCTTTTTAGTCAAGATGTAATGGAGAGGCTGTAGGGAACTGCCTGAAAATGTGGAGCCGTGTTCCAGTAGCCATGTTTCTTGAAGATGATTGTATAATGATATAGCTTCCACAACGTGTGGACTGTATGATTGTGAAAACCTTGTGCTCCTTTTATCTACCTTGTCAACAGATGAGTAGAACATATGGAATAAAAATAAGTAATAGGGGGAACAAATGTTAAATTTAGTTTGAAATGCTAGTGATCCATGAAAGGGAGGGGTAAGGGATATGGTATGTATAAATTTTTTTCTGTTTTTCTTTTTCTGAATAGATGGAAGTGTTCCTAGAAATGATCATGATGATGAATATGCACCTATGTGACATTGTGAATTACTGATTATATATGTAGAACGGAATGATCCAAACTTAAGAATGTTTGCTTTTTTTTGGTGTTTTTTGGCATTTAAAATTTTTAATTAAAAAAAATAAAACTGTTGTCAAACATCTACGTTTGAGATGAATGTCAAACATCAAACATCTCTGTGTTACCCTGGGGTTCTGTGGAAGTTTGAAGAAAGCACAGCTCTAGTCCATATATGCCTTTAGGCCATACACTATGCCATACTCTTTTTTAGGTCTCTAGTTCCTAGCACAAAATGGATGTTCAAAAAATGTTTTCAGTGTAATAGATGCAATGTCAGCATGTGATGCTCATTTTCCACTTTATTAGGGCACCAGTGTCTTGTCACCTGGACTCCACATAGGACTAATTATCATACTGGCAATAATGATCTACAAAAAGTCAGCAACTAATGTGTTTGAAAAACATCCTTGTCTTTATACCCTCATGTTTGGATGTGTCTTCGCTAAAGTTGCACAAAAATTGGTGGTAAGAAATTTTTAAATTTTTGTTTATAATAATGTATAAATAATAAACACTTTGTATAATGTATTGGGCCTCAAACATAAGGCTAGAAACTATTTCATACAGTGGGTTGGGTTTTTTTTTTGTGGGGTATCATCACCATAAATGGTGCTCCAAATAAAACTGGCAAAACTATGATAATGATTTAATATATTCAGAGAGAGACACGCCTCCCTCTATAGTAAGCACTTTTCATTATTTGCTTTGCTGTAATTCTTTAACAACTTCTAAGATCAAGGAATTTTTATATTATAAACTTTAATACCCTATCCAGTCTTGAATTTGGAAAATTTTAGAGTCCGTATTCCCACATGAAATGTGAGATTAAATGGCCTCTTGATCCTTATCTGTCTTAATATTCAATTAAAGTCATAATTCTCAGTTCTTAAAGTAAAAGCTAAAACATTTAATAGTGAAATTATACTTTTTTTTTTATAGGTAGCTCATATGACCAAAAGTGAACTATACCTTCAAGACACTGTGTTTATTGGGCCTGGTTTTTATTTTTAGATCAGTACTTTAATAATTTTGTAGATGAATATGTTGTTCTCTGGATAGCAATGGTAAGTGAGCACTATGCTAAGATTTTTATTTATCAGCAGATGTCAGGAAACAACACAATGCTTAAGAACCATTTCAGTGAGATACCAGTATTGTTATGAATATAATCTGAATTATTTTAAGCTGTGGATCATTTTATTGTGTGTAGAAATGGCCCACATATATGGAGGTCAGGTATCCAACCTAAATCATGGAAAACACAACTGCATACCTCAAAAACAACTATGCCTTTCTCCCCTAAAATCCAGCATCAAAAATCAATTTACTCTGCTCAAAGGACTCTATTCTTTAGTTTCTCCTACTTAATCATGCTTGTTAAATTATAAAATTCTTCCCAGTTTATATCAGATAATTGACAAGTAGGATAGGGTTAGCACTAGCAAAGGTGGGTGTGGTAGTTAGGTTCAGGTGTCAACTTGGCCAGGTGAAGGTACCTAGTTCTATTGCTGTACACATGAGCCAATGGCGTGTGAACCTCATCTGTTGCTCATTACATCTGCAGTCGGCTAGGAGGCATGCCTGCTGCAATGAATGATGTTTGACTTAATTGGCTGGTGCTGAAATGAGAGAGCTCAACACAGCACAGCCCAAGCAGCTCAGCATACCTCATCTCAGTCCTCCCAGCTTAGCCCAGGCCTTGGGAGATGCAGAAAGAAATCACGCTGGGGAAAGTTGTTGGAACCCAGAGGCCAGGAGAGAAGGCCAGCAGAGATCGCCTTGTGCCCTTCCATGTGAGAAAGAACCTCAATTGAAAGTTAGCTGCCTTTCCTCTGAAGAACTTATATGTTAACTAAATAAATCCCCTTTCATTGACAGCCAATCCATCTCTGATGTGTTGCATTCCAGGAGTAGCAAACTAGAACAGTGGGCATTAACTGCAGCAAGAACTGTCAGCTAATTGAGGAAACAAAACAGAAGAGATGGTACTACCCAAGCTCAGGATTCTGAGACTATTTTGGCTATAGAAGCAAGCAACCTCCTCTATCTCTATAGCTCTTGAGGATAGTGCATAATCTGTGTTCAAATGACGACTCTGAATCATCAAGCAAAGGTTCATTTCCATTGATTATATCCTACTTAAGATAGGAGTGCAGATAATATGTTAATTTGTACTCAATGCTTGTAAAATACTGAATAAAATATTGAGACTTTAGCCATCTGAGAAAAAAAATCATATTACATATTGGTTAAATAGAACATTATTAAACTTTTTTTGTTATTGGGATGTTATCTTTATGGTTTGTCTTCAATTGATGAGGTTTCTGCACTATTTTGCTCTCTTTTTCCCTACCTCTGCACTTCCCTGACCTTCAACTTTAATTACACATTAAAGTGCACTAAAAGAAATCATGCAGTGAATCAGGTGGCTAAGGAAAAAGTTTTCAGGCAATATTCCAGAAAGTATTTGAAAATCTGAATAATTTCCTTTGATTTGCTATTCACTATAAATATTTTTACAGCTCTCAACCCAAATTTAAGATATAGTGAGTTATTTTTCAAAATATCTGGAAATTCCAAGTAGGGTCTCTTTTAGTGCACTTGGATACTTATTACCAAATGGAACTGCTAACATAACTAAAATATCAATTGCTAAAACTTCAAACAGCCGGAATGCAATATACCAGAAACGGAATGGCTTTTAAAAGGGGGAATTTAATGAGTTGCTGGTTTACAGTTCTAAGGTTGAGAAAATGTCCCAATTAAAACTAGTCTATAGAAATGTCCAATCTAAGGCATCCAGGGAAAGATACCTTGGTTCAAGAAGGCCGATGAAGTTTAGGGTCTCTCTCAAGTGAGAAGGCACATGGCGAACACAGTCAGGGCTTCTCTCTCAGCTGGAAGGGCACATGGCGAACACAGCGTCATCTGCTAGCTTACTCTCCTGGCTTCCAGTTTCATGAAGCTCCCCGGGAGGCGTCTTCCTTCTTCATCTCCAAAGGTTGCTGGCTCGTGGACTCTCCGCATCTCATGGCTACATCGTTTTGCTCTCTCTGAATCCCTTCCTCCAGAATGTTTCCTCTTTTATAGGACTCCAGCAAGCCAATCAAAACCCACTCAAATGGGTGGAGACATGTCATCCCCTAATCCAGTTTAACAACCATTCTTGACTAAATCACATCAACCAGGGAGATGATCTCATTACAGTTTCAAATATACAGTATTGAATAAGGATTATTCTACCTTTATGAAATGGGATTTATATTAAAACATGGCTTTTCTTAGGGGGCATACTTCCTTTCAAACCAGCACAGGTTGGTTTATAACAGTGTGGTGACCGAGGATGCCCCTGTTTATAGAAGTTAAATTCAATCTTTCTTTAAAACACTAGGTGGTACTTGGAGCAGTATGGAGAAGTTCAGATCTATAGTAAAAGTAATCACATGGGTAAATGCAAGACCCCAAAGTATGGTACCGTTTATTTCCTATAAGATTTAGACATTCTATACAACCGAGTAAGAAATTATCATATTTCTATTATATGAATACATAAAAATGAAGAGGTAGCATATAACAAAAACAACACAAAGACGGAAATGAGGGATATGAGAGCCTATCAAAAAAAAAAAAACACTATGTGAACCAAACAAAACAGGTTCCTTAGGCATCCCTAGTACCTCTGCCAGGGCATAGGTACCTGCTTCAGAGAGAAAAGAGCCAAAATGGAGCTTTTCAGGTAAAGTCAGAGGGATGATACAGAGATTTTCAACCCTTTTGAGTGAGGAAGATTCCCTCTCCTATGGCAGAGTTGTGAGGCTCCTTTTTCTCCTGGGCTTCATTTTCTGAAGAAAAGCACTTGCCCCTGGTCTGTGAGCAAAGTTTCTCAATAGTATACCTTCCCCCTTAATTTTGTGTACACAATTTCATATATGCCTCCCAATATTGCTATCTTTTCTAGGCCTTTTACCGTCTTAAAACTAATCTCAAAGGAATAAGAAAATTATCCGATAAATGCGTTCATACAGATTATGACTGATAGCCCCTTCTAGAAGAAAATTTGAGGCTTCATTTCACAGCAGAATGTTGAGAAATGTCAAGTCAGAAGGCCTGGCTTCTGTTACTTGCTAGCTTTGGTCTTGTCCTTTTACCTCTCTGACATCAGTTTCTGTAAAAGTACCATGCATATTCCAGAGGACTATTAGTGAAGTTCTACCAGGAAATATATTAAGGTATTCTATAATGTCATATTTTCAGAATTTTATGTTAAGATAAAGATTTGGAGGGAAACAGAAAAATAGCTGCTGCTTCAGAATGACAGATTATGATCCTGTTTATTTTTTGTTTGTTTCTTTAGGTCATTGCTTCATTTGATATGATGGCATACTTTAGTGCTTTGTGCCTGCAAATTTCAAGACACCTTCATTTAAGTATCTTCAAGACTGCATGTCATCAAGCACCTGAACAGGTTCACAAGCATATTGACTAATAGCCCAAGGATGAGAGGAGAAGCAGTTAGGGGAACCTAAGAGTGAAGGAAATTCCTCTTTTGCGAGAGGCTAGTATATCGAATAAGATTATACTTGAATATAAAACATAAGTCCTGCAGATTCCATTATGTCTTTCAGTTGTGAAGCCTTCCTTCATGATATTTTTATCAGGGTAAAAGAATAAAAGTCTATAAATTGGTTAGAAACAAGACCAGAGAAAAAAATTTCAATTCTGAGGATGAGGAGGTAAACAACCATAAACTGAATAGCAAGCTCTTGAGCATATGTTATTTAAGTGTAGCCAAACTCAATTAAATGGCATTTTGATGTCTCTATGGAAGACATTTAAAACTCCGTATCTGAGAACTAATATTTATATATTTGGTTCCTTTGTCTTAGTGATTTTTAGCAGTTTATTTTATTCTATAACACAAACTTAAGTTGTCTTTAATTTTATTATAGATTTTCTTTTGAGATCTTATTAGAATTGGCTCTAACAATCCAAAAGGATGTACATGTAAAATACTTTGCATTCTTTATTAATATTTTTTTTTCTTAAAGAAGAACAATTTAACCTTGCATACTTTTAGGACTGATACAGATCCAATGGGGCCAAAACCTAAAAGTAAATCATTCTTACTGATAAAAATTAAGTAACAGTCTTAGGGAGAAAAATCCACTAGTACTACCAAGGAACTGAAAGCTTTATAAATACAACTTTCAAACTTGTTGCTGTTCACATAACTGTTTATATTTTATTGGGGTGAGGGAAAAGGAGTCTTGTATTTAACAAAAAGCTAATGATTAACAAGATATAGTAATTTAACAAAAAGTTATTTAACAAGATACAGTAATTTAAACCAGAGTTTTTAAACCACAATATAGACTAATGTATGTCCCTTAAGCTAATGTTGTAACTGTATCATATTACTTAGGTTCAAGTTCTTTCATCAAAGAATCATCAGAATAACATGGACTGAAGAGACTTTCGAACGCTTGCCATCTCTTGTTGCTGCTGTTACATGAAAGAAGATATTAAACATCTGTTTAATATTTAGATAAGTGTTATACATATTTCAGCAAATAAAATATTTCAATGCTTACATTAATCCTTAGTTTTCCAATTTTAAATATAACTACTCACAGTGTCCATCATAAATCTTCTTTGCAATACAGCCATTTCTTTTCTAAGTTCATTTTCTGCACCAGTTAGATGATTTTCATGACTCTTCTCCAGGTCCTCCACACTCTAAAACAGAAAGTTACAAGCCATACCACTTTTCATATCAGGTTTAAACTTGTACAATTAATTTTCAAAAGTAAAAAATGTTAAATAAACCAATAATGCTCACTCTTTATTCCAAATAAAAATATATTCCGAATAATACCTGAAGACAAAAATACCCACTAAAGGAATAAAAAATGTCACATTTCAGTCAACTATTATAGGAGGTACAACAGTTATTTATTTTGCTCAAAAAAAATGGGTTAATGAACTGGTGGTAAGGTCAAAATGGAACAAAAAAGACAAGACTGGAAGTCCCTTATCAATAAATACCATAATTTTGAGTATTTCTAGTAGGCTTTCTAAACATTGGGTAATAACCCACTTATTATGACTAACAGTTAATGTGGCATAATTTTGAGTATTTCTAGTAGGCTTTCTAAATATTGGGTAATAACCCACTTATTATGACTAACAGTTAATGTGGTATGATTTCATTAGTAGGAATGTACTATGACCTTTTCTTTTTCAAGTTATGAAAAGGAAAATTTGTTTTCAATCTTTACGATCCATTCGATAAATAGTGTTCTAATGAATGTAAAAATTACCATGTTAAAATGTAAAAATTACCGTGGTAAGTGCTGCGGAAGACTAAAAAATTAGTAATACATGATCTCTCCCTTATTCTAGTGAGAAGAAATATAAAAATAACACAAGTTTTATAATAGGTATGGAAACACAGTATGCTGTAGTGTATAGTGGAAAATGGGGTTTAATTCCAGTTTAGCTAGCAGAAGAATATGTCAACAGGTAAAGAAAAAGGATTTAAAAGTCTTCTAGAGGAAGAGCACAAGCAAAAGCATGGAAATATATGGTGAGTTAGAGAAAGCAATTAATCCGGAGAAGGTAGGAGTGAAAGAAGAAGGCAGTAAATGAAGGATTTAAAAAGAGTCATGTTAAAAAAAAAAAAGAAAAAAAAAGTCATGTTTATGGGGAGAGGGGATCTTGAATACCTAAGAATTTAGAACGGAAAACTATTAACAGTTTTTCAAGAGGGAAGAGATATGTTTTAGAAAGATATTATTATGGAGTACCCACAAACTATGGATGGCAGAACAGAACAATCATTTAAGATTTATACTGAACTACAGCATTAGCAGTGGGAATTAAAGGAAATAAAAAACCATAATAGAAGTAAAAATTACAGGGTCTAATAATAACTAGATGTGAAGGATAAGAGCAATGAAACAGTCAAAGATAATACTCAAGTTCCTGCCCTAAGAGGTAATAGAGATAACATTTAAAGTCATCTTCTCTAGTACTTTATCAATCCTTCACACAAATTAATAAATGGTTTTCAGGGGTCATTAGAGCAGGTCAACTATATCTAGTTGAAAACATGTAAAAAATAATTCTTTTGTGTTTATATATATATATAATTTCAGTTATTTTAAAAATATTTTGAAATTATTTTGCTAGTTTACTCAGAACATCCCCAAAATCAATTTAGAAGAATGACATTAACATGTATTAAACCAGATAAAAAGAACCTGCCATCAAAATAAAAGGAGTTACAGGGTGGGCCACAGTGGCTCAGCAGGGAGAGTACTCGCCTGCTGTGCTGGAGACCCGGGTTTGATTCTCGGTGCCTCCCCATGCAAAATAAATAAATAAATAAAAGGAGTATATTCAGTGTTTCATGAAACTCCTGTGGATAGCTACTAAAAAATAAGCATATATATGCACGAACAAGATCAGTGTCAGACCACAATTTGCTATTGCGCATATGTGACAGCAGATAATCCACAGATGTTTAAACCTCAGATAGTTTTTTCATGCTATTGTACATCTGGCATCTGGGCCATCTCTTACAATGATAAATTGATGCGGTACAGCCATTTTTAGTAGTAATAATTCTCAAAGCTAATATGCCATAAAACATATAATGATGTTTGAAAATAGCTATTATTTTCAATGGGTATTTCCTCCTTAACAAACCCTGAGAAATACAAAACAAGTAAAAGACTACCTGGAAATGATTGATAGGCTTTCTATTTTTCATTATATATTTACTGCTACTCTCCAAAAAAAGTGACTGAACACTATGATTAAAGTATTAATAAAATATCAATGAAGTATCAGTAAAGTATCAAATGTCATTTTTAGTTAAATCCATTTGACTATTTCCATAAATAAAAAATTTCTACCTTCATATATACATTACAGTTTTATAAGAACGTATAATGTTAACAAATACAACAGACCTTTATGAACTGCTCATACAACTGTTTAATTGTTTTCAGTCTCTGGCTTTGAGCAATTCTAGATTGCTGAAAAACCTTTTGTTGCTGCCGAAACATACTCTACAAATATAAAAGAAACAAGTGACAACAATTTCTGTAAAATTTCAGGCATAGCAAAAAATAATTCTATCATAAAGGAATAACTTTAAAATCAATCCTTTTAACATTTTCTGTTTTACCAACTATTAGGACCAAATTCAGATAATTTTTGCTATTAATACACAAAAAAATACAATAATCTTACCAGTTATTAAGTAGGCAACATTCTTTCTTAGCAATATTCAAAATATGTCTTAATTCTTGGTTTCAATATTCACAGATAGATGATCCTCCTGTAATACTGGCCTTTCTATTCCTTAACTTACTCTCTCCACTAATGATTTTTGTCCTGCCCTTCATTTACATGGTCATAGTCTAGATTTTATCATTACCAATAACTAATCTCATAATACTATGTGTCAGATACTGCTCTGGATACTTTAAAAACTTAGTATGTATGGATTTATTTATCCCAAAACAACCCAATGACATAGGTATCCCTTTCATACAGGCGGAAACTCACACACAGAGATCATTTGTCCATGGTTTCACAGTTAGCAACTGGTGAGACCAGAATCTGATCCCAAATAGTATGGTTCCAAAGTTCAGGCTCTAACCATTATATACACTGTTTCTCCAGATATCTCATCACTATTCACCAACTACCTCTCTACTTTTCTAGTTCACTCTCTTCAGTATTAGAACTCAAAAAAAATCTACCAGGACCTAAAATTCATCCATGCTACTATTTTCCACTATCCCCGATCCCATTCTCCCCATCCCATCACTTTCTCTTTCCCCAGTTTGAATTCCATGGTCCATCTTAATAACCACTCCCCTTTTTACTCTTATGCTTGTTCGGCTAAACATAAACCATGGAACCCAAAACTCTCCAGTTATTCTCCCTACAATGCAGCTAGTCATTACTGGAGAAAAACTGGTGCTACTTGATAGTCATGATACTCTGATGACTATCACTCACCTTAACTGGACCCTAATGCTGCTTGGTAATTTGACTTCCCTAATCCATTTCACTGGCCCGCTCTCAAACTATTCTGATTTTCTACTCTGTCCTCAAAAGGCAACACTTCCTTCATTATCTTTACGGATGACCTTCCTTCGCTCAATAGAAATAATCCAAAGAAAACTTTCAATTTTCCACCATCAGATCCACCACCCAATCCATTCTTTACACTCGGCCTTTTCTCCTGTTCTTAAAGATGAAATATCCTTGTTCTTTGCTAAGGCTAACAATTTCACATGTCCACTAAATCCCCTCTATTCTCAACAACATTATTCATCAGTTTTCCCTCTTCCCAACAATTAAAATTCTTCTTGTAGATTAATCCCGTCAGCATACAAACATGCTGTCATTTCTCCAATCTTAAAATTTAAAAACTGAAAAACTATTCCTTTTCAGACTACCCATTTTTCCTTCCCATTCTTGTATTATTCGTCAGCCTTTTGCACTCATTATTCTACCAAAACTGCTCTCTATAGGACACCAAAGATCTCCATGCTGCCGAGCCCACCTTATTAGACCCATCAGCAACACACAACAGAGTTGCTCCTCTCTCTTTCTTAAAAATAAGTTTTCTTCACTTGATTTCACCCAGTTCTCTACTAGTTCATTTACTGGTTAACGCTCATCTCCTGGAACTCTAAACATTGAAGTACTCGACAGCTGCTTCATCCTTAGACTTCTTTTTTATAATTATAATCAATTCCTTGGTCCTCTTACCTACGTTTATGGTTACCTTTATGCTGATAACTCCACAATTTGTTATCTCCAGCCCATATCTCTGCCCTGAATCCTAGACTCAAATCTAGTGGTCTGTGTAACATCTGCTTGTGGATATTTCATATGCACCTCAGATCTTAACATTTCCAAAATAAACTCATCAACATGAACAGTACCAGACCTCGTGGGTAAGAAATGTGTGATAATTTTAGTCAATCCAAGGATGAAATTAAAAAGTTGTGCAGTTTTGCAGTATGTGGGAGAGCTGACTTCCATCCCCCATCAGCATGGTCAGTAAACCATGTCCTGACTACAATGGTTCGGGAATGAGCAAATGATACAAACTAGATCTGTGATAGTCCTCCTCTAGAAGACTTCTCTGCCAGAGTTACTGAGAGACTCAGTCTACTGGGATTACTAAAATGGTAGTTAGGACTAAAAAGGAACAGAGTTAACTGCATTAAGCAATTTAGGAGAAGTTTAGAATGACGTTTCTGCACTGAATCTCACCCTGAAACTTATTACTACTGGATCTGTTCCTGACCAGAAATACAAATACAGAAGAAAATGATGTGGTATTTGCCAAAGTACCTGGGAACCTTTTATGATCTCAACATGGAAAGACTTCCAATAACAAGGAAAAGCCAGTGGGAACCTCAGGCAAGATAAAATCCAAGCAGTTCTTGGGTAAAAGTGACTGGGCAACTGGACATATCTACTTTTGGTAATGATGCACACAGCCTGACGTGGAGTGCCAGACATTCATCATATCAAGACAATGAGTGGGTGCCCAGTAGGGCAGAAACGTTATACCACCTACAAAATCAACAATTATACTCCTGACCTGGCACATGTGGACGCAGACTATGCCATCCAGAAGACTTTTCAAGTGTGGAGTAATGTTACCCACCCTGAAATTCAGAAAGATTAATGCAGCTAAGCCTGACATGATTCTTTTTCATGTGGCGCACGTGAGACTTCTACCCTTTTGCTGGAAAAAGTGGAGTTTCAGCCCATGCTATTGGACCTGGAACCGGTACTGGAGGAGATGCACAGTTTGATGAGGATGAAATCTGGGTTAAAAACAACAGAGGCATAAACTTGTTTCTTTCAGTGCTTCATGAGATTGGCCATTCCTTCAAGGGCCATGTTGACCCCAACACATTTAGCCTCTCCACTGATGATACACGTGGCATTCAGTTCCTCCATGGAAACCCAAAACAGCACCAACCCATGCTAGATCCAGACAGTACAGAACTGTGGTTACCCCAGTTTGAGGTCCGATGCTGCCGCACAATTGGCAATAAAATATTTTTCTTTTAAGACAGGTTCTTCTGGTGGAAGCATGAGTTCAGTTTGATTTCTAAATTATGGCCCACTTTGCCACCTGATACGCTTATGAAATTGAAGCCAAAAATGAAGTTTTTCTTTGTAAACATGACAAGTACTGGTTATTCAGCAAATTAAGAACACATCCAAACTATCCCAAAAGCATACATTCTTTGGGTTCCCTAACTCTGTGAAAAAAACCGATGCAGTCACTTTTAACCCACTTCTCTTCTCTGTAAGACCTATTACTTTGTAGATAACTGATATTGAAGGTATGATGAGAAAAGACAACACACGGACCCTGATTATCCCAAACTCACTACCAAAGACTTTCCAAGAATTGGACCTAAAATCGATGTACTCTTCTACTCCAAAGGACACTATTTTCTCCAAGGATCTCACCAACTTGAACATAATATCCTTTCCAATCGTGTCATCAGAAGGTTGAAAAACAATAGCATCTGGATTGTTAGGAATGGTCTAATTAATGGTGTAATTAACGGTGTTGGTCAGTTCACTTTAGTAAGTACCTATTGCATGTAAGTTTTTCAATTCTGAAAACCCTTAGGATATGGTGCTTGTCGGTTTTTACTCGACTCTATTGAGTCTGCAAAGCAAAGCATTCAAAAGCCAAGAGAATACCTTCTGGGGAATGCTCTGTAAGATTGGACTGAGAAATTATAATTACCTTTTGGCTTACCTAAAATGAGCAATTTCTACATTTTAATTAAAAGTAAAAACAGAACGTACTTAGAACTTTAAAAGCGACAATTATGTAAGTAAACTAAAGCTTCCTTAAACTAAAACTTTGAAAGGAAAAATAAATAAGTAAAATGGTAGTTAGGTCTAAGATTTCAAAAAGGATCTTGTTTACCACACTGAGAAACTCCAGTAAGAGCTGGAGACAACCCAGGTGGCAGTGCATGAGTGACCCTTCCCTACCTCCATCCAGCTCTGCCTGAAGATAAACCACCCCTGGATTTCTTTAATATAAATCAGTAAGTCTTTCTTTTGTACTCTGGCAAATTTCTGTCACTTGGAAATGCAAGCACCCCAACCAACATGGGAAGCAAAGGCCAAGAGTTTTTATGACTTTGGTATGTGCCTGTACTTCTCTGGTTTACAGTCAGCAGGAACAAAACACAGCAAGCAACAGCTCACGAAAACTGGCTTAGTTCCATGGATATACTACAAGGCTAGGTTCTCCATTCCTACTTGAACCTCAGTTACAACAGATTCATTATTAAACTATTATGATACCTACAGCTAATTTTTCTTCTTGTTCCTCAGCTTTCTGCATATCTACATCCCACTGCTGAAACACAGCCAGAAACTGCTGAGAATATTCTTGGTTAAGTTTCTGCCTATAAAACATAATAATGAACACTGTCATCTTCCATACCAACATGAAAGAAATAAACATATTAAAAATAAAACAGATCTGACATATTTCTACTATTAAAAAAAGAAGGAAATAATAGCAACATTTAAATTTTCTGGTGGGAAACTACAAAATGTATAATTTATGTTGATTCCCAAAGTATTTTTTTCTTATCAAGCTAACAGAGAAGCTCTCTCACATGCTTTAGCTCTTGAAAGCTATCGTATGTATATACATTTTTTCCAGAAATTATTGTATGTATGAATTTTCCAGAAAATTTCATTTTATCTCCAAGCAGTTTATGTTTCATTTTCTCCTACTGAATACAGGTTCTGATATAATAGGTTCCATGAGTTTGCCATACATATATATCATATAAGATTTCCAAACAGGATTATTTCATTTAATTTGTTTCTCGACTTTGGCACAACAGAGACTTTTTGAAGAACAGCTAGTCTAACTCAGCTAAAATATACAACTTATTTATAATATAAGGTTGACCTTTTTCTACATTGATGAATATGTTAAATTTGTCACCTGACTAATGGTTTCTATGACATTTACCTTTAATTCAGGTAAATTACAGTATTTCTAGAACGAATACACACTATTTTAATACAGTAAGAAAATTAAATTATTTGAAAGGGGGGGAAGGTCTTTATCAACTTCGAGGAAATACATCTCAATTCTACAGAGTGAAGTTAAAGGACTAAAGGACTTGCTTGCTTATGAGAAAAACCAAGCCAAATATATTCTTTACTGGAGATGCCAAGAAATAGAACACTATAGCATTTTTAAATTCATGAGTACTAAGAAATGATATAAATGTGGTTCTAAAAGACTCAATAAACTTACCTTTGCTCTTGTTGTGTTTTCCAAACATGTTCAATTCTTTGGTTACTTGTTCTGAGAGAAGCCTTGGTATACATTTCCAATCCTTTCTTCTTTGCAAGAAGAGCCTTATTAATGTCAACTGTGTTCAAAACATTCATTCAAACTTAATGTTAAAGAAAATACCGTTTCCACGTATTCAAATCAGTATGGGTCAAGTTTGTTCAACAATGTTGTTAAGGCATTTAAAATTATACATGCTACAACATGGATGAAGCCTGACATCATGATGAGGAAATCAAGCCAAATGCCGTATGATTCCTCATACACAAAATTCTTAACATAAGCAAATTCATAGAGACAAAGCAAAATACTTGTTACCAAGGATGGGGATGGGGGAATGAGTTTCCGCTCGTGATGATGAAAATGTTCTGGAAATGGTGATAAAAGTTACACAATACTGGTAATGTACTTAACTGCTGCAGAATTGTGCATTTAAAAATGGTTCAAATAATTTTTATGTTATATATATACTACAACAATTTTTAAAAGTATTTTTTAAGTAAAAAAAGAGGGGGATCATTAAAAAAAAAAAGCAAGAATATTTGCTCCCTTTTTTTCCTGAGAAAACTTTCAGTGAGTAGTATTTCAATCCTAATTTTCCTAACTCCACATAATTTTTAAATTTAGGGATGCCAGAAAAAACGTACTAAACAAAGCCATTTCTATTTTCTAAAATATATACAAAGGGTCTCAAGAATAGATTTTAATTTCCTCATGAAAAAACACTTTTTTTAATAAAACATTTTTTCTAAATTTATTAAATACTCTTCACTTAGGAGAATATATATATATGAATTGTTAGAACTATTTTATAAAACAGAAAAGCTTATTCTGTTAAAAAGCAAAATCCACAAAAGATAAAAATATTTAAATGATTTTTAAAAAGACAGTCAGCAATACTTTTTTTTTTTTTGCATGGGGAGGCACTGGGAATCGAACCTGGGTCTCTGGCATGGCAGGTTGAAAACTCTGCCTGCCCGAGTCACCATGGCCCAGCAATATTTTTAAATATATTTTTTACTAAAAGAGACAAAGGCCAATTCTACTTCAAGTACATATCTAAATAAATCCATTCAAGAACACAAATACTTTCGTGGAGCTTCTGTCACACAACTTTTAGGTATAAACACTGCATTTTGTAAAATGTTTAATACTTCAAATAATATATTGTCAAACGTGTTTTTATGTCATGGAGCTACCATCCGGAGTTATTTTTCAGTAATCATGGTGGAGTTGAACTCCTAATGCACACATTTTATACTACCCATATTCATCTAGAGTAATAAATGTGTAAGACAGCTCACAACACACTTTATCACCACCAAATAGTGCAAATCTTCCAAAAACACTTATTTGTATGAATTATCTCTACAGAGGAGCTAAATACTTACTCTTTTCAAAGAATACTATTGTCTAGCACAGTTGCTAATTGTAACTGTTATTTGACATTCCATTTTAAACTTACAAGTTTTTTAATCTGATGATAATCTCACTACCTAGTAATGTTGTCTTTAGTTCTCAACTACATAGTTCATTAAAGTAAAACAATAAATATTATTTCAGAGGCTTCAGTTTGTACTGTCTCCCCCAAGGAAAAATAACACAAGAGATATAGAAAATAACTAAACTGAGTAAATGAGAAACTGCTACATATACATATATATATACACACACACACAGACACGTGTACATACTAAATGTATGTAAATATTCATACACATATATGTCACTCTGTGAACATAAAGAGGGACAAAGACTTTTCCATTCACTTTTCTTCTACTATTCCAGTCCCCTAAACTCACACAAATATAAAATAAAAACATTATTCTTACCTCATCAATGCTAATATTCTCACTCTTCACATCAGTTAGAAATAAAAAGACCTCTGAAGCGGAATCACAGTAAATACTTAAGCAAACTCCTATATAACTATAACTCTTGTAGTCCACTGATTAACATTTTATACTCTACAATTATAGTAGAAAACAATTTTCTTTAAATATTTCCTAAAACGTACCTCCAAATCTTCCCAACATATTCTGTACTTTACCCCTGTAAAGAAATTACATTAAAAAACTTTTCACTAAAAATACTTCTTTGAAGAAATGTCACATGCCAAATATATGTACAGTACTTGTGTTCTTCCAGTACTTTAAAAGGCAACAATGATTTTGAATACATTACCCCACATCTTCCTCAATCATGGCAGCACAAGGCCCTTTCTTCCCATGTTTTTCAATTACTGGAAACTTTCCTGGATTAACAATAAAAGAATAAACGATATTTCTAAAGCTTAAGTATGCCATTTCGGTCATGTTTGTTTAATTGTTTGTTTTTTTATTCAGGTTTTTTTGGCATGGGCAGGCGGGGGGCACCGAGCCCAGGTCTCGGGCGCAGCGGGCGACAACTCCTACTGCGCCGCCGTGGCCGCCCTCGGTCATTCCCAACACAGTAATTCTCCACTTTGGGATCTTTTAGGGTTTTTGCCAACAAAAGTGTTTCAGCAGACATCTAAACACAGCGCTTTTTCTGCAAGTCAGGTAAACTGAACCAGGACCCAGGACCACCCACCTAGTAGGCATTTTAGAGATAAGGACGCGGAAGGCCGGTGAAGCTACACATCTCCTCTACCTCACCCGGGCAAGGAGGACCCAACAGAAACAAAGGATGTGAACACGCTTTGGGAGCTGCGGTTGACAACGGTGGTTTCAGGACCAACGCGCGGCGGGCCCCGGGCCGCACCTTCCAGGAACTCCTCCGAGCCGCTCAGCTGCTTCGGGTCCTCCGCGTCGAGGCCGCAGGCGCCGAGCCCCTGCCCGCCCACGGCCGGCTTCCTCGCCTTCCCCACGTGGTTCTTTCCCGAGGGCACCATCCTCACGCTTCCTGACCTTCGGAGCAGAGACGCTCAGCACGGGCTCTCCTCGCCAACGGAGACGCGCGGCTTCCTCGGGCAGTCGAGCGGGCTGGCCGCGGGGCGGCGGGCCCCAGCCGGGAGGGGCCCCAGCCGGGAGGAGCCCCCGCCTCAGCAGCCCCGGGCCCGCGCACCCGGCCGCGGCCGCCCGGCTCGGAGGGGCGCCGGCGAGCAGGCCCAAGGGCGGCCCACCGCGAGGCGCGGACAAGGGACGAGCGCTGTGCCGCCTGCGCGCCTCGGAAACGTAACGCGCATGGCGATGCCACCTCACCCCACAGCTCCCGACGCGCGTGGGGGCCGCAAGGGCGAGAGCCGCGCGGCGGTGGGCCGGCCCGGAGGGAAGGTCCTGCGAGGCGCCCTGACGGGGCCCACTCCCCGCGCCGCCCGCTCCTGCTCAACACCCTGCCCTCAGTGGGGTTCGTCGCCTCCATTTTCCTGTCAGGGGCCCTGGGGACGCCGCGGGGGAGATTTACCTCGCCGGCCTCACACGGCCACTCGTCCGCAATCCCGAGCTGGAAAAACGCCTCCCGCTCCTCACACCTGAAAAAATAACCCAAAGGCCGCAAGCCAAAGTTACCAGTCTCCAAGGATAAGCTGCGCCACTGCGGCTGCTCCCACCTGAGCTCCTCACCCGAGGCTGCCGCTTCCCTGCCGCGACACTAATGCTAGGCGCAAGGATTCGCGCGGGAACACAGCCAGCCTCCCCTCAGGCAGGCACGACGCTGACTGGTGGGTAGAGCACGCAGGTATTCTGGGTGGCAGGTGCTGCACGACGCTGATTGGTGGGCAGAGCGCGCATGCGTACGGGACACCCCCGCCCCTCCTCCCACCCCCCAGCCTGAGGTGCTGCGCGTAGCTGATTGGTGGGTGGATTGCGCATGTGTCCTGGGCTGGAAGCTGCCGCTTCGTGTGGTGTCTGTGGCTTTATGGTTTCTTTAAAATTTTAACTTAAGTTCTTGCCTGCCGTGCGAGAGACCGGCTTCAATTCTCGGTGTCTGCTCGTGCAAAAAAAAAAACAAATTAAGCATTTCTCATTCGTGAAAATTACAAATGAATGTTATGAAGCACGATGGACCCATCACCTAATTTGTGAGGTAGAACTTTTACAATGCGCATTGAATCTCCTCAGAGTCTTCCAAACCCTCCCCTCCTCAGAGATACAAACATTTTCCTGAAATTTATGTAACTCTTTGGCCCTTCCTATTTTCTAAGTTTTTGTTACCACGTGTGTATCCGTGACCCATAGCTGGGTTTTGTCGGAGGTGGGGGGGGTGGGGGGGGGGTCAGAGTCCTACCGTATTCCGTGGAGTATTCCGCCACTCGCGTTTTTACGCCGTGTGGCACTGAGAAGGCAGTCTGTGCCTTCCCTATCGCCAAAGGGCTCTCGTCCCTGCTGCGAATACTGCGCCGGGAGGCCGCGCCTCATTTCAGCCCCCATTCCCTTGTTCGCCGGCGTCTGAGCGGTCTGCAGAGCAGGGCCTCTCCAGACGTGCTACCGTAAGTATTCTACTCCCTTGCGCATCCCTCGGGGTGCGACTGCTGGTTCAAAGGCCGGGTGATGCTCAGTAATGCCCCGTCATTTCCCAGCCTGCACGGCCACCGGCGGAGCGGGCCCCACTCTCACATGCGTGCACCGTGAGGGCATTAGGCAGGCATGGGAGCCTACCTCAGCCAGCAGGGCACGGCGCAAGCCGCGTATGGGTCTTTCGGGATGCTCTACCCATCCCGCACACCCCCACGCACCCCCACCCACCCCTATGCACCACGACGCACCCTGACGCACTCCCACGCACCCCAACCCACTCCACCCAACCCACACACCCCCACCCACCACACCCACCCCACGCACCCACCCACCCCCACACACCCTCACGCACACCACGCTCACCCACACCCATGCACCCCCACCCACCCCACCCACCCCACGCACCCCCACCCACTCCACCAACCCCGACGCACCCCACCCACACCACGCACCCCACCCACCCCACGCACCCCAACCCACTCCACCCAACCCCAACACCCCCACTCACCAACACCCATGCACCGCCACCCACCACACCCACCCACCCTCACGCCTCCGGAGACTCAAATAGCCCAGGGCAAGAACCGAGGTCCCACCCCAAAGCTCGTTTGGAGCTTCCACCTAACAGTCAGCAGGCTTGCCAGCCATGTGAGTGAGCCATCTTGGGGTTCCCCCAACCCTGAGCTCAGCAAACCCCAGTGGCGCCACAAGGAGCAGACATGAGCCATCCCCACCAGGCCCTGAAGAACACCTGTGATGGTCAAGTCACTGTGCAGGTTCGAGTCCGTGGTGCACCCCAGAAAAGCCATGTTCGTCAGTCCTCATTCAGTATTGCTGGGCGGGAGCGTTTTCATTGTCCACGGAGATGTGACCCACCCGGTTGTGGGGGGCAACTTCAGATGAGGTGGTTTCCATGGAGACGCATCTGCACCTATTCCAGGTGGGGTTGCGCTCTGGAGCCCTCTAAGCGGGGTCCACCTGGAAAAAGCTTTAGAGCCACCAGAGCCCACACAGCCGGACAGTCCTTTGGAGATGCAGAGGGACACCACCCCAGAGAAGCCGGACACGAGGAGAGAAAGCTAGCGGGTGTCACCATGTGCCTCCCCCGCTGGGAGAGGAACCTCAAAACCGTCTGCTGAGTCCAGCTCAGCACAGGGTGAGACAG
This sequence comes from Tamandua tetradactyla, assembly GCF_023851605.1. NCBI lineage: Eukaryota > Metazoa > Chordata > Mammalia > Pilosa > Myrmecophagidae > Tamandua > Tamandua tetradactyla. Next base: position 171,738,721 of record NC_135333.1, read on the forward strand.
AACGGAAGGCCACACAGAGCGTAAGAAACAGGAGTGCTGGGAGTAGTTGAGGATGGCACAGGGGTTCATGGTCTCGAGGACTAAGACCCTCGACCCTGAGTTCCTAATCGGATTTATTGAGGGGCTGCAAAACCGGAGGTGCCTTCCATGATTAAGTTGTTCTTCACCCGAATTGCCACATCAGCATTCATCTCAGGCATGAGTACAAATTTCAGAATGTTCCCTTCTGCAGACAGTCATGCACTCGCCAGGACAGCGTTCTGCCCTAGCGGGACCGGTGTTCCGAGCTCGGCTCCCTTATCTGCGTCTTGGGAACATTCTGACTTCGGCCATTCTCCCGCAGTCGCTGGCCTGCTTGATCATGGACGCCTTTATTTGGACATTTTCATGGCCAGAACTGTAAACTTGCAACTTACTATCCCCTTTTTAAATCCATTCCATTTCTGGTACAACATTCCAGCAGCTTTTTCAAGCTAAAACAGTCATTACATTTGTCATGGAGCAAGCGATAACTGGAACACTCGCTTGTGCGAAGAACCACGTCTTAAAAGTCTCCTCTTATAGTGGTTCTTTGTTTCTCCTTACATGTCCTGTAGTTTCTGCTTAATATTTTTCATAGTGCCCTTCATGTACTTTTTCCTTACTGAATCCTGAGGCTCTAAATTGTAAATTTCTTCCAGATAGATTTGTGACCTTTAGGCAGGCATTAAGGGGCATTACTGACCAGGGATACTTTTCAAGGGTCCAGGTTTAATGTCGAAATCTCAGCAATACTTGCTTTCTTGTTTGTTTATTGCTTGCTGTCCTTATTTCAGTTTGTATGTTTCCCCTCACAGAGTTCTCTTACCTTTTGCAAGCTCAGAAATGCATTTGGAAGTATGTGATTCCTCAGAGTCTGCACAAAATGTTCAATCTATTTGTGTGACATACAAGGGCCTTTAGCCTTGTACATTATTTAACTCATCTTTTCTCCTCTCTATTCCCAGCTTCTTACGGTTTCTCTAATCATGCCCAAGTATTTCATGCGACTGGGCCTTTGCACAGCACAACGCTGTGGAGTCTCGTTCGACCCTCCTTTCCTTGTCTTCCACTTTGTTTTTCTGCAGCAATTCTTTACTCGCTTCACTGTCTCAAAATATTCTGTTTGGCAAAGAGAACTTACTATTCTCCTTCACTTTGACCATGCTGGAAAACAGTAATTCTAAACCAAGCAGATTTAGACTTTAGAATTCAATTGATCACTCTTTACCCTCATATAAAACCATTTCTGTATGTTTATACCCTTTGATGGTTTTCATACACAGGATTAATTTAATTATCATCATAACCCACAGGATAGGAATTGGTGTAGACCTACTTTATAATTTAAGAAACTGTGCATCAAAGAGGGCAAATACTTACTCAAGACCACAAAGCCACATAGCAGAGCTGAAGTAGAACCCTGGACTTTTCGCTTCATTGCTCTCCCACCCCACTCACCTGTCACTGTCCTGTCCTACTTTATTACCCTTGAGATAAACCACATCTTCACCCATGAATAGTGATCTCTAAATAGTGTTTGGGCCTTTCAATACTAAATAAAATATTTTGTAAAGCATTGACTATAGACATAAAAGCCCTGTTAAAAAGTGTTGCTTTCAATGTAAATTTCAAAATGAATTAATAAAGGAAAGCACCACCTTTACATTTGAGAATGCAAGTAAAAGGTATGAAACAATAAACTCAGAGATCGTGCAGGCCAGACAAATGAAAAGAGAACCGAGCCCATCCTCTATATAGCAAAACTCAAACTTCCATCCAAGTTTTCAGGAAATTCTGATTCTTTGGGTCTGGCATCAGGACAGAAATGCACCCTCAGAAGATTCTGATACAGGTGGTCAGTGGGCCATAGAGACATAATTAATTAAAATATTCTGAAGTTAAGTATTGCGGCCTGTATTTGCCTAACCATTCTATCCTTCGCCGCCTCATGCTTACTAACAGAACCTTGGCTCTCTTGCAGCTAGAGTTGGCCATGTGACCTAGATTGACGGCTAATGCTGGCAATATGACCCAGCAGCAGTCACACGTGACATTTCTGAAAAAGCTTTTTGAATTGGACAGGCTCCACTGGCAACCTCTTTTTGACCTTTCCCCTTCTTCCTGTCTGGAGCATAGATGTGTTGCTTGTGACATGGAGGACAAAGGCCACACACTTAATATATGAGAGCAAGAAGAGAGAAGAACCTGGTTCCTTAAGTTGTGGTACCGGCCCTGGATTGCCTATTCCTACTGTTTGTTACCTGAAAAAAAAATTCCATATTTGTTTAAGCCACTGTTTATTTGAGATGAAGCCAGATATAATCCTGAGTGATGTAGTAGTACATAAAATTGGGTTTTTTTTACCCAGTTTGCATTAGCTAGGGTAAATTATTTCTGCAACAGATGAACCCAAGCATGCATGATAATTCAAAAGAAAAAGGTCACTTACTTCTCCTGTCACAGAATTGGGCAAGTGAGCAGGTGCTCAGGGCCGCCTCCATCCATGCAGTCATTCAGAGACTCAGGCTAATGGAAACTCTGCCATCTTCGCCATGTAGCTTTCAAGGTTGCCCTGGAGATGGCCTCCATCCAAGCCAGCTAGAAGGAGGAAGAAGCATGGAAGAGCATCAGGGAGCAGATATTTATGGGTTAGGCCTGGAAGTAGCACACATCATTTCCACTCACATCCCGTTGACTTGAACTCAGACACATGGCCACATCTAACAGCAATGAAAGGTAGGAAATGTCTAGTCCAGGGCCCAGGGATGGGAAATGAGGCTTTAGAGGAGTAGCTAGCAGAATCTGCTTCCTACCCCTTTCCAAAAAAGAATTTTAGAAGTAAAACATCATTCCAGGAGAATCACATAAAAAATGGTCTAAAATAGGAAATGTTAACGCCCAATATGAAATGAAAATAGGTTCTGCCACTTATTAACTGTGAGATCTTGGCCAAATTACTTGAATTCTCTCTGCCTCGGTTTTTTTCTTCACTAGCAGTGGTCATAATAGTATTTATTGCATAGTATTTTGGATTAAGTGAAATGATTCTTCAAAACTCTTAGTAGGCACTCAGCATACAGCAAGTACTCAATAAACAGAGAGTATCAATAGTAATAAAACTCTCATGGGTACTCGTTGCGTTGCTGGTTTACTATTTCCTGAATATCAACCATATGAATGCCTGCTAGTTCTAGAATATTTACTAGCATAAAAAAAATTGAAATTTTAGTCTGAAGAATTAGAATTAATATTTTGTTAACAGACGTGGATTTTGAATGGAAACTGTAACAGTGCTTTCACATATAATAATTATTTAGAATATATGATGTGTCACAGGGTGTTTCTCAGTCTTTAAGGAGCTATTGCTCAAGAAAGCTCTAAGAAGCCAGCAGCCATGTAAACCAGAGGAAACCCCTGCGCGATCTGTTGTGGAAGAGCCCTGTGGGAGGCACTATTCTCACACTGCCCGGGGCTTGAGACCAGTCTCCACCGGTGTCCTGTCCAATCCTACCTGCAAGTAGCAAATTATGTTGACTTTACTAAAGGTTTGGCAGGGTGACGCTTTGCACATCACGTGGAAAAACTGCTGAGACGTCCCCTTTAATCAGCGCTTCCCTCCCAGTGCCCCACAGGAGAGGCTCAGAGGAGCGACCGGCCTCTCCTGTCCTCTCTCTTACTTGCCCAGCTTCCCCACTCCACCGTTCCTCTCAGTTTCCTCCTTTCCATTACCATGCATCTTCCCCCTTGAGTCTGTCACTTCCTTAGGGAAACGACCCTGTGTCGCATTCCCACCCAAAACCCACTCATCAAAACAAGTAGCCTCCCAAGAGGATAGGAAAAGAGACAAGGTCATTCTTCTGCGCTCACATCTAAAAGGAATCAAGGCATAATCTGGCATAATCTGTAAGGCTAATCTTCTAGGAAGAAGTCTCAAGCAGCCTTGTCATCCACGCCTTATGTTCCCCATCCGTTCATTGAGCATTTATCTCTACCCTGATTCCTGCCCTCGTCCTCTGGTCTGTCTGTCCCTTGGTCCTCATCTAAAATGACCTGCCTCTGCACGCCATTCAAGGCCTCCCAGCTCCTGTGGCCACACCTGAAGCTGCTGCACCTTCACCCTCTCTCCTTGGAACACTCTGCTATGGAACCACTACCCCTACCTCTACAGCTCGCTTAGTCATCCGTTCCCGCTCTGTTTGCCAGTCTCATCAGGGCTTCCAATCCTTGGACCTTTTTAGTTTCCCTCTATCCCTTGCCCCCTCCTGTCTTAGATTCAAAGTCCATCATTTCAGTCAGTCAGTGTCTTATCACAGCGCCCATCCTTTCACTGCATTTGTCTGGCAAAATCATATTTCTGAAAAGATGAAATAAAATAAACCATCTTCCCCTGTGCCTGCTCCTGCTCCTGTCCTCTGGGGAAAATTAAGAATGGGGCAAATCTGTAAGACTTTGAATTTACGATTCCCGGCAGCACTTGGGCCATCAACATGGCCCCATGGTTCCCGTTTCCCCCAGTCAGCACTTCTTCCCACTGCCACTGTCAGCCCTTCTCAACTCTCAGCCCGCTACCGCCCTCCCGACTCCCTCATCACGCTCGGCGTTGGACCCTTTTCCTATTGTTTTGAGAAAATAGTACAGACTGAAACCCTCAAAACTTCTGCCATCAAATCTACAACCTACCTGCCTCTGTGCCCATCCTTTCCTCCTGTGGACTAGGAGAGAGTTCCTTCCTTCTATGTTCTGGGTTCTAAGGCCTTTTGACTTCCAGGAACATTGCAATACCTGTTATTTCTCTTTCTCCTATATCTTTAGCCTCTCTTCCTCTGCTCCGTCCCTCCCATTAACATTTATAAGTCCTCAAATCTCTTAAAACTTAAACAAAAACAAAAACAAAACTTGAGCCTTATTTCCAACCGAGCTATAGCCCCCTTATCTCCTCCCCTTTAGCAAAGTTCTTCAAAAAACTGTCTATGCTTTTTGCCTCAATTTCCATACCTTCTGTGGCTTCTTTAACTGACTTAAACCAACTTTGGCCTCCAGCACTCTACCAAAATGGTTCTTGCACTGAGGCCACCACTGGCATCTATGTTACTAAATCAATATTTTCCTAATTCATCCCACTTGATTCTCACGCTGTCTACCACTTTTTCTTTTTCTTTCTCCCTTCTTGCTTCCCTTTGGCTTCCATGACTATACATTCTCCTTTTATCTTCTTATCATTCTGGCAATGTCTCAGTATCTGTATTAGTCAGGGTTCTCTAGAGAAACAGAATCAACAGGAGAGATCTGTAAATAGGAGATGTATAAAGGTGTCTCAGGCAACCGTGGGTATGGAAGAGTCCAAAATCCGCAGGGCAGGCTGTAGAGCTGGTAGCTCCGATGAAGGATCTGGACGAATTCCACAGGAGAGGCTCTCTGGCTGGAGAATCAGTGAGTCTCTCTTCTTCCTTAAAATCCTTCAGTGATTAGACTATTTTGTTTGCGGGAGACCAGGCCTTAGTTGATCACAGGTACAATCAGCCACAGCTGCAATCAGCTGAGGGATGATTTCATACACCAGCCTTCCAGTTTATCAACCAGCCGCGAAGTCTCCTTGCAGTAATGGTCAGGCCTGTTAGACCAGACAGCTGGGCATCATCCCTCGGCCAAGCTGACCCCAGAACCCACCATCAACAGCATCCTTCCTAGCTCTTCCTTCTTCAACAGAACCTGTTAGAGTTCACCAGGACTTGGGTTTACTCCATTCTCCTCTCTATTTATATTCTTTTTCCAAATGCTTTCATATATGCACATGGCGTCAATTTCCATTTGCATCAGAGTTCCTCAAAATATGGTTAATGAAACAGCCTGTGTCAGGATTACAGAGAAGGGAGGAAATGTTAAAATGCAGATGCCTTAGCTCTCTCCCAGGCCTACCGAGTAAACCCTGTAGGTTGAAACTGAGAATGTGCATTTTAAATAAGTTCTCCAGGTTATTCCCGTCCCTGCCCCTGCCCCTGCCTCTGCCCCTGCCCCTGCCCTGAGCCCCAGCCTCTGCCCCAGCCTCTTCCCCTGCCCCAGCCCCTGCCCTGAGACCCTGTCCCTGCCCCTGCCCCTGCCCTGAGCCCGTGTCCCGGCGCCCTTGCCCCTTGGCCCTGCCCCTGTCCCTGTCCCTGCCCCTGCACCTGCCCCGAGCCCCTGTCCCTGCCCCTGCCCCATGGCCCTGACCCTGCCCCGCGGCCCTGTCCCCTCGGCCCTGCCCCCGGCCTTGCTGGTGAGGCTGAGCGCCTCTAGGAGCAGGGCGCAGGGGAAAGCTGGGGTGTAAGAGCTCAGGGCCGTTCCAGGGCCTGGAGATCCGGGACCGCAGCGGGGGCCGCTCGCCCAGTGATGCGATTCGATGTTGCCGCCTGGTCCCTCGTTCTGCAGGCATCGTGGATGGCAACCCGAGACGCCGGCGGTGCGGGGTGCGTGCGTGTCCATTCGCTGCTCCAGGCCGCGGTCCCCTTCCCGCGTCCTTCCCACCTCCCTGTGGCTCCCGGGGTGCTGCCGCAGGAAAATTTTGACAACGGAACGTTCAGAGTGCCCAGGATAATCCAAAATGACTCACTATGAAAAATCAGGAAACTCTTGTTAATGTTAGTTCAAAGTAACCTCACATTTACTTAGATTGAGGAAAGAGGTAGTCGGGCCAATTGGATATTTGTAGAATTAACACATAAACCGTCCATAGGTTGGTCTTTAAAAGGTTATATTTGCCACTAAACGTATGCAAAACACAATTTAATAGCTGACCTTTATTAAGTGCTTACTGTGTACCAGGCTGTGTCAAGAGCTATCTAAGAATATCTTCATCAGATGCAACTGTCGGTATTAGTCACGTCTTAGAGATCAGGGCAGCTGAGTATTTATGTCGGACATATGGGGGTAAGGGACAGAGCTGAGCAGGAAATCTGGCCCTAACGTCCAGCCCTCATCCTCAGCCCTGCTGCCTGCTGCCTCTCTACAGCCAGAATTCTGCCTTGGCCCTTTCTTTTCCTACAGCACTTTATAGCCCACATACTTCTGGCAGCTCAGGTTCCTAATGAAAAATTTGCTCCTGAATTGTGGTTTTCCTTTCAGTAATGTGTCATTTCCTCTGTCTGCTTTCCAGATTTTTTTAAATGTTTCTCTCAGTTTGATTATTAGAACTTAGGGCATGGGTTCCTTTGGATTTTGTGTTTTGGGGTTCACTGAGTGTTTTGAATTTGTGGGTTTATGTCTTGTGCTAATTTTGAGAGGTTTTCACCCGTACATCTTCAAATACTTTTTATGCACACACTCTTTTTTCCTCTCTGCTTTTGGGATTCCAGTGGCCTAAATGTTAGACATTTTGCTACTGTCTCACAGGGCCCTGAGGCTCTCTTTATTTTTTAAAATTTTTTTTCCTCTGTTCAAATTTCTGTTCTTCTGCCTGCACATTTACTGTCTCTTTCCTCTGTCCTCTTCATGCTGCTATGGAGCCCATCCAGTGAGATTTTTATTTTGGTTATTGTAGTTTTCAAATATAAACTGCCCATTTGATTTTTTATATCATCCATCTTTCCTGGGACCTTATACCTCTTCATTCATTTTTGAGGTGTGTGCCCTTCCAGATAAGCGCATCATCTATGTTATCTCCACATTGGTATCTATTGATTGTCTTTGACTGTGTGAGTTGAGATTTTCCTGATTTTTCATGGTGAGTAATTTTGGATTGTTATCCTGGGCACTTTGAATGCTACGTTGTGAAAATCTGGGTCTTCTTTAAGTCCTATATAGAGTGTCCACATTTTTGTTTTAGCAAACAGTCAACTTGATTTAGGCCACAAGTTCCAACCAGCCTTCGTGGGTTGTGGTTTCAGTGTCAGTTCCGTTTTCAGAGGCTTTGCAGAACTGTCTGCCTCTGTCCCGCCAGCATGCCACCCACTGCCCATTCTGGGGTCTGGTGGGGGGCTGCCTTGCAGCTCAGGCTCTCAGTTCTGGCTTAGTCATTTGAACTTTGTGCTCCTCTCAGTGTGGGCTTCTGGGATCCCTGACCCAGATAACTTTGAGCAGTTCTTCTGATTTCTGGATTCAATTCTCATCTCTACAGTGAGGATTGTGAATGTACCTTATCATCCAATAGGGTGCTAAAAGGCATGAGCAAAAGAAAATATGTTGATTGGCTCTGAGAAACTGAGCTAAATGTTAGACATTATACTTGTCCATATTCCTTGGCCTTTCCCCCTTCCTCCGTCTTTGAAGGAAGTCAACAAAATGTGTCGTTCTGAGTGTTTTTACTCTCTTTCTGATTTGCTTTCAATTACAGTATCTCATTTGACAGTCATGGGGTCGAGAGATGAGTGGGCCTGAGGAGACCCATGCTGTGCCCTCTCACCAGGCAGGTGGGTCAGCAAGGAAGGGCGGGTCTCAGAAACCACTGCCAGCCTCGCACACGTGAACCCCAGCGGCGCTGGCCGCAGGGGCCTAAAGGTTGAAGCACCCCAAGGTCGAGAAACTAACTTCTTGTTACTCAGCAGTCTTTATTATGAATTTATTTTTAGGCACCATACTGGACATTCCTTTTATGTGCCTTCGGACTCTTCATCTACCAGTCACTACATGCTATTCATGGGAAACAAGCCAGAAGAACAAATTCTTGTTCTTCTTTAGGGGAGCTCTTTGACCATGGTTGTGACTCACTTTCCACAGGTAACTTAGTGGATTCTGCTGTGGGCCTTGTTGTACTAGAAGCTTAAGAACAGAAATGACCTGAGCTGTTGGAATGGCCAGTTTTTTGGAAGGCGTATATTTGGGGGCAAATTCCTAGTGTGATTAAAAAGTATCCTCAAGGATTTATTTTGTTAAGTGTACCTTATTTTAATGCCACGATTATGTCCCTTAAAACTAAACAGGCTATGGCAATTATTTCATTAATATTTTAAATTTCTTAATGGTTCTTAAACTTTTTTCTTTCAGTGTTTATGGCAGTTGGAGCTTCGATCGCTGTTCGCTTAGGAACCCATCCTGACTGGTTGTTTTTCTGCTCTTTTATTGGAATGTTCATGTTTTACTGTGCTCACTGGCAGACATATGTTTCAGGCGTGTTGAGGTTTGGAAAGTAAGTATGTTTTTTAAGTTGTACATTAAAAAATATAATTGGGTTCCTGTCCGTAATCTGTTATACTTCATTTATCCATAATAAGCAGATCTTATGTCAGTATTTTGAATTTTCTTTTGCTGTATTGGAGCACCATAAATGCAATGTTTTAATTCAGGATTTTTAGGTATTCTGTGCTGTAAAATTATATTATCTGATAAGTAGTTTTTTTCTCCCTATCTCCAACTTACTAGCACAAGCTTACAGTAAGTAGGGAAAAGAGAAAATAAGGGACTTGAATGATAGAAAAAGAGTATGTAGTTCTTAACCATGCTGCAGTTGATTTGTATAATAAGATAATGGGTGTCTAAAGGTCCTTTTTGGTCAAATTTTCATGTGCCCCAAAAGAACAGGGGGACCCCTTGAAGCAGATTACTGACAACAGGTAATCATGAGATTCACGTTGGGGAGATAATATGGAAACAATTCGTAAATGCTAAAGAGCTACACATTAGATGATATACATATATATATCTGGAACTTCTTTCTTAGAGATATTGTGCAAACAGTATGCGCAAAGTAGGGACACTGTTCCTTTTTCCATGTAGCCTAGCCTCTGCCGGATTTTTTTTTTAATTCATCTTGTTTAAAACTAAACTTACTTCTTTTCTAAGAATCTGTTCCCATTGCTTTCCCATCATGTTGCCACCACTGTTTGACTCCTGGAAGCTCAAACTCGTGCAGTCACCTTTGACTTCTTTTCCCTTTTATTTGTAGTGCTTTCTTTCATCCCTTTCCATTTCTGTAGTCACTGCTCAGATCCTGGCTCTCATCACCTCTTGCCTGATGATTTCCAGTCTCTTAACTGGTCTTTCCATCCCTCACCATCCTCCTGGACTCCATCCTGCAGTTTGCCACGGGATTAAGTATCTAAAATGAGGCTTTGCATTTGTCACTCCCGATCATAAAACCTTCGGTGGCTCCTTTTCAGAGATTAAGTCGAGTCTCTTGAGCCCATCTTTCAAAGTCCCGAACAGTCTGGTTCCTGCTGACATCTTCACTTTCATCCCCCTTCCTTGCCCTACCGGAATGCTCTGCGACCTGCTCGCCTCGCTGTCTGTGTCAGGCCAGCTGTCCTTAGTGGCATGATTGTATAATTGAGTGACTCAACTGAACTCTTTTGAAAATGAAAGGGAGTTCTGCCTGATTCTTTAAAGATTTTCTATTTGCTCGTTCTTAGCTTTGGCCTCCCATGTCTATTGATTGTTTTTAGCCCTACCTATGGCTGTAAGAGAAATAGTAGCTCCAAAAACAATCTCTGATAATGAGAAGAGACAAAAGAAATTAAAAACTGTGAATAGATTAGCAGAGAAGGCCTTTACCAATTTTTCACATTGTTTCTCCCTGTGGAGTTACGGTCACCATCTGTTGAGCCCTTGCTTGTCTCAAACCCTGAGCAAGTGCTCCACGGGCATGCTCTCATTTATTCCTCTCCTGTACCCGGGATGGGAGCTGGGAGGTATTACCTCCACGGTACAGATGAGTCAGAGAGGTTCAGTGAATGTCTTCAGTACTGCTACGTGCTAGAACCAGGATGAAAACTCAGGTCTGTTTGACTTCACACCCTCACCTTTAATGACTTCTGCTTGGTTCTGTGCGATCCGCTCTGCTGCAGATGCTCTTCAGTGGCATAAGCACTGAAGAAATCCTGATAAGGCCGAATTAGCTTAGAAAGCATTTATGAAAAACATGAGTCTTTATCTGATTCCTGATGTACTGGTCATGGAATCAAGGTAATTATGTACGATCAAATATATCTATTAATAGATTAAGAGAAGCTCAAATAAATAAAGCAGCTTTGCAAAGTGTAATGTAGTTAGTTGACTTGCTGAATTTCCCATAGTAAACTGGAGGAATAAAATAATGCCATGTTCTGGTTAATTATTATTGTTAGAATTACTATTATTTAATGACTAACATTCTACTTCTTTGCTTTCTGACTTCATTAAAAATCTTTCTGAAGTGCATTCATTTGCATTTCAGGCCTAGTTACGCATGTCATGCTCATTGGCTGTTTATCAAGAGCCCCAAGTATGTGTCCAGGACCGGGGGTCCGGGGAACTGGGGGCCCCAGGGCAGGAGCCTGCTGGGCAGACGGGGAACCCAGCCTTAGGCGCAGTGGGGGAGTGAGTGTCCTCAGAACCAGGGGCAGCCTTTCAAAATTCTGATTCTGCACGGTAGATATCCTAAACTGTGAATTTTCCACTCTGCCAAGGTAAAAAATATCATGAGGGATCGAGTCTGATAGATTGTTGTTCCAGCTTAACACCACGTGGATCTGTATTGTAAATCTAAATATATTTTATGAATAAATTCTTGGTTTCAGCCTGTTTAATATGGTTTCCCTCTTTTTCCCGAAAAAAAAAAAAACATGTCAAATGACAGTTTGTTTGGTTGCGCTAATGCACTTAAGGCTTTGTTATTTTTTATTTTTTATTTTTATTTTTTTTACATGGGCAGGCACTGGGAATCGAACCCGGGTCCTCTGTCATGGCAGGCAAGCATTCTTGCCTGCTGAGCCACCGTGGCCTGCCCTAGGCTTTGTTATTTACATACTATTTTTTTGCTATTTGATTTTTTTTTTCAATTTTCAAAGCCCTTCACAATAATTTATTAGTCAGCATTGATTCTGCTTTAAGTATAATAGTTAAAAGCAGAGGCTCTGGAATCAGACTAAGTAGAATCGAATTCTGGCTCCAACATACAGTTGTGTGACCTGAAATAAGTTACTTAACCTAATTTTCTTCATCTGTAAAATGGGGATTTTCAACATAACTGTCTCAAAGGATCACTGTAAAAATCCATATGAATGTATGTAAAGCCCTTAGCACCGAATCTGGAGCACAGAAGCACTCAGAGTTAGCTATTAGTGTGCATTTCTCTTTATTGTGATTCAGAGTCCCTTGTGTGTTTAATTTCTCAAGAGTGGCATTAAAAAGTAAGACTTACTAAAAATAGAAAACATGCCCTATATTAATCAGTAGGAGCTACTTATCAGTAACTGATTTCATAAGGAAATAAACGCACAGAGAAAGCTGAGTTAAAATAAAATTGAGGATGAAAGGCCAACAGTAATTTGGGTGTTTTATTGCCTACCGATGTAATATTTATTTAAACAATGAATTTGAATAAATATTTTTTGCAATGTTTATACAAATATTTATTGAGCAGCTGCTATATGCCAGGTACTGTTCTAGGTGCTGAAGTAAAAAGAGTAAACAAAACAGACAAAAATCTCTACTCCAGTGGAGCATATGTGCTAATATGGGAAACAGACAATAAGGCATGATTTTTATGAATAAAAAATAGTGAATACAGTCTGCCAGCTGTGCTCATGCTCCTGTTTATGGGTACTGGTAGAAGACACAGGAATCCTAGTCAGAGAGGAGCACAGCTTAAGGCGCGGCAGTGGCCAGAGCCCAGGTACGTGGAGGCAGGCACCCGGGCCGGGCCGGGGCGGGCAGGGCTGGACGGGACGGGAGCCAGCACTCGCGGAGGGCTGGCCCCAGGGAGGGAGGCCAAGACTGCGCTTTCTAGGCTGCCCCAGCAGCAGTGAGCTGGGATGCTCTGGGCCCGTGGCAGCTTGCCTCTCCTACTATTAGGAGGAAAAACTAAGCAAGGGAAGAAAAGAAAGTGACTATTCAAATACTGTTCTAGTTTATGTATTGTCTGGTTTGCTGGGCTGCTGTGACAAGTATCACGCAGTGGACTGGCTTAACGGCAACGTTTGTTGGGCGGTTTGCAGGCCAGAAGTCCAAGATCAAGGTGTCCTCAAGGCTCTGCTTTGTCCCCAGGGTCTCTAGTACTCCGGTGCTCGTTGACTGCAGTCCTCCGGGTCCCCCGCACCTATCGCGGCCTTTCTGCACAGAGCTGCTCTCTCTCCTGCTCGCTCTCTCTCCCTCCCACCCCTTGTGTCTGTCCTTCTGCTTCTGGTGTTTTGGTGACCTGTCTCCGGCCCCTGCCTGGAGCTCCCTCGGTCACTGTGTCCGAGTTTCTTGCTGCGCGAGGACTGCAGTGGTGCGGATGAACCCGTCCTGAGTCAGGGGCCCACACCTGAAGTTTAATCTTCAGAAGGTCCCCTTCGCAAGTAAGCCCGCGCTCACAGGAACGTGGATTAGCACTAGGAACGTACCTTTGAGTGGGCACAGAATTCAATCTGCACGCTTAGGAATATAGAAACCCTGTTTTGTAGAACAGAAATAGAAATATTGTTCTGTTTTATTTGTGACTATTTAAATTATTTTGCCTTATCAGTTGAAAATAGGTGGATTTCAATACAAATATGAATTTTATAATTCTCAACATGTCAATAAGTGTTTTTACCATGATCTTCAAGTAGTAAAAGATTGTTTTCAGCTTCAGTGACTCGTTAGTTTTTCTTTGGCACAGTTAGTGGAAAAAATTTTAAGACTCTAGTTAACCTCTGTCCCTGTACTATTGCTTGTTATGTGATAAGGCATATTTTCTTTGTAGCATATTTGCTTCTATGTAACAAGGGTCTTGTGTAATTCAATTATAGCAAACGATACTTTTAGCTTAATTTAAAAATTTAAACCAAACATTTTAGGCCCAAGTTCAGTGTTAAGTTGCGTTCTGTGGTATTTTATTTACCTATGAATATTTAAGACTCGGGGTTAATTTTCCTTCTTTCAAAGGCATGACAAATTTCCAGAGAATTAGGTCCATACTGCAGCATACGTGGTGTTCAACCTATTATGTAGCATTTCGTAGACCAGTTCTTCTCTAACTATTCTTGGTAAAGGACTAGTTTTTTATGCGTTCTTTTTCTTTCTTAACCATGGACAAAAAACAGGTAATAAATCTCATTATTTTGATGTGTTAATTTTGAAAGTCAGGCTCTCCCTCTTGCCTAGGGTTGGATTGCTGATCGGCTACAGCTCTTCTCTGATGCTTCGTCCGACTTCTGCTGGCCCGTTAGAGCAGTCCGTGTCTAACTGTTCACACTGCACGAGGGCTTCTGCACCTAGTTGTTGCTGGTACAATTCTTTTTATTTTTATTTTTGGTACGGGCAGGCTCCGGGAATTGAACCCGGGGGCCTTTGGCATGTGGTACAGCTTTAAAGATGGCCCTTTCATATGCCACTGTTTTGCCTCCAGGAGAGAGCTGCCTTTCCGCTGTTCCTGCCCCCCAAATCCTGATACTCTTTTTGCACAGAACTTCTCCCCAGCCCCTGTGATTTGTTTAACTTGTCTCCCCCACTCAGTGCCCCCTTTTTATTATACTTCTAGTTTTGGAACCCATCCTGCTTTATAGTACTTCTGTTTTCCCTTTTTTATTCCATGAAGCTTTTCCACTTCCACGTACTTCCCCTTTAAGAGTATCCACTTGAAAAGCATCTGGTTTTTCTGTTTGTTTCATTTCGGTAGTTCAGTAATCAGAAACTGAGTTGAGTGTACATACTTCTTGCCACTGGTCTATTTCCTTGGGCCCTTCTTATATGTATGTGCGGGTCAGCTGCTTCTGTCTGTGAACGTGGGTCCCTGTTCCTGGATACGTGTGGGGTCCCAGCTCACTGCTGAGAGCTCTGTGGTCTGCATCCACGCAGCAGGGGCCGTTACTGCCACCTCTGTGGGACTGTTATGCCACACAGGACTGGTGAGAGGCAGGGGACTGGACTGGTGGGTCACAGAGCTCCTACTTTTTTGGTGTTTTTCTTTTTTTCCTTTTTCTTCAGTTCACTGTTTGCGTAGTCCTTCTCCAGGCTCTCAGAATCCTTCAGTGTTCCAAGCAAGTGGGATTTCTCCTTTATTAGTTCTTTCTGAGATGAGATTTTTTTTTCTAGAGCACGTCTTACGTTGCCATGTTGATGACATCTCCAGTTGGTGGTATTTGAGAGAAACTTAATCACAGTATATATTAAGGGAGAAATAATCTGTGCAGATCAAAAAACTGTAGTGACCAAGAACTTAATAATGAAGGCTGTTTGGAATTTTCCCTACTTTTTAAGTGAAATTAACTTTGGAGGGATTAAGAGTTCACCTTAAGCAGTATGGTTGTTTTTATATTATAACTTTCTTGCTGATTGCAAGGGTAAAGATTATTGTTAAAAAAAAAAAATCAAACCTTACGGAAGTACATAAAATAGTACATTTTAATTTTCTGTAATTTCAGTGATAACCATTGAAATAACAGTGGTTATTACTGTTAAAATTTTTTAAACTTTTTTATTGTATCGTATAACATATATACAAAGCAAGGAAATAAAAAAGCAATAGTTTTCAAAGCACTCTTCAACAAGTGGTTATAGGGCAGATCCCAGAGTTTGTCATGGGCTACCATACGATCCTCTCAGATTTTCCCTTCTAGCTGCTCCACAATATAGGAAGCCAGATGGCTTAAGCATTTTTTTATCATTACAATCAACTTTTTTCATTTTGGGGGAACAATAACATACATACAAAGAAGCTATAAATTTCAAAGCACAGCACCATAATTAGTTGTAGAACATATTTCAGACTTTGACATGGGTTACAGTTTCACAGTTTTAGGATTTTACTTCTAGCTGCTCTAAAATACTGGAGAATAAAAGAGATATCAATTTAATGATTCAGCATTCATACTATTAGCAATTTCATATATACTGTTCAAAGTTTACATATGTGTGAGCATATGCTCTTCTGTAGCCTTTTTCACTTAACAGAGTAGTCAGATGACAATTTAGAGATGGAACTAAAGCTAAAAATAAACTAGAGCCTATAAAGATTTCTGCCTTTGTGGTGTTTACTGTAAGATTAACCTACATATTACAAACACCTTATCCTTTGTCTCTCCTCTTTAGAGTGGATGTAACTGAAATTCAGGTAGCTTTGATAATCGTGTTTGTATTGTCTACATTTGGAGGAGCAACAATGTGGGACTATACGGTAAATATGAACATTTCAATTTATGTTTAAGTGCTTTTTAAATATTTAGGAAAAATATTGCATGGCTAATTTTCTTCAAAATACTTACATCGTATTTAATATCCATCCTGTTAACTTTTTTCCCTTCATCTTATAATTTTATTATCTTATATACCTTATTATGGCATTTACCCCTGCACATGAATATATTACCACATAGAAGAAAACAGTTCCCTAGTACAAAATTAAATATACCAGTTGAACTACCTTGTCCAGGCCAAAATTCATAGTAGGAAAGAAAATCCATAGTAGAAAAGAAAAGTTGCCAATTTTTGTATTTTTTTAAGCTATGAGGTGCTATATGAAGGAGTGTTTTTATTTTCTTCTTGGTTGGTGACCTCAGTATTTTGATAAAAGTTGGTTCTTAGGAGGCCACTGTAATAATTTCAAGTATAGCATAGTATTTCAGTTTGCTCAAGCTGCTTAAATGTAAAATACCAGAAACAGACTGGCTTTTAATGATGGGTATTTATTAGATTACAGGTTACAACTCTAAGGCCATGAAAGATATCCAAATTAAGGCATCAACAAGAAAAGACAGATGACATGCAGGGTTCCTCTGTCACACAGCAACGTATGCTGGCCCATCTCTCCCACGTTTTGTTTTTAGCTCTTTTTCTCAGCTCCTTCTCGCTTGGGTCCTTCTTGCTTCTGTGGACGAAAGATTCCTCTCTCTTATTCTCACAAAGGACCCCAGTAAAAGGATTAACACCCACCCTGATTGGGCGGGGCCACATCTCAATTGAACCAGAAGGTCTCACCTACAATACGTCTGGCCCAACAGGGGTAGATTAATAACATGTGGCCTTTTGTGGGGTACATAATAGCTCCTAAGTAGCACACATGGGAAAACATTATAAAGATTATAATAATGAATATCTAAGTTATTCTGTAACCACAACATAAGTCCACAACACTGGCTGACTCACAACTACCTGCCCACAGTGTAAAGAAGAATGAGGATAATACAAACAGCCAACAACTAGTATTTAGCTAGTGCTTATTATAAACTCGAACATTTTATCATGATTGTTTCATCAGACCCTCAGAACAGTCCTATGAAATAGATAACTATCATTTTCTTTTACAAATAAGGAAATTAAGGCCTAGATGGGTAATTTGTTCAAGGACACATAGCTAGTTGTGGTAGTTAAATTCAGTTGTCAGCTTGACCAGGTGAAGGCACCTAGTTCTGTGGCTGTGGACATGAGCCAATGGTACGTGAACCTCATCTGTTGCTGATTCCATCTGCAGTCGGTTAGGAGGCGGGCCTGCTGCAATGAAATGATGTTTGACTTAATTGGCTTGTGCTTAAATGAGAGAGCTCAATGTAGCACAGCCCAAGCAGCTCAGCAGACCTCATCTCAGCACTCGCAGCTCAGCCCAGGCCTTTGGAGATGCAGAAAGAAATCACCTGGGGAAAGTTGTTGGAAACCAGAGGCCTGGAGAGAAGGCCAGCAGAGATCATCCTGTGCCTTTCTGTGTAAGAAAGAACCTCAGTGGAAAGTTAGCTGCCTGTCCTCTGAAGAACTAACAAAATATATCCCCTTTTATTAAAAGCCAATCCATCTCTGGTGTGTTGCATTCTGGCATCTAGCAAACTAGAACACTAGTAAAGTACTGCTGCTAAGAATTAAGCTGATTGATTCCAGGCTCAGTTTTTAATCACTAAGCTGCATACCTCCAGTAAAACAGTAAGAGGTTTCCCTGTGGCATTCAGTATCAGAATTCATAGCAGTAGGCTCAGAAATAGACTTTAGGCATATTTAAAAAAGTAGTATACATTTCCCTTGAGGCATTCATATACCTTCTGTTTAATTAAGAATAAATTAAAGTTTCAAGGATATGCTATCATAGACCTGTACAATACACTAGAGGAAGGGATGCTTATGTCTGTGTGTCAGCCAACAACCATAATAATAAGGTGAATGTGGACCTAGAAGCACGTAGGCAGGTCCGTTCATTAAGTCAGATGTGGTTGTCTTAAATATGGAATTCTGATGTAGTTACAACGATGTGAACACTGGGGAAGAATTCAACTTAAATTTAATATCCTTTCATTCAACTTTTTAGGAGTACCATAGAAAGAAAACATGTTTATTCTCAGCAACAAAGTTACTTTTGATATCGGTTTTTAAATTTAATTGTTAACCTGTAGTTTCCACCAGTTTTTTCGTACAGTATTTCAAAGACTAATTTCATAGGACAATAGCCTATAGCTTCTAGAATTTCATTTTTACCTTTTTTTTTTTTTTTTAAACCTTTGCTGCCTTTGGAAGTTCTCTTGAACTGCAATTGCCCGGCAGGTAAATATATTGCTAGATAATTTAAACCTAGAAATGTTAACTACACACAAAATGTTTACATGTACATAAATCATATTTGTCACATTTATGATGCAGATCATGGTGTCTGCTTTTCCTGTGATACTGTCTTCTCAAGGCTACTAAATTAGAGTGAACCATCCTTTTTCATGTTGCTTAGTCAAATGAAGGCTTGTTAAATAAAGTATAATTAGACTTAGCTGAAATTTGGTGGATTCATTATTCACTTAATGAATCAAACCATTTCAGCAAAAGTTATCACTTCAGGCTGTATTTCTGAAATTGAAGGTTTGGTTGTACAAAAACGGAGAGCTCATTGTATAAAACCACATCATAATGTTTCTTTACTATTTAATAAGAAAAGAAATTTTGGTTTTTTAATGATTTGGTGTTTTTCCCTCTATCCCTAAAGATACCCATTCTAGAAATAAAATGGAAGATCTTTCCAGTTCTTGGAGTAGTAGGTGGAGCAATTTTTTCCTGTTCAAATTATTTCCATGTTATCCTCCATGGTGGCGTTGGCAAGAATGGATCGACTATAGCAGTAAGATGTTAATTTCATCTTTCAGTATTAATTTTATATTTTCTCAGCAGCTATAAAGAGATACTAAAAATATGCCAATGTTCAATTTTAGTCATTGTACAAAAGCATTTTAAAGAGTTTGGCCTGATGATAGAGCATTTTTATCTTTTTACAGCCGCGCTCGGAGTAGACTTTTCCGATATTCCATTTAACCATCTGCTGTTTTTTACTGTACATAATTAAGAGTCAGCATTTGTTTTCTTGCATTTTATATCCTTGAATATAAGAGGGGAGGAGAGGAATAGTGGGGAATGAGTTCCTGAGTCAAAGGCAGGAAAGCTGCTAAGAGGTCAGTAATTTTATCCATGTGGCAACTTATTATTCACCAAATAAATTGTATTGAAAAATCACTGAAATATACTTAAAAGAACTAATATTTTTTAAAGGTAAAAGTTTTAGTTTTAATTCTTAAGTTGAGTGGGTACACCTTGTGCTTGTGTTCCTTACACCCTGCTCATGCTGTAAATACTTTTTCATTTATTTATATTTTGTAAGAACTTCTATACTTTAAACTAGGAAAGAGCCAGCATTTTTTACCAGGTTTTTAAAAATGATATACTGTGGGCATACCTTTGAAAGAGTACTTTAAGGTATACCACATTCTCTTGAATTTTTCAGTTCTTTAGTACAAAACTTTTGTCCTCTACGGATAGATTTGACTTTGGGAAACAGCCAAAGTCATTTGGAGACAGATTTAATAAGATGAGTAAACATGAGATATACTATTTTTAGTTAAAAAAAAAAAAGTCACATCTTTTAAAATTACTCGTAAGCTATAAAAGGTTATTTCCAAAGAAGTCTCACAATTTAAATACTTTATTAATGCATTTTATGCACAATTCAAAAGCAAAGTATAAAATTCATTTACATATACAAGTTTTGATATATTTGGAAAAATTTATTTCTTGAGGTGTTTTGTCTGTGGATCTCAGTACACTCTTCTGCATAAACTTTATTATGTTGCTTGATCATGAATGATATAATAGAACACTAGCTGAAATACAGGTTCCATTAAAGAACATAAGATTTAGTTGGGTACTGATTATTACATATTTGAAGGAAGGCTTAAGAAAACCAAACACTATGGCCAGAAAGGCAGTATATTTCAGACTTTTAAATTGGTGATTTTCCATCATTTTTAACATTATAGAATCATAATATATAAAGCAAAGCACATTAGAATAACTTTTTAGTTTTGATTTCTAATATTTATATGAACATGAATAAAGCTTTCTAATTAACACAAATTTAATTGGTAGCTTTAGATTTAGTAAGATTTAATACCTATTTTTTTTCAGTATTTTGATTGAGATAAGCAGCACTGAAAAAAATACTGAAACTGAAAAGATGAAAATTTAATGAACTAAACTGCACAATTTTACATAAGAGGGTGTTTGCAATCTGAATGCAAAAAAAAAAAAAAAAAGAAATTGGGGAGGAGGGTGTACAGATAAAGAACAAGCCAGTTAAATTCTTCCTAATCAGTGGTGCAGATATTTTGAAGAATTGGCAGGATAAGCTTTATTTCACTATCTGCACAAAAATTTTAACTTGGCAGTCCAAGTGTTGAATGTAGTAAAATATGGTATAGAATAAATCCCATTGTTAGCTGATTATTGGTATGAAGCATTTGTATGTATATAAAATTGTAGTCAAAATGTACATGTTTAAAAAATGTTTTTGCATGAGGAAGAACAAAGGAATGGCATTACTGCAGGGTGCTGAAAATAGATGGTAACTAGTATTTTAAAATTTCAACTTATGTGTGAGACTAAAGGAAAAAAATGTTTATTTGGAACAAAACTTATATTTTGACTAGTGCATTTCCTAATATAACTTATATTGAACACCATAAGTAAATGGAACCTTGAGTAGGACATGAGATTTTGTGGGTTTGTCCAGAGTAATGCCCTGAAAAATCCCAGAGTGATTTGAACAGTGAATAAAAACGTATCTGCAAAGTCCCCTTCAGGGAATGGTGAGAAAGGGGGAAAATTCAACTTCGCCAAGTTGAATTCTTGATATTTTCCCAAGCAGTAAGGACAACCAAACCTTTAGGCTGAGCCCCCAGTCTTGGAATTTGTTCATATGAAACTTACCCCACAAAGGATAGGTCAAGCCTGTCTAAAATTAGGCCTAAGAGTCACCCCCAAGAGAACCTCTTTTGTTGCTCAGATGTGGCCTCTTTCTCTGGGCCATCACAGCAAGCAGACTCACTGCCCTCCCCCTCTCTACATGGGAGATGACTCCCAGGGGTGTGGACCTTCCTGGCAATGTGGGACAGAAATCCTAGAATGAGCTGAAACTCAGCATCAAGGGATTGAGAAAACCCCTAGAAAAGCTGAGATTCAGCATTAAGAGATTGAGAAAACCTTCTCGACCAAAAGGGGGAAGAGTGAAATGAGACAAAATAAATTGTCAATGGCTGAGAGAGTCCAAACAGAGTTGAGAGGTTATCCTGGAGGTTATTCTTACGCATTAGATAGATACCACCTTTTTAGTCAAGATGTAATGGAGAGGCTGTAGGGAACTGCCTGAAAATGTGGAGCCGTGTTCCAGTAGCCATGTTTCTTGAAGATGATTGTATAATGATATAGCTTCCACAACGTGTGGACTGTATGATTGTGAAAACCTTGTGCTCCTTTTATCTACCTTGTCAACAGATGAGTAGAACATATGGAATAAAAATAAGTAATAGGGGGAACAAATGTTAAATTTAGTTTGAAATGCTAGTGATCCATGAAAGGGAGGGGTAAGGGATATGGTATGTATAAATTTTTTTCTGTTTTTCTTTTTCTGAATAGATGGAAGTGTTCCTAGAAATGATCATGATGATGAATATGCACCTATGTGACATTGTGAATTACTGATTATATATGTAGAACGGAATGATCCAAACTTAAGAATGTTTGCTTTTTTTTGGTGTTTTTTGGCATTTAAAATTTTTTTTTAATTAAAAAAAATAAAACTGTTGTCAAACATCTACGTTTGAGATGAATGTCAAACATCAAACATCTCTGTGTTACCCTAGGGTTCTGTGGAAGTTTGAAGAAAGCACAGCTCTAGTCCATATATGCCTTTAGGCCATACACTATGCCATACTCTTCTTTAGGTCTCTAGTTCCTAGCACAAAATGGATGTTCAAAAAATGTTTTCAGTGTAATAGATGCAATGTCAGCATGTGATGCTCATTTTCCACTTTATTAGGGCACCAGTGTCTTGTCACCTGGACTCCACATAGGACTAATTATCATACTGGCAATAATGATCTACAAAAAGTCAGCAACTAATGTGTTTGAAAAACATCCTTGTCTTTATACCCTCATGTTTGGATGTGTCTTCGCTAAAGTTGCACAAAAATTGGTGGTAAGAAATTTTTAAATTTTTGTTTATAATAATGTATAAATAATAAACACTTTGTATAATGTATTGGTCCTCAAACATAAGGCTAGAAACTATTTCATAAAATGGGTTGGGTTTTTTTTTTTGTGGGGTATCATCACCATAAATGGTGCTTCAAATAAAACTGGCAAAACTATGATAATGATTTAATATATTCAGAGAGAGACACGCCTCCCTCTATAGTAAGCACTTTTCATTATTTGCTTTGCTGTAATTCTTTAACAACTTCTAAGATCAAGGAATTTTTATATTATAAACTTTAATACCCTATCCAGTCTTGAATTTGGAAAATTTTAGAGTCCGTATTCCCACATGAAATGTGAGATTAAATGGCCTCTTGATCCTTATCTGTCTTAATATTCAATTAAAGTCATAATTCTCAGTTCTTAAAGTAAAAGCTAAAACATTTAATAGTGAAATTATACTTTTTTTTTTTATAGGTAGCTCATATGACCAAAAGTGAACTATACCTTCAAGACACTGTGTTTATTGGGCCTGGTTTTTATTTTTAGATCAGTACTTTAATAATTTTGTAGATGAATATGTTGTTCTCTGGATAGCAATGGTAAGTGAGCACTATGCTAAGATTTTTATTTATCAGCAGATGTCAGGAAACAACACGATGCTTAAGAACCATTTCAGTGAGATACCAGTATTGTTATGAATATAATCTGAATTATTTTAAGCTGTGGATCATTTTATTGTGTGTAGAAATGGCCCACATATATGGAGGTCAGGTATCCAACCTAAATCATGGAAAACACAACTGCATACCTCAAAAACAACTATGCCTTTCTCCCCTAAAATCCAGCATCAAAAATCAATTTACTCTGCTCAAAGGACTCTATTCTTTAGTTTCTCCTACTTAATCATGCTTGTTAAATTATAAAATTCTTCCCAGTTTATATCAGATAATTGACAAGTAGGATAGGGTTAGCACTAGCAAAGGTGGGTGTGGTAGTTAGGTTCAGGTGTCAACTTGGCCAGGTGAAGGTACCTAGTTCTATTGCTGTACACATGAGCCAATGGCGTGTGAACCTCATCTGTTGCTCATTACATCTGCAGTCGGCTAGGAGGCATGCCTGCTGCAATGAATGATGTTTGACTTAATTGGCTGGTGCTGAAATGAGAGAGCTCAACACAGCACAGCCCAAGCAGCTCAGCATACCTCATCTCAGTCCTCCCAGCTTAGCCCAGGCCTTGGGAGATGCAGAAAGAAATCACGCTGGGGAAAGTTGTTGGAACCCAGAGGCCAGGAGAGAAGGCCAGCAGAGATCGCCTTGTGCCCTTCCATGTGAGAAAGAACCTCAATTGAAAGTTAGCTGCCTTTCCTCTGAAGAACTTATATGTTAACTAAATAAATCCCCTTTCATTGACAGCCAATCCATCTCTGATGTGTTGCATTCCAGGAGTAGCAAACTAGAACAGTGGGCATTAACTGCAGCAAGAACTGTCAGCTAATTGAGGAAACAAAACAGAAGAGATGGTACTACCCAAGCTCAGGATTCTGAGACTATTTTGGCTATAGAAGCAAGCAACCTCCTCTATCTCTATAGCTCTTGAGGATAGTGCATAATCTGTGTTCAAATGACGACTCTGAATCATCAAGCAAAGGTTCATTTCCATTGATTATATCCTACTTAAGATAGGAGTGCAGATAATATGTTAATTTGTACTCAATGCTTGTAAAATACTGAATAAAATATTGAGACTTTAGCCATCTGAGAAAAAAAATCATATTACATATTGGTTAAATAGAACATTATTAAACTTTTTTTGTTATTGGGATGTTATCTTTATGGTTTGTCTTCAATTGATGAGGTTTCTGCACTATTTTGCTCTCTTTTTCCCTACCTCTGCACTTCCCTGACCTTCAACTTTAATTACACATTAAAGTGCACTAAAAGAAATCATGCAGTGAATCAGGTGGCTAAGGAAAAAGTTTTCAGGCAATATTCCAGAAAGTATTTGAAAATCTGAATAATTTCCTTTGATTTGCTATTCACTATAAATATTTTTACAGCTCTCAACCCAAATTTAAGATATAGTGAGTTATTTTTCAAAATATCTGGAAATTCCAAGTAGGGTCTCTTTTAGTGCACTTGGATACTTATTACCAAATGGAACTGCTAACATAACTAAAATATCAATTGCTAAAACTTCAAACAGCCGGAATGCAATATACCAGAAACGGAATGGCTTTTAAAAGGGGGAATTTAATGAGTTGCTGGTTTACAGTTCTAAGGTTGAGAAAATGTCCCAATTAAAACTAGTCTATAGAAATGTCCAATCTAAGGCATCCAGGGATAGATACCTTGGTTCAAGAAGGCCGATGAAGTTTAGGGTCTCTCTCAAGTGAGAAGGCACATGGCGAACACAGTCAGGGCTTCTCTCTCAGCTGGAAGGGCACATGGCGAACACAGCGTCATCTGCTAGCTTACTCTCCTGGCTTCCAGTTTCATGAAGCTCCCCGGGAGGCGTCTTCCTTCTTCATCTCCAAAGGTTGCTGGCTCGTGGACTCTCCGCATCTCATGGCTACATCGTTTTGCTCTCTCTGAATCCCTTCCTCCAGAATGTTTCCTCTTTTATAGGACTCCAGCAAGCCAATCAAAACCCACTCAAATGGGTGGAGACATGTCATCCCCTAATCCAGTTTAACAACCATTCTTGACTAAATCACATCAACCAGGGAGATGATCTCATTACAGTTTCAAATATACAGTATTGAATAAGGATTATTCTACCTTTATGAAATGGGATTTATATTAAAACATGGCTTTTCTTAGGGGGCATACTTCCTTTCAAACCAGCACAGGTTGGTTTATAACAGTGTGGTGACCGAGGATGCCCCTGTTTATAGAAGTTAAATTCAATCTTTCTTTAAAACACTAGGTGGTACTTGGAGCAGTATGGAGAAGTTCAGATCTATAGTAAAAGTAATCACATGGGTAAATGCAAGACCCCAAAGTATGGTACCGTTTATTTCCTATAAGATTTAGACATTCTATACAACCGAGTAAGAAATTATCATATTTCTATTATATGAATACATAAAAATGAAGAGGTAGCATATAACAAAAACAACACAAAGACGGAAATGAGGGATATGAGAGCCTATCAAAAAAAAAAAAACACTATGTGAACCAAACAAAACAGGTTCCTTAGGCATCCCTAGTACCTCTGCCAGGGCATAGGTACCTGCTTCAGAGAGAAAAGAGCCAAAATGGAGCTTTTCAGGTAAAGTCAGAGGGATGATACAGAGATTTTCAACCCTTTTGAGTGAGGAAGATTCCCTCTCCTATGGCAGAGTTGTGAGGCTCCTTTTTCTCCTGGGCTTCATTTTCTGAAGAAAAGCACTTGCCCCTGGTCTGTGAGCAAAGTTTCTCAATAGTATACCTTCCCCCTTAATTTTGTGTACACAATTTCATATATGCCTCCCAATATTGCTATCTTTTCTAGGCCTTTTACCGTCTTAAAACTAATCTCAAAGGAATAAGAAAATTATCCGATAAATGCGTTCATACAGATTATGACTGATAGCCCCTTCTAGAAGAAAATTTGAGGCTTCATTTCACAGCAGAATGTTGAGAAATGTCAAGTCAGAAGGCCTGGCTTCTGTTACTTGCTAGCTTTGGTCTTGTCCTTTTACCTCTCTGACATCAGTTTCTGCAAAAGTACCATGCATATTCCAGAGGACTATTAGTGAAGTTCTACCAGGAAATATATTAAGGTATTCTATAATGTCATATTTTCAGAATTTTATGTTAAGATAAAGATTTGGAGGGAAACAGAAAAATAGCTGCTGCTTCAGAATGACAGATTATGATCCTGTTTATTTTTTGTTTGTTTCTTTAGGTCATTGCTTCATTTGATATGATGGCATACTTTAGTGCTTTGTGCCTGCAAATTTCAAGACACCTTCATTTAAGTATCTTCAAGACTGCATGTCATCAAGCACCTGAACAGGTTCACAAGCATATTGACTAATAGCCCAAGGATGAGAGGAGAAGCAGTTAGGGGAACCTAAGAGTGAAGGAAATTCCTCTTTTGCGAGAGGCTAGTATATCGAATAAGATTATACTTGAATATAAAACATAAGTCCTGCAGATTCCATTATGTCTTTCAGTTGTGAAGCCTTCCTTCATGATATTTTTATCAGGGTAAAAGAATAAAAGTCTATAAATTGGTTAGAAACAAGACCAGAGAAAAAAATTTCAATTCTGAGGATGAGGAGGTAAACAACCATAAACTGAATAGCAAGCTCTTGAGCATATGTTATTTAAGTGTAGCCAAACTCAATTAAATGGCATTTTGATGTCTCTATGGAAGACATTTAAAAACCCGTATCTGAGAACTAATATTTATATATTTGGTTCCTTTGTCTTAGTGATTTTTAGCAGTTTATTTTATTCTATAACACAAACTTAAGTTGTCTTTAATTTTATAATAGATTTTCTTTTGAGATCTTATTAGAATTGGCTCTAACAATCCAAAAGGATGTACATGTAAAATACTTTGCATTCTTTATTAATATTTTTTTTTCTTAAAGAAGAACAATTTAACCTTGCATACTTTTAGGACTGATACAGATCCAATGGGGCCAAAACCTAAAAGTAAATCATTCTTACTGATAAAAATTAAGTAACAGTCTTAGGGAGAAAAATCCACTAGTACTACCAAGGAACTGAAAGCTTTATAAATACAACTTTCAAACTTGTTGCTGTTCACATAACTCTTTATATTTTATTGGGGTGAGGGAAAAGGAGTCTTGTATTTAACAAAAAGCTAATGATTAACAAGATATAGTAATTTAACAAAAAGTTATTTAACAAGATACAGTAATTTAAACCAGAGTTTTTAAACCACAATATAGACTAATGTATGTCCCTTAAGCTAATGTTGTAACTGTATCATATTACTTAGGTTCAAGTTCTTTCATCAAAGAATCATCAGAATAACATGGACTGAAGAGACTTTCGAACGCTTGCCATCTCTTGTTGCTGCTGTTACATGAAAGAAGATATTAAACATCTGTTTAATATTTAGATAAGTGTTATACATATTTCAGCAAATAAAATATTTCAATGCTTACATTAATCCTTAGTTTTCCAATTTTAAATATAACTACTCACAGTGTCCATCATAAATCTTCTTTGCAATACAGCCATTTCTTTTCTAAGTTCATTTTCTGCACCAGTTAGATGATTTTCATGACTCTTCTCCAGGTCCTCCACACTCTAAAACAGAAAGTTACAAGCCATACCACTTTTCATATCAGGTTTAAACTTGTACAATTAATTTTCAAAAGTAAAAATGTTAAATAAACCAATAATGCTCACTCTTTATTCCAAATAAAAATATATTCCGAATAATACCTGAAGACAAAAATACCCACTAAAGGAATAAAAAATGTCACATTTCAGTCAACTATTATAGGAGGTACAACAGTCATTTATTTTGCTCAAAAAAAATGGGTTAATGAACTGGTGGTAAGGTCAAAATGGAACAAAAAAAGACAAGACTGGAAGTCCCTTATCAATAAATACCATAATTTTGAGTATTTCTAGTAGGCTTTCTAAACATTGGGTAATAACCCACTTATTATGACTAACAGTTAATGTGGCATAATTTTGAGTATTTCTAGTAGGCTTTCTAAATATTGGGTAATAACCCACTTATTATGACTAACAGTTAATGTGGTATGATTTCATTAGTAGGAATGTACTATGACCTTTTCTTTTTCAAGTTATGAAAAGGAAAATTTGTTTTCAATCTTTACGATCCATTCGATAAATAGTGTTCTATTGAATGTAAAAATTACCATGTTAAAATGTAAAAATTACCGTGGTAAGTGCTGCGGAAGACTAAAAAATTAGTAATACATGATCTCTCCCTTATTCTAGTCAGAAGAAATATAAAAATAACACAAGTTTTATAATAGGTATGGAAACACAGTATGCTGTAGTGTATAGTGGAAAATGGGGTTTAATTCCAGTTTAGCTAGCAGAAGAATATGTCAACAGGTAAAGAAAAAGGATTTAAAAGTCTTCTAGAGGAAGAGCACAAGCAAAAGCATGGAAATATATGGTGAGTTAGAGAAAGCAATTAATCCGGAGAAGTTAGGAATGAAAGAAGAAGGCAGTAAAGGAAGGATTTAAAAAGAGTCATGTTAAAAAAAAAAAGAAAAAAAAAGTCATGTTTATGGGGAGAGGGGATCTTGAATACCTAAGAATTTAGAACGGAAAACTATTAACAGTTTTTCAAGAGGGAAGAGATATGTTTTAGAAAGATATTATTATGGAGTACCCACAAACGATGGATGGCAGAACAGAACAATCATTTAAGTTTTATACTGAACTACAGCATTAGCAGTGGGAATTAAAGGAAATAAAAAACCATAATAGAAGTAAAAATTACAGGGTCTAATAATAACTAGATGTGAAGGATAAGAGCAATGAAACAGTCAAAGATAATACTCAAGTTCCTGCCCTAAGAGGTAATAGAGATAACATTTAAAGTCATCTTCTCTAGTACTTTATCAATCCTTCACACAAATTAATAAATGGTTTTCAGGGGTCAGTAGAGCAGGTCAACTATATCTAGTTGAAAACATGTAAAAAATAATTCTTTTGTGTTTATATATATATATAATTTCAGTTATTTTAAAAATATTTTGAAATTATTTTGCTAGTTTACTCAGAACATCCCCAAAATCAATTTAGAAGAATGACATTAACATGTATTAA
The DNA here is from genome assembly GCF_023851605.1 of Tamandua tetradactyla. NCBI lineage: Eukaryota > Metazoa > Chordata > Mammalia > Pilosa > Myrmecophagidae > Tamandua > Tamandua tetradactyla. The sequence continues at coordinate 171,767,857 of NC_135333.1, forward strand.
ACCAGATTAAAAGAACCTGCCATCAAAATAAAAGGAGTTGGGGCGGGCCGCGGTGGCTCAGCGGGCAAAGTGCTTGCCTGCTATGCCGGAGGACCTCGGTTCGATTCCCGGCCCCAGCCCATGTAACGAAAACGGAGAAACAAAATACAATAAAACAAGAAAATGTTTAAAAGATGTTTCCCTTTCTTCCTCTCTTCCTTCCTTCTATCCTTCCTTCCTTCTCTCTGTCTTTCCTTTAAAAAAAAAAAAATAAAATAAAATAAAAGGAGTTACAGGGTGGGCCACAGTGGCTCAGCAGGGAGAGTACTCGCCTGCTGTGCTGGAGACCCGGGTTTGATTCTCGGTGCCTCCCCATGCAAAATAAATAAATAAATAAAAGGAGTATATTCAGTGTTTCATGAAACTCCTGTGGATAGCTACTAAAAAATAAGCATATATATGCACGAACAAGATCAGTGTCAGACCACAATTTGCTATTGCGCATATGTGACAGCAGATAATCCACAGATGTTTAAACCTCAGATAGTTTTTTCATGCTATTGTACATCTGGCATCTGGGCCATCTCTTACAATGATAAATTGATGCGGTACAGCCATTTTTAGTAGTAATAATTCTCAAAGCTAATATGCCATAAAACATATAATGATGTTTGAAAATAGCTATTATTTTCAATGGGTATTTCCTCCTTAACAAACCCTGAGAAATACAAAACAAGTAAAAGACTACCTGGAAATGATTGATAGGCTTTCTATTTTTCATTATATATTTACTGCTACTCTCCAAAAAAAGTGACTGAACACTATGATTAAAGTATTAATAAAATATCAATGAAGTATCAGTAAAGTATCAAATGTCATTTTTAGTTAAATCCATTTGACTATTTCCATAAATAAAAAATTTCTACCTTCATATATACATTACAGTTTTATAAGAACGTATAATGTTAACAAATACAACAGACCTTTATGAACTGCTCATACAACTGTTTAATTGTTTTCAGTCTCTGGCTTTGAGCAATTCTAGATTGCTGAAAAACCTTTTGTTGCTGCCGAAACATACTCTACAAATATAAAAGAAACAAGTGACAACAATTTCTGTAAAATTTCAGGCATAGCAAAAAATAATTCTATCATAAAGGAATAACTTTAAAATCAATCCTTTTAACATTTTCTGTTTTACCAACTATTAGGACCAAATTCAGATAATTTTTGCTATTAATACACAAAAAAAATACAATAATCTTACCAGTTATTAAGTAGGCAACATTCTTTCTTAGCAATATTCAAATCATGTCTTAATTCTTGGTTTCAATTTTCACAGATAGATGATCCTCCTGTAATACTGGCCTTTCTATTCCTTAACTTACTCTCTCCACTAATGATTTTTGTCCTGCCCTTCATTTACATGGTCATAGTCTAGATTTTATCATTACCAATAACTAATCTCATAATACTATGTGTCAGATACTGCTCTGGATACTTTAAAAACTTAGTATGTATGGATTTATTTATCCCAAAACAACCCAATGACATAGGTATCCCTTTCATAGAGGAGGAAACTCACACACAGAGATCATTTGTCCATGGTTTCACAGTTAGCAACTGGTGAGACCAGAATCTGATCCCAAATAGTATGGTTCCAAAGTTCAGGCTCTAACCATTATATACACTGTTTCTCCAGATATCTCATCACTATTCACCAACTACCTCTCTACTTTTCTAGTTCACTCTCTTCAGTATTAGAACTCAAAAAAAATCTACCAGGACCTAAAATCCATCCATGCTACTATTTTCCACTATCCCCGATCCCATTCTCCCCATCCCATCACTTTCTCTTTCCCCAGTTTGAATTCCATGGTCCATCTTAATAACCACTCCCCTTTTTACTCTTATGCTTGTTCGGCTAAACATAAACCATGGAACCCAAAACTCTCCAGTTATTCTCCCTACAATGCAGCTAGTCATTACTGGAGAAAAACTGGTGCTACTTGATAGTCATGATACTCTGATGACTATCACTCACCTTAACTGGACCCTAATGCTGCTTGGTAATTTGACTTCCCTAATCAATTTCACTGGCCCGCTCTCAAACTATTCTGATTTTCTACTCTGTCCTCAAAAGGCAACACTTCCTTCATTATCTTTACGGATGACCTTCCTTCGCTCAATAGAAATAATCCAAAGAAAACTTTCAATTTTCCACCATCAGATCCACCACCCAATCCATTCTTTACACTCGGCCTTTTCTCCTGTTCTTAGAGATGAAATATCCTTGTTCTTTGCTAAGGCTAACAATTTCACATGTCCACTAAATCCCCTCTATTCTCAACAACATTATTCATCAGTTTTCCCTCTTCCCAACAATTAAAATTCTTCTTGTAGATTAATCCCGTCAGCATACAAACATGCTGTCATTTCTCCAATCTTAAAATTTAAAAACTGAAAAACTATTCCTTTTCAGACTACCCATTTTTCCTTCCCATTCTTGTATTATTCGTCAGCCTTTTGCACTCATTATTCTACCAAAACTGCTCTCTATAGGACACCAAAGATCTCCATGCTGCCGAGCCCACCTTATTAGACCCATCAGCAACACACAACAGAGTTGCTCCTCTTTCTTTCTTAAAAATAAGTTTTCTTCACTTGATTTCACCCAGTTCTCTACTAGTTCATTTACTGGTTAATGCTCATCTCCTGGAACTCTAAACATTGAAGTACTCGACAGCTGCTTCATCCTTAGACTTCTTTTTTATAATTATAATCAATTCCTTGCTCCTCTTACGTACGTTTATGGTTACCTTTATGCTGATAACTCCACAATTTGTTATCTCCAGCCCATATCTCTGCCCTGAATCCTAGACTCAAATCTAGTGGTCTGTGTAACATCTGCTTGTGGATATTTCATATGCACCTCAGATCTTAACATTTCCAAAATACACTCATCAACATGAACAGTACCTTAGCTCGTGGGTAAGAAATGTGTGATAATTTTACAGTCAATCCAAGGATGAAATTAAAAAGTTGTGCAGTTTTGCAGTATGTGGGAGAGCTGACTTCCATCCCCTATCAGCATGGTCAGTAAACCATGTCCTGACTACAATGGTTCGGGAATGAGCAAATGATACAAACTAGATCTGTGATAGTCCTCCTCTAGAAGACTTCTCTGCCAGAGTTACTGAGAGACTCAGTCTACTGGGATTACTAAAATGGTAGTTAGGACTAAAAAGGAACAGAGTTAACTGCATTAAGCAATTTAGGAGAAGTTTAGAATGACGTTTCTGCACTGAATCTCACCCTGAAACTTATTACTACTGGATCTGTTCCCGACCAGAAATACAAATACAGAAGAAAATGATGTGGTATTTGCCAAAGTACCTGGGAACCTTTTATGATCTCAACATGGAAAGACTTCCAATAACAAGGAAAAGCCAGTGGGAACCTCAGGCAAGATAAAATCCAAGCAGTTCTTGGGTAAAAGTGACTGGGCAACTGGACATATCTACTTTTGGTAATGATGCACACAGCCTGACGTGGAGTGCCAGACATTCATCATATCAAGACAATGAGTGGGTGCCCAGTAGGGCAGAAACGTTATACCACCTACAAAATCAACAATTATACTCCTGACCTGGCACATGTGGACGCAGACTATGCCATCCAGAAGACTTTTCAAGTGTGGAGTAATGTTACCCACCCTGAAATTCAGAAAGATTAATGCAGCTAAGCCTGACATGATTCTTTTTCACGTGGCGCTCGTGAGACTTCTACCCTTTTGATGGAAAAAGTGGAGTTTCAGCCCATGCTATTGGACCTGGAACCGGTACTGGAGGAGATGCACAGTTTGATGAGGATGAAATCTGGGTTAAAAACAACAGAGGCATAAACTTGTCTCTTTCAGTGCTTCATGAGATTGGCCATTCCTTCAAGGGCCATGTTGACCCCAACACATTTAGCCTCTCCACTGATGATACACAGGCATTCAGTTCCTCCATGGAAACCCAAAACAGCCCCAACCCATGCCAGATCCAGACAGTACAGAACTGTGGTTACCCCAGTTTGAGGTCCGATGCTGCCGCACAATTGGCAATAAAATATTTTTCTTTTAAGAAAGGTTCTTCTGCTGGAAGCATTAGTTCAATTTCTAAATTATGGCCCACTTTGCCACATGATACGCTTATGAAATTGAAGCCAAAAATATAGTTTTTCTTTGTAAACATGACAAGTACTGGTTATTCAGCAAATTAAGAACACATCCAAATTATCCCAAAAGCATACATTCTTTGGGTTCCCTAAGTCTGTGAAAAAAACTGATGCAGTCACTTTTAACCCACTTCTCTTCTCTGTAAGACCTACTTCTTTGTAGATAACTGATATTGAAGGTATGATGAGAAAAGACAACACACGGACCCTGATTATCCCAAACTCACTACCAAAGACTTTCCAAGAATTGGACCTAAAATCGATGTACTCTTCTACTCCAAAGGACACTATTTTCTCCAAGGATCTCACCAACTTGAACATAATATCCTTTCCAATCGTGTCATCAGAAGGTTGAAAAACAATAGCATCTGGATTGTTAGGAATGGTCTAATTAATGGTGTAATTAACGGTGTTGGTCAGTTCACTTTAGTAAGTACTTATTGCATGTAAGTTTTTCAATTTTGAAAACCCTTAGGATATGGTGCTTGTCGGTTTTTACTCGACTCTATTGAGTCTGCAAACAAAAGCATTCAAAAGCCAAGAGAATACCTTCTGGGGAATGCTCTGTAAGATTGGACTGAGAAATTATAATTACCTTTTGGCTTACCTAAAATGAGCAATTTCTACATTTTAATTAAAAGTAAAAACAGAACGTACTTAGAACTTTAAAAGCGACAATTATGTAAGTAAACTAAAGCTTCCTTAAACTAAAACTTTGAAAGGAAAAATAAATAAGTAAAATGGTAGTTAGGTCTAAGATTTCAAAAAGGATCTTGTTTACCACACTGAGAAACTCCAGTAAGAGCTGGAGACAACTCAGGTGGCAGTGCATGAGTGACCCTTCCCTACCTCCATCCAGCTCTGCCTGAAGATAAACCACCCCTGGATTTCTTTAATATAAATCAGTAAGTCTTTCTTTTGTACTCTGGCAAATTTCTGTCACTTGGAAATGCAAGCACCCCAACCAACATGGGAAGCAAAGGCCAAGAGTTTTTATGACTTTGGTATGTGCCTGTACTTCTCTGGTTTACAGTCAGCAGGAACAAAACACAGCAAGCAACAGCTCACGAAAACTGGCTTAGTTCCATGGATATACTACAAGGCTAGGTTCTCCATTCCTACTTAAACCTTGGTTACAACAGATTCATTATTAAACTATTATGATACCTACAGCTAATTTTTCTTCTTGTTCCTCAGCTTTCTGCATATCTACATCCCACTGCTGAAACACAGCCAGAAACTGCTGAGAATATTCTTGGTTAAGTTTCTGCCTATAAAACATAATAATGAACACTGTCATCTTCCATACCAACATGAAAGAAATAAACATATTAAAAATAAAACAGATTTGACATATTTCTACTATTAAAAAAGGAAGGAAATAATAGCAACATTTAAATTTTCTGGTGGGAAACTACAAAATGTATAATTTATGTTGATTCCCAAAGTATTTTTTTCTTATCAAGCTAACAGAGAAGCTCTCTCACATGCTTTAGCTCTTGAAAGCTATCGTATGTATATTTATTTTTTCCAGAAATTATTGTATGTATGAATTTTCCAGAAAATTTCATTTTATCTCCAAGCAGTTTATGTTTCATTTCTCCTACTGAATACAGGTTCTGATATAATAGGTTCCATGAGTTTGCCATACATATATATCATATAAGATTTCCAAACAGGATTATTTCATTTAATTTGTTTCTCGACTTGGCACAACAGAGACTTTTTGAAGAACAGCTAATCTAACTCAGCTAAAATATACAACTTATTTATAATATAAGATTGACCTTTTTCTACATTGATGAATATGTTAAATTTGTCACCTGACTAATGGTTTCTATGGCATTTATCTTTAAATTCAGGTAAATTACAGTATTTCTAGAACGAATACACACTATTTTAATACAGTAAGAAAATTAAATTATTTGAAGGGGGGAAGGTCTTTATCAACTTCAAGGAAATACATCTCAATTGTACAAAGTGAGGTTAAATGACTAAAGGACTTACTTGCTTAAGAGAAAAACCAAGCCAAATATATTCTTTACTGGAGATGCCAACAAACAGAACACTATAGCATTTTTAAATCCATGAGTACTAAGAAATGATATAAATGTGGTTCTAAAAGAATCAATAAACTTACCTTTGCTCTTGTTGTGTTTTCCAAACATGTTCAATTCTTTGGTTACTGGTTCTGAGAGAAGCCTTGGTATACATTTCCAATCTTTTTCTCTTTGCAAGAAGAGCCTTATTAATGTCAACTGTGTTGAAAATATTCATTCAAACTTAATGTTAAAGAAAATACCGTTTCCACGTATTCAAATTAGTATGGGTCAAGTTTGTTCAACAATGTTGTTAAGGCATTTAAAATTATACATGCTACAACATGGATGAAGCCTGACATCATGATGAGGAAATCAAGCCAAATGCCGTATGATTCCTCATACACAAAATTCTTAGCATCAGCAAATTCATAGAGACAAAGCAAAATAGTTGTTACCAAGGATGGGGAGGGGGGAATGAGTTTCCGCTCGTGATGATGAAAATGTTCTGGAAATGGTGATAAAAGTTGCACAATACTGGTAATGTACTTAACTGCTGCAGAATTGTGCATTTAAAAACGGTTCAAATAATTTTTGTTATATATATACTACCACAATTTTAAAAAATATTTTTAAGTAAAAAAAAGGGGGGTCATTTAAGAAAAAAGCAAGAATATTTGCTCCCTTTTTTTCCTGAGAAAACTTTCAGTGAGTAGTATTTCAGTCCTAATTTTCCTAACTGCACATAATTTTTAAATTTAGGCATGCCAGAAAAAAACGTACTAAACAAAGCCATTTCTATTTTCTAAAATATATACAAACGGTCTCAAAAATAGATTTTAATTTCCTCATGAGAAAACACTTTTTCTAATAAAAAAATTTTTCTAAATTTATTAATTACTCTTCACTTAGGAGAATATATATATATGAATTGTTAGAACTATTATATAAAACACAAAAGCTTATTCTGTTAAAAAGCAAAATCCACAAAAGATAAAAATAGTTAAATAAGATGATTTTTAAAAAGACAGTCAGCAATACTTTTTTTTTTGCATGGGCAGGCACTGGGAATCGAACCTGGGTCTCTGGCATGGCAGGTTGTAAACTCTGCCTGCCCGAGTCACCAGGGCCCAGCAATATTTTTAAATATGTTTTTTACTAAAAGAGACAAAGCCCAATTCTACTTTAAGTACATATCTAAATAAATCCATTCAAGAACACAAATACTTTCGTGGAGCTTCTGTCACACAACTTTTAGGTATAAACACTGCATTTTGTAAAATGTTTAATACTTCAAATAATATATTGTCAAACGTGTTTTTATGTTATGGAGCTACCATCCGGAGTTATTTTTCAGTAATCATGGTGGAGTTGAACTGCTAATGCACACATTTTATACTACCCATATTCATCTAGAGTAATAAACGTGTAAGACAGCTCACAAAACACTTTATCACCACCAAATAGTGCAAATCTTCCAAAAAGACTTATTTGTATGAATTATCTCTACAGAGGAGCTAAATACTCTTTTCAAAGAATACTATTGTCTAGCACAGTTGTTAATTGTAACTGTTATTTGACATTCCATTTCAAACTTACAAGTTTTTTAATCTGATGATAATCTCACTACCTAGTAATGTTGTCTTCAGTTCTCAACTACATAGTCCATTAATGTAAAACAATAAATATTATTTCACAGGTTTCAGTTTGTGCTGTCTCCCCCAAGGAAAAATAACACAAGAGATATAGAAAATAACTAAACTGAGTAAACGAGAAACTGCTATATATACATATATATATACACACACACACACACACAGACACGTGTACATACTAAATGTATGTAAATATTCATACACATATGTGTCACTCTGTGAACAGAAAGAGGGACAAAGACTTTTCCATTCACTTTTCTTCTACTATACCAGTCCCCTAAATTCACACAAATGTAAAATAAAAGCATTATTCTTACCTCATCAATACTAATATTCTCACTCTTCACATCAGTTAGAAATAAAAAGACCTCTGAAGCGGAATCACAGTAAATACTTAAGCAAAATCCTATATAACTATAACTGTTGTAGTCCACTGATTGACATTTTATACTCTACAATTATTGTAGAAAACAATTTTCTTTAAATATTTCCTGAAACATACCTCCAAATCTTTCCAACATATTCTGTACTTTACCCCTGTAAAGAAATTACATTAAAAAACTTTTCACTAAAAATACTTCTTTGAAGAAATGTCACATGCCAAATATATATACAGTACTTGTGTTCTTCCAGTACTTTAAAAGGCAACAATGATTTTGAATACATTACCCCACATCTTCCTCAATCATGGCAGCACAAGGCCCTTTCTTCCCATGTTTTTGAATTACTGGAAACTTTCCTGGATTAACAAAAAGAATAAACGATATTTCTAAAGCTTAAGTATGCCGTTTCGGTCATGTTTGTTTAATTGTTTTTTTATTCAGGTTTTTTTGGCATGGGCAGGCGCGGGGCACCGAGCCCAGGTCTCGGGCGCAGCGGGCGACAACTCCTACTGCGCCGCCGTGGCCGCCGTCGGTCATTCCCAACACAGTAATTCTCCACTTTGGGATCTTTTAGGGTTTTTGCCAACAAAAGTGTTTCAGCAGGCATCTAAACACAGCGCTTTTTCTGCAAGTCAGGTAAACTGAACCAGGACCCAGGACCACCCACCTATTAGGCATTTTAGAGATAAGGACACGGAAGGCCGGTGTAGCTACACAGCTCCTCTACCTCACCCGGGCAAGGAGGACCCAACAGAAACAAAGGATGTGAACACGCTTTGGGAGCTGCGGTTGACAACGGTGGTTTCAGGACCAACGCGCGGCGGGCCCCGGGCCGCACCTTCCAGGTACTCCTCCGAGCCGCTCAGCTGCTTCGGGTCCTCCGCGTCGAGGCCGCAGGCGCCGAGCCCCTGCCCGCCCACGGCCGGCTTCCTCGCCTTCCCCACGTGCTTCTTTCCCGAGGGCGCCATCCTCACGCTTCCTGGCCTTCGGAGCAGAGACGCTCAGCACGGGCTCTCCTCGCCAACGGAGACGCGCGGCTTCCTCGGGCAGACGAGCGGGCTGGCCGCGGGGCGGCGGGCCCCAGCCGGGAGGAGCCCCCGCCTCAGCAGCCCCGGGCCCGCGCACCCGGCCGCGGCCGCCCGGCTCGGAGGGGCGCCGGCGAGCAGGCCCAAGGGTGGCCCACCGCGAGGCGCGGACAAGGGACGAGCGCTGTGCCGCCTGCGCGCCTCGGAAACGTAACGCGCAGGGCGATGCCACCTCACCCCACAGCTCCCGACGCGCGTGGGGGCCGCAAGGGCGAGAGCCGCGCGGCGGTGGGCCGGCCCGGAGGGAAGGTCGTGCGAGGCGGCCTGACGGGGCCCACTCCCCGCGCCGCCCGCTCCTGCTCAACACCCTGCCCTCAGTGGGGTTCGTCGCCTCCATTTTCCTGTCAGGGGCCCTGGGGACGCCGCGGGGGAGATTTACCTCGCCGGCCTCACACGGCCACTCGTCCGGAATCCCGAGCTGGAAAAAAGCCTCCCGCTCCGCACACCTGAAAAAATAACCCCAAGGCCGCAAGCCAAAGTTACCAGTCTCCAAGGGTAAGCTGCGCCACTGCGTCCGCTCCCACCTGAGCTCCTCACCCGAAGCTGCCGCTTCGCTGCCGCGACACTAATGCGAGGCGCAAGGATTCGCGCGGGAACACAGCCAGCCTCCCCTCAGCAGGCGCGACGCTGATTGGTGGGTAGAGCGCGCAGGTATTCGGGGTGGCAGGTGCTGCACGACGCTGATTGGTGGGCAGAGCGCGCATGTGTACGGGACACCCCCGCCCCTCCTCCCACCCACCCCCAGCCTCAGGTGCTGCGCGAAGCTGATTGGTGGGTGGATTGCGCATGTGTCCTCGGCTGGAAACTGCCGCTTCGTGTGGTGTCTGTGGCTTTACGGTTAATTTAAAATTTTAACTTAAGTTCTTGCCTGCCATGCGAGAGACCCGGCTTCAATTCTCGGTGTCTGCTCATGCAAAAAAAAAAAAAAAAAAAATTAAGCATTTCTTATTCTTGAAAATTACAAATGAATGTTATGAAGCACGATGGACCCATCACCTAATTTGTGAGGTAGAACTTTTACAATGCGCATTGAATCTCCTCAGAGTCTTCCAAACCCTCCCCTCCTCAGAGATACAAACATTTTCCTGAAATTTATGTAACTCATTGGCCCTTCCTATTTTCTAAGTTTTTGTTACCACGTGTGTATCCGTGACCCATAGCTGGGTTTTGTCGGAGGTGGGGGGGGTGGGGGGGGGGTCAGAGTCGTACCGTATTCCGTGGAGTATTCCGCCACTCGCGTTTTTACCCAGTGTGGCACTGAGAAGGCAGTCTGTGCCTTCCCTATCGCCAAAGGGCTCTCGTCCCTGCTGCGAATACTGCGCCGGGAGGCCGCGCCTCATTTCAGACCCTATTCCCTTGTTCGCCGGCGTCTGAGCGGTCTGCAGAGCAGGGCCTCTCCAGACGTGCTACCGTAAGTATTCTACTCCCTTGCGCATCCCTCGGGGTGCGACTGCTGGTTCAAAGGCCGGGTGATGCTCAGTAATGCCCCGTCATTTCCCAGCCTGCACGGCCACCGGCGGAGCGGGCCCCACTCTCACATGGGCGCACCGTGAGGGCATTAGGCAGGCATGGGAGCCTGCCTCAGCCAGCAGGGCACGGCGCAAGCCGCGTATGGGTCTTTCGGGATGCTCTGGGAACCCCCACCCATCCCGCACACCCCCACGCACCCCCACCTACCCCTATGCACCGACACGCACCCCCACGCACCACCACGCACCCCCACGCACCCCAACCCACTCCACCCAACCCACACACCCCCGCTCACCCACACCCATGCACCCCCACCCACCCTCACGCCTCCGGAGACTCAAATAGCCCAGGGCAAACTTTCATGGCAAGAACCGAGGTCCCACCCCAACGCTCGGTTGGAGCTTCCACCTAACAGTCAGCACGCTTGCCAGCCATGTGAGTGAGCCATCTTGGGGTTCCTGCAACCCCGAGCTCAGCAGACCCCAGTGGCGCCACAAGGAGCGGACATGAGCCATCCCCACCAGGCCCTGAAGAACACCTGTGATGGTCAAGTCACTGTGCAGGTTCGAGTCCGTGGTGCACCCCAGAAAAGCCATGTTCGTCAGTCCTCATTCAGTATTGCTGGGCGGGAGCGTTTTCATTGTCCACGGAGATGTGACCCACCCGGTTGTGGGGGGCAACTTCAGATGAGGTGGTTTCCATGGAGACGCGTCTGCACCCATTCCAGGTGGGGTTGCGCTCTGGAGCCCTCTAAGCGGGGTCCATCTGGAAAAAGCTTTAGAGCCACCAGAGCCCACACAGCCGGACAGTCCTTTGGAGATGCAGAGGGACACCGCCCCAGAGAAGCCGGGCACGAGGAGAGAAAGCTAGCGGGCGTCACCATGTGCCTCCCCAGCTGGGAGAGGAACCTCGAAACCGTCTGCTGAGTCCAGCTCAGCACAGGGTGAGACAGAACGGAAGGCCACACAGAGCGCAAGAAACAGGAGTGCTGGGAGTAGTTGAGGATGGCACAGGGGTTCATGGTCTCGAGGACTAAGACCCTCGACCCTGAGTTCCTCGTCGGATTTATTGAGGAGCTTCGAAACCGGAGGTGCCTTCCATGATTAAGTTGTTCTTCACCCGAATTGCCACATCAGCATTCATCTTAGGCATGAGTACCAATTTCAGAATGTTCCCTTCTGCAGACAGTCATGCACTCGCCAGGACAGCGTTCTGCCCTAGCGGGACCGGTGTTCCGAGCTCGGCTCCCTTATCTGCGTCTTGGGAACATTCTGACTTCGGCCATTCTCCCGCAGTCGCTGGCCTGCTTGAACCTGGACGCCTTTATTTGGACATTTTCATGGCCAGAACTGTAAACTTGCAACTTAATATCCCCTTTTTAAATCCATTCCATTTCTGGTACAACATTCCAGCAGCTTTTTGAAACTAAAACAGTCATTACATTTGTCATGGAGCAAGCGATAACTGGAACACTCGCTTGTGCGAAGAACCACGTCTTAAAAGTCTCCTCTTATTAGTGGTTCTCTGTTTCTCCTTACATGTCCTGCAGTTTCTGCTTAATATTTTTCATAGTGCCCTTCATGTACTTTTTCCTTACTGAATCCTGAGGCTCTAAATTGTAAATTTCTTCCAGATAGATTTGTGTCCTTTAGGCAGGCATTAAGGGGCATTACTGACCAGGGATACTTTTCAAGGGTCCAGGTTTAATGTCGAAATCTCAGCAATATTTGCTTTCTTGTTTGTTTATTGCTTGCTGTCCTTGTTTCAGTTTGTATGTTTCCCCTCACAGAGTTCTCTTACCTTTTGCAAGCTCAGAAATGCATTTGGAAGTATGTGATTCCTCAGAGTCTCCACAAAATGTTCAATCTATTTGTGTGACATACAAGGGCCTTTAGCCTTGCACATTATTTAACTCATCTTTTCTCCTCTCTATTCCCAGCTTCTTACGGTTTCTCTAATCATGCCCAAGTATTTCATGCAACTGGGCCTTTGCACAGCCCAACGCTGTGGAGTCTCGTTCGACCCTCCTTTCCTTGTCTTCCACTTTGTTTTTCTGCAGCAATTCTTTACTCTCTTCACTGTCTCAAAATATTCTGTTTGGCAAAGAGAACTTACTATTCTCCTTCACTTTGACCATGCTGGAAAACAGTAATTCTAAACCAAGCAGATTTAGACTTTAGAATTCAATTGATCACTCTTTACCCTCATATAAAACCATTTCTGTATGTTTATACCCTTTGATGGTTTTCATACACAGGATTAATTTAATTATCATCATAACCCACAGGATAGGAATTGGTGTAGACCTACTTTATAATTTAAGAAACTGTGCATCAAAGAGGGCAAATACTTACTCAAGACCACAAAGCCACATAGCAGAGCTGAAGTAGAACCCTGGACTTTTCGCTTCATTGCTCTCCCACCCCACTCACCTGTCACTGTCCTGTCCTACTTTATTACCCTTGAGATAAACCACATCTTCACCGATGAATAGTGATCTCTAAATAGTGTTTGGGCCTTGCAATACTAAACAAAATATTTTGTAAAGCATTGACTATAGACATAAAAGCCCTGTTAAAAAGTGTTGCTTTCAATGTAAATTTCAAAATGAATTAATAAAGGAAAGCACCACCTTTACATTTGAGAATGCAAGTAAAAGGCATGAAGCAAACTCAGAGATCGTGCAGGCCAGACAAATGAAAAGTAAACAGACCCCTTCCTCTATATAGCAAAACTCAAACTTCCATCCAAATTTTCAGGAAGATTCTGATTCTTTGGGTCTGGCATCAGGACAGAAATGCACCCTCAGAAGATTCTGATACAGGTGGTCAGTGGGCCATAGAGGCATAATTAATTAAAATATTCTTTTAAGTTAAGTACTGCGGCCTGTATTTGCCTAACCATTCTATCCTTCGCCGCCTCATGCTTACTAAGAGAACCTTGGCTCTCTTGCAGCTAGAGTTGGCCATGTGACCTAGATTGACGGCTAATGCTGGCAATATGACCCAGCAGAAGTCACACGTGACATTTCTGAAAAAGCTTTTTGAATTGGACAGGCTCCACTGGCAACCTCTTTTTGACCTTTCCCCTTCCTCCTGCCTGGAGCTAGATGTGTTGCTTGTGACATGGAGGACAAAGGCCACCCACTTAAGTTGTGGTACCGGCCGTGGATTGCCTATTCCTACTGCTTGTTACCTGAAAAAAAAATTCCATATTTGTTTAAGCCACTGTTTATTTGAGATGAAGCCAGATTAATTCTGATGGATGTAGTAATGCATAAAATTGGGTTTTTTTTTTTACCCAGTTTGCATTAGCTAGGGTAAATTATTTCTGCAACAGATGAACCCAAGCATGCATGATAATTCAAAAGAAAAAGGTCACTTACTTCTCCTGTCACAGAATTGGGCAAGTGAGCAGGTGCTCAGGGCTGCCTCCATCCATGCAGTCATTCAGAGACTCAGGCTAATGGAAACTCTGCCATCTTCGCCATGTAGCTTTCAAGGTTGCCCTGGAGATGGCCTCCATCCAAGCCAGCTAGAAGGAGGAAGAAGCATGGAAGAGCATCAGGGAGCAGATATTTATGGGTTAGGCCTGGAAGTAGCACACATCATTTCCACTCACATCCCGTTGACTTGAACTCAGACACATGGCCACATCTAACAGCAATGAAAGGTAGGAAATGTCTAGTCCAGGGCCCAGGGATGGGAAATGAGGCTTTAGAGGAGTAGCTAGCAGAATCTGCTTCCTACTTCTTTCCAAAAAAGAGTTTTAGAAGTAAAACGTCATTCCAGGAGAATCACATAAAAAATGGTCTAAAATAGGAAATGTTAACGCCCAATATGAAATGAAAATAGGTTCTGCCACTTATTAACTGTGAGATCTTGGCCAAATTACTTGAATTCTCTCTGCCTCGGTTTTTTTCTTCACTAACAGTGGTCATAATAGTATTTATTGCATAGTATTTTGGATTAAGTGAAATGATTCTTCAAAGCTCTTAGTAGGCACTCAGCATACAGCAAGTACTCAATAAACAGAGAGTATCAATAGTAATAAAACTCTCATGGGTACTCGTTGCGTTGCTGGTTTACTATTTCCTGAATATCAACCATATGAATGCCTGCTAGTTCTAGAATATTTACTAGCATAAAAAAATTTGAAATATTAGTCTGAAGAATTAGAATTAATATTTTGTTAACAGACGTGGATTTTGAATGGAAACTGTAACAGTGCTTTCACATATAATAATTATTTAGAATATATGATGTGTCACAGGGTGTTTCTCAGTCTTTAAGGAGCTATTGCTCAAGAAAGCTCTAAGAAGCCAGCAGCCATGTAAACCAGAGGAAACCCCTGCGCGATCTGTTGTGGAAGAGCCCTGTGGGAGGCACTATTCTCACACTGCCCGGGGCTTGAGACCAATCTCCACCGGTGTCCTGTCCAATCCTACCTGCAAGTAGCAAATTATGTTGACTTTACTAAAGGTTTGGCAGGGTGACGCTTTGCACATCACGTGGAAAAACTGCTGAGACGTCCCCTTTAATCAGCGCTTCCCTCCCAGTGCCCCACAGGAGAGGCTCAGAGGAGCGACCGGCCTCTCCTGTCCTCTCTCTTACTTGCCCAGCTTCCCCACTCCACCTTTCCTCTCAGTTTCCTCCTTTCCATTACCATGCATCTTCCCCCTTGAGTCTGTCACTTCCTTAGGGAAACGACCCTGTGTCGCATTCCCACCCAAAACCCACTCATCAAAACAAGTAGCCTCCCAAGAGGATAGGAAAAGAGACAAGGTCATTCTTCTGCGCTCACATGTAAAAGGAATCAAGGCATAATCTGGCATAATCTGTAAGGCTAATCTTCTAGGAAGAAGTTTCAAGCAGCCTTGTAATCCACGCCTTATCTTCCCCGTCCGTTCATTGAGCATTTATCTCTACCCTGATTCCTGCCCTCGTCCTCTGGTCTGTCTGTCCCTTGGTCCTCATCTAAAATGACCTGCCCCTGCACGCCATTCAAGGCCTCCCAGCTCCTGTGGCCACACCTGAAGCTGCTGCACCTTCACCCTCTCTCCTTGGAACACTCTGCTATGGAACCACTACCCCTACCTCTGCAGCTCGCTTAGTCATCCGTTCCCGCTCTGTTTGCCAGTCTCATCAGGGCTTCCAATCCTTGGACCTTTTTAGTTTCCCTCTATCCCTTGCCCCCTCCTGTCTTAGATTCAAAGTCCATCATTTCAGTCAGTCAGTGTCTTATCACAGCGCCCATCCTTTCACTGCATTTGTCTGGCAAAATCATATTTCTGAAAAGATGAAATAAAATAAACCATCTCCTCCTGTGCCTGCTCCTGCTCCTGTCCTCTGGGGAAAATTAAGAATGGGGCAAATCTGTAAGACTTTGAATTTACGATTCCCGGCAGCACTTGGGCCATCAACATGGCCCCATGGTTCCCGTTTCCCCCAGTCAGCACTTCTTCCCACTGCCACTGTCAGCCCTTCTCAACTCTCAGCCCGCTACTGCCCTCCCGACTCCCCCATCACGCTCGGCGTTGGACCCTTTTCCTATTGTTTTGAGAAAATAGTACAGACTGAAACCCTCAAAACTTCTGCCATCAAATCTACAACCTACCTGCCTCTGTGCCCATCCTTTCCTCCTGTGGACTAGGAGAGAGTTCCTTCCTTCTATCTTCTGGGTTCTAAGGCCTTTTGACTTTCAGGAACATTGTAATGCCTGTTATTTCTCTTTCTCCTATATCTTTAGCCTCTCTTCCTCTGCTCCGTCCCTCCCATTAACATTTATAAGTCCTCAAATCTCTTAAAACTTAAACAAAAACAAAAACAAAACTTGAGCCTTATTTCCAACTGAGCTATAGCCCCCTTATCTCCTCCCCTTTAGCAAAGTTCTTCAAAAAACTGTCTATGCTTTTTGCCTCAATTTCCATACCTTCTGTGGCTTCTTTAACTGACTTAAACCAACTTTGGCCTCCAGCACTCTACCAAAATGGTTCTTGCTCTGAGGCCCCCACTGGCATCTATGTTACTAAATCAACATTTTCCTAATTCACCCCACTTGATTCTCACGCTGTCTACCACTTTTTCTTTTTCTTTCTTCCTTCTTGCTTCCCTTTGGCTTCCATGACTATACATTATCCTTTTATATTCTTATCATTCTGGCAATGTCTCAGTATCTGTGTTAGTCAGGGTTCTCTAGAGAAACAGAATCAACAGGAGAGATCTGTAAATAGGAGATGTATAAAGGTGCCTCAGGCAACCGTGGGTATGGAAGAGTCCAAAATCCACAGGGCAGGCTGTGAAGCTGGTAGCTCCGATGAAGGGTCTGGACGAATTCCACAGGAGAGGCTCTCTGGCTGGAGAATCAGTGAGTCTCTCTTCTTCCTTAAAATCCTTCAGTGATTGGAGTATCTTGTTTGCGGGAGACCAGGCCTTAGTTGATCACAGGTACAATCAGCCACAGCTGCAATCAGCTGAGGGATGATTTCATACACCAGCCTTCCAGTTTATCAACCAGCCGCGAAGTCTCCTTGCAGTAATGGTCAGGCCTGTTAGACCAGACAGCTGGGCATCATCCCTCGGCCAAGCTGACCCCAGAACCCACCATCAACAGCATCCTTCCTAGCTCTTCCTTCTTCAACAGAACCTGTTAGAGTACACCAGGACTTGGGTTTACTCCATTCTCCTCTCTATTTATATTCTTTTTCCAAATGCTTTCATATATGCACATGGCGTCAATTTCCATTTGCAACAGAGTTCCTCAAAATATGGTTAATGAAACAGCCTGTGTCAGGATTACAGAGAAGGAAGGAAATGTTAAAATGCAGATGCCTTAGCTCTCTCCCAGGCCTATCGAGTAAATCCTGTAGGTTGAAACTGAGAATGTGCATTTTAAATAAGTTCTCCAGGTTATTCCCGTCCCTGCCCCTGCCCCTGCCTCTGCCCCTGCCCTGAGCCCCAGCCTCTGCCCCAGCCTCTTCCCCTGCCCCAGCCCCTGCCCCGAGACCCTGTCCCTGCCCCTGCCCCTGCCCTGAGCCCGGGTCCCGGCGCCCTTGCCCCTTGGCCCTGCCTCTGCCCCTGCCCTGAGCCCCAGCCTCTGCCCCAGCCTTTGCCCCTGCCCCAGCCCCTGCTCCGAGCCCCTGTCCCTGCCCCTGTCCCTGCCCCTGCCCCGAGCCCCTGCCCCGAGCCCCTGCCCCATGGCCCTGCCCCTGCCCCGCAGCCCCGTCCTCCGGCCCTGCCCGCAGCCGTGCTGGTGAGGCTGAGCGCCTCTAGGAGCAGGGCGCAGGGGACAGCTGGGGTGTAAGAGCTCAGGGCCGTTCCAGGGCCTGGAGATCCTGGACCGCGTCGGGGGCCGCTCGCCCAGCGACGCGATTCAATGTCGCCGCCCCGGTCCATCGGTCTGCACGCATCGTGGATGGCAACCCAGGACGCCGGCAGTGCGGGGTGCGTGCGTGTCCATTCGCTGCTCCAGGCCGCGGTCCCCTTCCCGCCTCCTTCCCACCTCCCTGTGGCTCCCGGGGTGCTGCCGCAGGAAAATTTTGACAACGGAACGTTCAGAGTGCCCAGGATAATCCAAAATGACTCAGTATGACAAATCAGGAAACTCTTGTTAATGTTAGTTCAAAGTAACCTCACATTTACTTAGATTGAGGAAAGAGGTAGTCGGGCCAATTGGATATTTGTAGAATTAACACATAAACCGTCCATAGGTTGGTCTTTAAAAGGTTATATTTGCCACTAAACGTATGCAAAACACAATTTAATAGCTGACCTTTATTAAGTGCTTACTGTGTACCAGGCTGTGTCAAGAGCTATCTAAGAATATCTTCATCAGATGCAACTGTCGGTATTAGTCACGTCTTAGAGATCAGGGCGGCTGAGTATTTATGTCGGACATATGGGGGTAAGGGACAGAGCTGAGCAGCAAATCTGGCCCTAACGTCCAGCCCTCATCCTCAGCCCTGCTGCCTGCTGCCTCTCTACAGCCAGAATTCTGCCTTGGCCCTTTCTTTTCCTACAGCACTTTATAGCCCACATACTTCTGGCAGCTCAGGTTCCTAATGAAAAATTTGCTCCTGAATTGTGGTTTCCCTTTCAGTAATGTGTCATTTCCTCTGTCTGCTTTCCAGATTTTTTTAAATGTTTCTCTCAGTTTGATTATTAGGACTTAGGGCATGGGTTTCTTTGGATTTTGTGTTTTGGGGTTCACTGAGTGTTTTGAATTTGTGGGTTTATGTCTTGTGCTAATTTTGAGAGGTTTTCACCCATACATCTTCAAATACTTTTTATGCACACACTCTTTTTTCCTCTCTGCTTTTGGGATTCCAGTGGCCTAAATGTTAGACATTTTGCTACTGTCTCACAGGGCCCTGAGGCTCTCTTTATTTTTAAAAATTTTTTTTCCTCTGTTCAAATT
Organism: Tamandua tetradactyla; assembly: GCF_023851605.1. Lineage (NCBI taxonomy): Eukaryota > Metazoa > Chordata > Mammalia > Pilosa > Myrmecophagidae > Tamandua > Tamandua tetradactyla. The sequence goes on from NC_135333.1 coordinate 171,787,104, forward strand.
TCTGTTCTTCTGCCTGCACGTTTACTGTCTCTTTCCTCTGTCCTCTTCATGCTGCTATGGAGCCCATCCAGTGAGATTTTTATTTTGGTTATTGTAGTTTTCAAATATAAACTGCCCATTTGATTCTTTATATCATCCATCTTTCCTGGGACCTTATACCTCTTCATTCATTTTTGAGGTGTGTTCCCTTCCAGATAAGCGCATCATCTATGTTATCTCCACATTGGTATCTATTGATTGTCTTTGACTGTGTGAGTTGGAATTTTCCTGATTTTTCATGGTGAGTAATTTTGGATTGTTATCCTGGGCACTTTGAATACTACGTTGTAAAAATCTGGGTCTACTTTAAGTCCTATATAGAGTGTCCACATTTTTGTTTTAGCAAACAGTCAACTTGATTTAGGCCACAAGTTCCAACCAGCCTTCGTGGGTTGTGGTTTCAGTGTCAGTTCCGTTTTCAGAGGCTTTGCAGAACTGTCTGCCTCTGTCCCGCCAGCATGCCACCCACTGCCCATTCTGGGGTCTGGTGGGGGGCTGCCTCGCAGCTCAGGCTCTCAGTTCTGGCTTAGTCATTTGAACTTTGTGCTCCTCTCAGTGTGGGCTTCTGGGATCCCTGACCCAGATAACTTTGAGCAGTTCTTCTGATTTCTGGATTCAATTCTCATCTCTACAGTGAGGATTGTGAATGTACCTTATCATCTAATAGGGTGCTAAAAGGCATGAGCAAAGAAAATATGTTGATTGGCTCTGAGAAACTGAGCTAAATGTTAGACATTATACTTGTCCATATTCCTTGGCCTTTCCCCCTTCCTCCGTCTTTGAAGGAAGTCAACAAAATGTGTCGTTCTGAGTGTTTTTACTCTCTTTCTGATTTGCTTTCAATTACAGCATCTCATTTGACAGTCATGGGGTCGAGAGATGAGTGGGCCTGAGGAGACCCATGCTGTGCCCTCTCACCAGGCAGGTGGGTCAGCAAGGAAGGGCGGGTCTCAGAAACCATTGCCAGCCTCGCACACGTGAACCCCAGCGGCACTGTCCGCTGGGGCCTAAAGGTTGAAGCACCCCAAGGTCGAGAAACTAACTTCTTGTTACTCAGCAGTCTTTATTATGAATTTATTTTTAGGCACCATACTGGACATTCCTTTTATGTGCCTTGGGACTCTTCATCTACCAGTCACTGGATGCTATTGATGGGAAACAAGCCAGAAGGACAAATTCTTGTTCTCCTTTAGGGGAGCTCTTTGACCATGGTTGTGACTCACTTTCCACAGGTAAATTAGTGGATTCTGCTGTGGGCCTTGTTGTACTAGAAGCTTAAGAACAGAAATGACCTGAGCTGTTGGAATGGCCAGTTTTTTGGAAGGCGTATATTTGGGGGCAAATTCCTAGTGTGATTAAAAAGTATCCTCAAGGATTTATTTTGTTAAGTGTACCTTATTTTAATGCCACGATTATGTCCCTTAAAACTAAACAGGCTATGGCAATTATTTCATTAATATTTTAAATTTCTTAATGGTTCTTAAACTTTTTTCTTTCAGTGTTTATGGCAGTTGGAGCTTCGATCGCTGTTCGCTTAGGAACCCATCCTGACTGGTTGTTTTCTGCTCTTTTATTGGAATGTTCATGTTTTATTGTGCTCACTGGCAGACATATGTTTCAGGCGTGTTGAGGTTTGGAAAGTAAGTATGTTTTTTAAGTTGTACATTAAAAAATATAATTAGGTTCCTTTCCGTAATCTGTTATACTTCATTTATCCATAATAAGCAGATCTTATGTCAGTATTTTGAATTTTCTTTTGCTGTATTGGAGCACCATAAATGCAATGTCTTAATTCAGGATTTTTAGGTATTCTGTGCTGTAAAATTATATTATCTGATAAGTAGTTTTTTTCTCCCTATCTCCAACTTACTAGCACAAGCTTACAGTAAGTAGGGAAAAGAGAAAATAAGGGACTTGAATAATAGAAAAAGAGTATGTAGTTCTTAACCACGCTGCAGATGACTTGTATAATAAGATAATGGGTGTCTAAAGGTCCTTTTGGTCAAATTTTCATGTGCCCCAAAAGAACAGGGGGACCCCTTGAAGCAGATTACTGACAACAGGTAATCATGAGATTCACGTTGGGGAGATAATATGGAAACAATTCGTAAATGCTAAAGAGCTACACATTAGATGATATACATATATATATCTGAAACTTCTTTCTTAGAGATATTGTGCAAACAGTATGCGCAAAGTAGGGACACTGTTCCTTTTTCCCATGTAGCCTAGCCTCTGCCTGATTTTTTTTTTAACTCATCTTGTTTCAAACTAAACTTACTTCTTTTCTAAGAATCTGTTCCCATTGCTTTCCCATCATGTTGCCACCACTGTTTGACTCCTGGAAGCTCAAACTCGTGCAGTCACCTTTGACTTCTTTTCCCTTTTATTTGTAGTGCTTTCTTTCGTCCCTTTCCATTTCTGCAGTCACTGCTCAGATCCTGGCTCTCATCACCTCTTGCCTGATGATTTCCAGTCTCTTAACTGGCCTTTCCATCCCTCACCATCCTCCTGGACTCCATCCTGCAGTTTGCCATGGGATTAAGTATCTAAAATGAGGCTTTGCATTTGTCACTCCCAATCATAATCCTTCGGTGGCTCCTTTTCAGAGATTAAGTCGAGTCTCTTGAGCCCATCTTTCAAAGTCCCGAACAGTCTGGTTCCTGCTGACATCTTCACTTTCATCCCCCTTCCTTGCCCTACCGGAATGCTCTGCGACCTGCTCGCCTCGCTGTCTGTGTCAGGCCAGCTGTCCTTAGTGGCATGATTGTATAATTGAGCGACTCAACTGAACTCTTTTGAAAATGAAAGGGAGTTCTGCCTGATTCTTTAAAGATTTTCTATTTGCTCGTTCTTAGCTTTGGCCTCCCATGTCTATTGATTGTTTTTAGCCCTACCTATGGCTGTAAGAGAAATAGTAGCTCCAAAAATAATCTCTGATAATGAGAAGAGACAGAAGAAATTAAAAACTGTGAATAGATTAGCAGAGAAGGCTTTTACCAATTTTTCACATTGTTTCTCCCTGTGGAGTTGCGGTCACCATCTGTTGAGCCCTTGCTTGTCTCAGACCCTGAGCAAGTGCTCCACGGGCGTGCTCTCATTTACTCCTCTCCTGTACCCGGGATGGGAGCTGGGAGGTATTACCTCCACGGTACAGATGAGTCAGAGAGGTTCAGTGAATGTCTTCAGTACTGCTACGTGCTAGAACCAGGATGAAAACTCAGGTCTGTTTGACTTCACACCCTCACCTTTAATGACTTCTGCTTGGTTCTGTGCGATCCGCTCTGCTGCAGATGCTCTTCAGTGGCATAAGCACTGAAGAAATCCTGATAAGGCCGAATTAGCTTAGAAAGCATTTATGAAAAACATGAGTCTTTATCTGATTCCTGATGTACTGGTCATGGAATCAAGGTAATTATGTACGATCAAATATACCTATTAATAGATTAAGAGAAGCTCAAATAAATAAAGCAGCTTTGCAAAGTGTAATGTAGTTTAGTTGACTTGCTGAATTTCCCATAGTAAACTGGAGGAATAAAATAATGCCATGTTCTGGTTAATTATTATTGTTAGAATTACTATTATTTAATGACTAACATTCTACTTCTTTGCTTTCTGACTTCATTAAAAATCTTTCTGAAGTGCATTCATTTGCATTTCAGGCCTAGTTACGCATGTCATGCTCATTGGCTGTTTATCAAGCGCCCCAAGTATGTGTCCAGGACCGGGGGTTCCGGGGAACTGGGGGCCACAGGGCAGGAGCCTGCTGGGCAGACGGGGAACCCAGCCTTAGGCGCAGTGGGGGAGTGAGGGTCCTCAGAACCAGGGGCAGCCTTTCAAAATTCTGATTCTGCACGGTAGATATCCTAAACTGTGAATTTTCCACTCTGCCAAGGTAAAAAATATCATGAGGGATCGAGTCTGATAGATTGTTGTTCCAGCTTAACACCACGTGGATCTGTATTGTAAATCTAAATATATTTTATGAATAAATTCTTGGTTTCAGCCTGTTTAATATGGTTTCCCTTTTTTTCCTGAAAAAAAAAAACATGTCAAATGATAGTTTGTTTGGTTGCGCTAATGCACTTAAGGCTTTGTTATTTTTTTTTTTTTTTTTTTTTACATGGGCAGGCACTGGGAATCGAACCCGGGTCCTCTGTCATGGCAGGCAAGCATTCTTGCCTGCTGAGCCACCGTGGCCTGCCCTAGGCTTTGTTATTTACATTACTATTTTTTTCAATTTTCAAAGCCCTTCACAATAATTTATTAGTCAGCATTGATTCTGCTTTAAGTATAATAGTTAAAAGCAGAGGCTCTGGAATCAGACTAAGTAGAATCGAATTCTGGCTCCAACATACAGTTGTGTGACCTGAAATAAGTTACTTAACCTAATTTTCTTCATCTGTAAAATGGGGATTTTCAACATAACTGTCTCAAAGGATCACTGTAAAAATCCATATGAATGTATGTAAAGCCCTTAGCACCGAATCTGGAGCACAGAAGCACTCAGAGTTAGCTATTAGTGTGCATTTCTCTTTATTGTGATTCAGAGTCCCTTGTGTGTTTACTTTCTCAAGAGTGGCATTAAAAAGTAAGTCTTACTAAAAATAGAAAACATGCCCTATATTAATCAGTAGGAGCTACTTATCAGTAACTGATTTCATAAGGAAATAAACGCACAGAGGAAGCTGAGTTAAAATAAAATTGAGGATGAAAGGCCAACAGTAATTTGAGTGTTTTATTGCCTACCGATGTAATATTTATTTAAACAATGAATTTGAATAAATATTTTTTGCAATATTTATACAAATATTTATTGAGCAGCTGCTATATGCCAGGTACTGTTCTAGGTGCTGAAGTAAAAAGAGTAAACAAAACAGACAAAAATCTCTACTCCAGTGGAGCATATGTGCTAATATGGGAAACAGACAATAAGGCATGATTTTTATGAATAAAAAATAGTGAATACAGTCTGCCAGCTGTGCTCATGCTCCTGTTTATGGGTACTGGTAGAAGACACAGGAATCCTAGTCAGAGAGGAGCACAGCTTAAGGCGCGGCAGTGGCCAGAGCCCAGGTACGTGGAGGCAGGCACCCGGGCCGGGCCGGGGCGGGCAGGGCTGGACGGGACGGGAGCCAGCACTCGCGGAGGGCTGGCCCCAGGGAGGGAGGCCAGGACTGCGCTTTCTAGGCTGCCCCAGCAGCAGTGAGCAGGGATGCTCTGGGCCCGTGGCAGCTTGCCTCTCCTACTATTAGGAGGAAAAACTAAGCAAGGGAAGAAAAGAAAGTGACTATTCAAATATTGTTCTAGTTTATGTATTGTCTGGTTTGCTGGGCTGCTGTGACAAGTATCACGCAGTGGACTGGCTTAACAGCAACGTTTATTGGGCGGTTTGCAGGCCAGAAGTCCAAGATCAAGGTGTCCTCAAGGCTCTGCTTTGTCCCCAGGGTCTCTAGTACTCCGGTGCTCGTTGACTGCAGTCCTCCGGGTCCCCCGCACCTATCGCGGCCTTCCTGCACAGAGCGTGCTCTCTCTCCCGCTCGCTCTCTCTCCCTCCCACCCCTTGTGTCTGTCCTTCTGCTTCTGGTGTTTTGGTGACCTGTCTCCGGCCCCTGCCTGGAGCTCCCTCGGTCACTGTGTCCGAGTTTCTTGCCGCGCGAGGACTGCAGTGGTGCGGATGAACCCGTCCTGAGTCAGGGGCCCACACCTGAAGTTTAATCTTCAGAAGGTCCCCTTCGCAAGTAAGCCCGCGCTCACAGGAATGTGGATTAGCACTAGGAACGTACCTTTTGAGTGGGCACAGAATTCAATCTGCACGCTTAGGAATATAGAAACCCTGTTTTGTAGAACAGAAATAGAAATATTGTTCTGTTTTATTTGTGACTATTTAAATTATTTTGCCTTATCAGTTGAAAATAGGTGGATTTCAATACAAATATGAATTTTATAATTCTCAACATGTCAATAAGTGTTTTTACCATGATCTTCAAGTAGTAAAAGATTGTTTTCAGCTTCAGTGACTCGTTAGTTTTTCTTTGGCACAGTTAGTGGAAAAAATTTTAAGACTCTAGTTAACCTCTGTCCCTGTACTATTGCTTGTTATGTGATAAGGCATATTTTCTTTGTAGCATATTTGCTTCTATGTAACAAGGGTCTTGTGTAATTCAATTATAGCAAACGATACTTTTAGCTTAATTTAAAAATTTAAACCAAACATTTTAGGCCCAAGTTCAGTGTTAAGTTGCGTTCTGTGGTATTTTATTTACCTATGAATATTTAAGACTCGGGGTTAATTTTCCTTCTTTCAAAGGCATGACAAATTTCCAGAGAATTAGGTCCATACTGCAGCATACGTGGTGTTCAACCTATTATGTAGCATTTCGTAGACCAGTTCTTCTCTAACTATTCTTGGTAAAGGACTAGTTTTTTATGCGTTCTTTTTTTTTCTTAACCATGGACAAAAAACAGGTAATAAATCTCATTATTTTGATGTGTTAATTTTGAAAGTCAGGCTCTCCCTCTTGCCTAGGGTTGGATTGCTGATCGGCTACAGCTCTTCTCTGATGCTTAGTCCGACTTCTGCTGGCCCGTTAGAGCAGTCCGTGTCTAACTGTTCACACTGCACGAGGGCTTCTGCACCTAGTTGTTGCTGGTACAATTTTTTTTTTTTTTTTTTTTTTGGTACGGGCAGGCTCCGGGAATCGAACCCGGGGGCCTTTGGCATGTGGTACAGCTTTAAAGATGGCCCTTTCATATGCCACTGTTTTGCCTCCAGGAGAGAGCTGCCTTTCCGCTGTTCCTGCCCCCCAAATCCTGATACTCTTTTTGCACAGAACTTCTCCCCAGCTCCTGTGATTTGTTTAACTTGTCTCCCCCACTCAGTGCCCCCTTTTTATTATACTTCTAGTTTTGGAACCCATCCTGCTTTATAGTACTTCAGTTTTCCCTTTTTTATTCCATGAAGCTTTTCCACTTCCAGTTACTTCCCCTTTAAGAGTATCCACTTGAAAAGCATCTGGTTTTTCTGTTTGTTTCATTTCGGTAGTTCAGTAATCAGAAACTGAGTGGAGTGTACATACTTCTTGCCACTGGTCTATTTCCTTGGGCCCTTCTTATATGTAAGTGCGGGTCAGCTGCTTGTGTCTGTGAACGTGGGTCCCTGTTCCTGGATACGTGTGGGGTCCCAGCTCACTGCTGAGAGCTCTGTGGTCTGCATCCACGCAGCAGGGGCCGTGACTGCCACCTCTGTGGGACTGTTATGCCACACAGGACTGGTGAGAGGCAGGGGACTGGACTGGTGGGTCACAGAGCTCCTACTTTTTTGGTGTTTTTCTTTTTTTCCTTTTTCTTCAGTTCACTGTTTGGGTAGTCCTTCTCCAGGCTCTCAGAATCCTTCAGTGTTCCAAGCAAGTGGGATTTCTCCTTTATTAGTTCTTTCTGAGAGGAGATTTTTTTTTCTAGAGCACGTCTTACGTTGCCATGTTGATGACATCTCCAGTTGGTGGTATTTGAGAGAAACTTAATCACAGTATATATTAAGGGAGAAATAATCTGTGCAGATCAAAAAACTGTAGTGACCAAGAACTTAATAATGAAGGCTGTTTGGAATTTTCCCTACTTTTTAAGTGAAATTGACTCTGGAGGGATTAAGAGTTCACCTTAAGCAGTATGGTTGTTTTTATATGATAACTTTCTTGCTGATTGCAAGGGTAAAGATTATTGTTAAAAAAAAAAATCAAACCTTACGGAAGTACATAAAATAGTACATTTTAATTTTCTGTAATTTCAGTGATAACCATTGAAATAACAGTGGTTATTACTGTTAAAATTTTTTAAACTTTTTTATTGTATCGTATAACATATATACAAAGCAAGGAAATAAAAAAGCAATAGTTTTCAAAGCACTCTTCAACAAGTGGTTATAGGGCAGATCCCAGAGTTTGTCATGGGCTACCATACGATCCTCTCAGATTTTTCCTTCTAGCTGCTCCACAATATAGGAAGCCAGATGGCTTAAGTATTTTTTTATCATTACAATCAACTTTTTTCATTTTGGGGGAACAATAACATATATACAAAGAAGCTATAAATTTCAAAGCACAGCACCATAATTAGTTGTAGAACATATTTCAGACTTTGACATGGGTTACAGTTTCACAATTTTAGGATTTTACTTCTAGCTGCTCTAAAATACTGGAGAAGAAAAGAGATATCAATTTAATGATTCAGCATTCATACTATTAGCAATTTCATATATACTGTTCAAAGTTTACATATGTGTGAGCATATGCTCTTCTGTAGCCTTTTTCACTTAACAGAGTAGTCAGATGACAATTTAGAGATGGAACTAAAGCTAAAAATAAACTAGAGCCTATAAAGATTTCTGCCTTTTTGGTGTTTACTGTAAGATTAACCTACATATTACAAACTGCGGTTTGGCCCAACCGCTAAACTATCGGGGACCCTCTACTCCTCAGCTTCTCAGTGCTTGCTAGACGACACTGCCGCACGCAGAAAAGGGGCTCGAGCCGGGGGTCTGGGTCCAAGGGGTGCGCGCAGGAGACCTCGCTGCGGGTCTAAAGGACTGGAGGCCGAGTCAATTAAGGCATGAAGCGAGGTAGCTTTATTGTAGGTAGACGCTTATGCCAGGGCCGCCAGTAGCTAAAGACCACGAGGCTCGTCGAGCCCTGGATTATATACAGTTTGAGGAGAGGCGGAGTTAGGGCGTGGCCTCCAGGGGAGGGTAGCCAATCACACAGGGAGGACGGATGAGTGACTGTGACCATAGAGATGCTGTTCCTGAGTGTACCCGTAGCAGAGGATGTTGGGTAGGTGGAGGACTAAGGAGAAGACCAATAGGGTTAGAGAGACAAGACTGCATCATCACTAGTCGCCAGCGAGGCCTGTAATTCAGAGGTCTAGAAGAACCGGACGTGCCAAAATGGCGAGGGAGGGAGAGAAAGAGACTAAGCCACCAGGCCAAGAATAAAATTATGCCACAATTCCTCTTTTTCTTTTTAAAGAACACACTTGTGTGACAAGTGGCGGGCATGAACCTTTGCTGGGAGGGGCAGTGATAAGATTCCCCTTGTGTGCAAGGCTCAGGGTTTCAGGGGAAGGGTATGTGCTGAGCCGACCCTTATGCAAATCTCATGTGCCCCAGAAGAGCCAGAGGAGGTCTGTTAGAGTGACCCTCTTCTGCGATTCTTGCGTCGCACCCAGCGGTGCCCATCTGGTGGACCCAGATGCACGTACTCTGGCAACATGCAGCCCCCATGGGGGAGTGTGAGGAATGTGGGCAGGCGATGACTGTTATAGCCTAGGGGAAGCAGGAGAGACTAGTCCTCCACTGTCCCCGACCCGAGGGTGATCAGTCCTCAGGAGAGGCTAGGCCTGCGAGTCAAACCTGGGCTTGTCTGCGTTCCTCCATAGAACAGTCCGGGCGAGTAGGCTGAACATAACAGCAGCCAAAACTGGGCCTCAGCTCGAGACCGGCGACAGAGAATGAGCAGCCTAGAAATGAGAAATGTTGAGGAGCAATAATGAGAATTTTATAGGAAAGGTAGTGCTATAAGTTGCGAGGGCGAGCAACGCTAGTTAACTATACCTGCGCTTGCTGCCGGTTGCCTGCATAAGAGAAAGGGTTTAGAGTTGTTAGAGCAAGAAGTTTTTAGGTATGCGGTGAAGATTTAGTCTCGCAAGGTGAGACGGGGCATAGAATGGTTAGCCGGGATAGGAGTAACACAGATGTTAGTGAAGGGGTACCGCCCATTGCAAACAGAGGAGGCAAGTTTACAAGGAGCTTTTACATTTAGAGCAATTAAGTCTCTTTGCTGTTGTAAATTGAACACAGCGCTATGCATCAGATGGTTGATATTTTCTTGTGTCTCCAAAGCTTGAGAGGTCGTTTGGGTCACGTCGAGGAGGGTTTCCGCAGTGACAGAGGCTTGAGTGAGGGTCACGGCGGCAACCGCACTGGCTGCTATAGCGGCGACGATGGCGGCGGCGATGGGGCTACGTGTTGCGCTGGGCAAGTTGTTACAGGATTCCTAGAAATAAGACTTAAAAGGAGAACTTATTTTATGCAATCACGGGGGGCTCAAACGCGCTCCCCTTTTAAACGCAGGTAATGAATGTGAGCAATCTCCCTATCCACTCTGTGTATAAATTCCATTACTCTTTTACAGGTTGGTGAGGGTTGGGAGGTTCGGCACCTGCTAAAATCCTTTTAAGATGAAGTCCCAACAGAATACAGCCCAGCAGCTGGGGTCCGGTTACCCTGACTGCCTGCATCACTTTGTCCCGCACAGCTATTTTAATTATTCTTTTAATTAAAGGAGAAAAACTAACAGGTTAATACACACTATGATATGGCAAGCAAAATTCTTTCTAATAGATTCCAATCTTTTGGGGCAATTGTTGCTAATATCACTGCCCACACTAGGGCCAGAGGACAATGAATAAGCATGAGACGTTAGTGATGGGGTAAACCTGTAAGCAGGAGTTCTTCTGGCTCCCGGTCTTTGGCTTTATTTGTAGAGGCCGTTGCTGGTCGGAAGGAGCGTAGTGGGATGTGTCTGACTGCCTGACAGAGCTTGTGAGGAGGGTATTTGCTGGAGACCTCCCCGTGGAAGCCGAGCATTAGCGCCTGCATGTCAGGATTAAATTGTAGCAGCCAGATAAACTGCTTGTCCTCAATAGGCCAGATTAGTACATCTGGAGGCCTCCCTACCAGCTGAACTGCTGCTTTGATTAGGTCTTGGGCTAAGGTTATCCACAGCTTTACCTGTGGGCAGATTTTACGGAGTTTACTTTTGGCTGGATGAATCCACATTAGGGGATCATCTTGCCAAAGAATGCCCGATGGTGAATGGTAAGTGTCTAGGATCATGGCTATTAGTGACTGATTAGGTTGATATCTACCCAGGTTACTGGAGGCAAAACATTCATTGAAAAGGTGTAAGGCTAGTTTCGCCTGCCATGTGAGCTTAATATGTTGATTAATGGCCTCGACTGTCTTGTTGCTAGTTTTTAACAATGAGAACAGTGGTTCCAACTGTTGGGTTGTTACGGGGAGGGCCGACCTGACCCAATTTATTTGCCACAAAGCTGTTGTAACTCATGCAATCGTAGGCGTTCCGGAATTTCGAATGAAAATTTAGTAGGTGCAACCTTCTGACCGATGGTATAGCCCAAGAATGTGTAGGGAGGAGTGGTTTGGACTTTATCGGGCTGGACAGTTAGCCCCAAACTTTGGAGATTAGCGATTAGCAACGACAAGACAGTCTGCAATTGTTCCTGAGTATCCGCTCCTACAAGCACATCGTCCACATAATGGAGAATAGTGGCTTGCGAGCGGAGAGGCTGCACAGCAACATCCACATATGCCTGACAAATGGCTGGGCTATTTCGCATGCCTTGTGGTAGAACCTTCCATTGATAACGCTGTGCTGCCCCCATGTGGTTAGTAACTGGCACTGTGAAGGCAAATTTTTCTTTGTCCCTGTCATGTAACGGAATGGAGAAGAAACAGTCCTTTATATCTATGGTGGCTATTTGCAGATGTTTAGCAAGAGCTCCAGGGTGAGGCATGCCAGGCTGAGGGGACCCCATAGGTCAGATATGCTTGTTAATTTCCCTGAGGTCATGAAGAAGTCTAAATTTGGTACCTCCCTTTT